>NC_090439.1:714446388-714762417 GCF_031143425.1 Pleurodeles waltl
TATTTACTTTTATACTCCTTGTTCGGATGGGTGCTTCTCACTGCTCAGAATGCCCGATCCTGATCAAAGTCGAGACGCGGACATGTTCTCTATTCCAACGCTGCTCTTGAGAGAGACTTTAATCCCACTCCAAGTCTTCAGGTAAATAAAAAAACCATGAAGCACAAGAAGTCAAAACGTCTCCCCATCCTCCTGCCTCTCTCATCAAGGGAAGTTGCATGTACGTCGGGGTACTTCAGGGTCACAGTCCTCCACCACTAAACCATCTCGTGCATTAGTCCTGATCCAGCTCATGTTACTGGGCCTATCTGCTACACTGCAGTAGATTCAGACGTTCAAAGAGGCTATGCTGCAAATTTTCAGTACCCTTCAAAATTCCTCTGGTGCATCTTCGGCCCAATGCAGACTGTACCTCAGTACCTAACTCTTTAATCTGCCCTGACCCAAGTGCCTACAACTCTGTCTCCTCCTCCTGTGCCGAATACTGCGCTGATTCCCTGTGCATCAACGCCTACAATTCTGATTCTGATATGCTTCCTTTGCCACAGACTCAGAGCCTGTGGAGGACGACCATGGCAGTGATGAATCCCAACTCTATGATGTTGAGAATCTATTTCTGGACCTCCAGGAGGCAGTATCCTTGACACCTCACTTGACTTAATTTCCCACATGTCCACTGTATGGATTAATCTGCTTCTTTCCCTTTGATGTTTAGATGAACATCAGAAGTTCTTGATTTCCAGCTTCAATCAGCAAGGGTAAAACAAATGTAAGGACTAAGGTCCTGCAGCCAGGGCAGACCACCTCAGAACTACTGCTTCCATTCAACAAAGCCCTCAGTCATCCTCTTGGGGACCTAGGAGAAGCAAGGATCTTACCCCTCTGACAATAGATAAATAGCCCAAAGTCTCAGACCAGCTCCGGGGACCCTTCTTTCCTCCTGCAGCACCCACCATCAGTCAGCTCAGCCCAAAAGCATTTCCAACCACCCCACCAGACAGAGAGTTTAAGCATATGTAGGCATTTAGGAAAAGGAGGTTTTCTTCTGCCAGTCTTGCCCTTCGACCTGTCAATTCGAATTGCCTCCTGGGGTGTTATTTGCACAATTTGTGGGACATGGTGATCAAGATCTTGTCTGCAGTTTCGGACAACCTTTTTGCCAGCTCCCAATGAATAATACATGTTGATCAAGATGCAGCGAAGTAGGTCTCAGATCGGGCCTGGATATTTCTGACTGTCTGGGTAGGGGATTGGTACCAAGGTGGTGCTTCAGTGCCGCACATCAATAAGGTCAACAGGCTTCACCAGCGATGTCCAACAATCCTTCATTGACAAGCCATTTGTTGGTACCCGTCTCTTTGAAGACCAGGGAGACTCAACACTAGGTTGCTTTAAGGAAAGAAAACCAACAGCAGGATCCCCTGGCTTTGCACTGCCCGTACAGAAGTTTCCCCAACAATATCCCACTTTTGAGGCTTCAGTAGAGGTCACTACAACCTTTGCCTCCTCAACAACATACCTCCCACACCTTTACAGATAGAGGTCAGGGATTTTGTCTAAGGGCATTCAGGCACCCAACGGGAATGAACTTCCCAATCCCCCACCACCCTGCCCCTGCAAACCCCCTTTAGCTTACCCTCAGTCGCGCAACTAGAGGCAGAATAAGATTTGACATCCACAGGTGGCAACAAAGCATTACATCCGACAGATAGGTTCTTCAGATTGTCCAACAAGGTTAGCTGCTGCCCTTTTTCCCCACCCCTCTTGGTGTCCCGCATCCACCAGAAAAGGCTTCCAGAGGTCCACTTGTCTTTTCTCCTATAAGAAGTCCAGGCTACCTTCGAGATGGGAGCCATAGACAGGGTACCAGCATCAGAGGTCAGGAGTGGCTGCTACTCCCACTTTCTGGTCCCAAAAATGGACAGAGGCCTTCGTCCTATTCTAGACCTTCATCCCCTGAACTACTTAAGATGATCACCTTTGCCCGAGTTCTGTGCGCACTAGATCCAGGCAACTGGATGGTGACATTGGATGTGCAGGATGCGTGTTTTCACATCCATGCCTCGCAATCACATCAATGCTACCTGCTGTTTCAGGTAGACTATGAGCACTTTCAGTGCTGCTACGAAACGTATGTTTCCGAAAAAAACCTTTATGTTGACCCATTTGGACCTCAACCTTACATTTGTGATGTTCACTCATTTGAACCTGTGGATATCTGCTCCATGAGATTGCGCACAGTGAAGACATGGTTCATTATTGCAATCCCTTGCCCTGCTGATATTCTTCCCCTTCTCCTGATCTGTCCAAGGAAGAAGAAAGCGCTCCATTGTCTAGAAGTGAAGTGTGTTCTGGGTTTCTAAATCAATCGCACCAAGGATCACTAGGTGTACATCAGCTCATTGTGGATTTTTCTTGGGTGAAGAAGAGAAGAGCAGTGTAATATCCCCTCTGATTTCCCTCATTGGTGCGTGGATCCTCTTTAAGGAGTTCCTAGATCATTTATCAACAGCTAAACTACTAGTGTAAGTATGTGCTGTTAATCGTGGAACAGCTCCCAGAGTTCATTGTAAGGCACTTTACCAAGGCTTAGAAAGTTCACCTGCAGTAAGCAGCAGCTACTACTTTTCAGGCTGTGGCACCTGGCCAGCATTAAGATGCCCACCTAAGGATTCTATGCAAGGCTATCTGTGTATACAACTCAAATTGAATCACTAAAAGACTGCAGTATGTTTCTGTGTGTGACACCTAACCTTAAGAGATTAGCAACTGCAGCTGCTCAACGTAAGCCTTTACTTGCTTTAAGACTCAACATCTGGAGATCAGTGTGCTCCAAAACAACTTCTTAAATGAGGATCAGCTACTGAGGGTATATGTGAGACATCATCCTCTGTTAGCCCTCTCCAAGGCCATGAGCATTTACATGACAGCAGCCACAGGGAACTCCTAGATTGCAGAAAGGGGTCTGTGTGTAATTGCATTAGGGTCAGAGCTGTGCAGCGTTACTGCCTATACTTGCTGGAAAAGAACATCCTAAAATGTGCCAGCGCCCCTTCTCAACAAGCTATCTCTATGACTCATCTTTTCAACTACTGCTCTCCCACATTTGTGTGTTTGTCATCTGTGTCCACCCATGCCCAATATAACCAATCTTCCTACCCCTCTTAACTCTGGTTCTCTCCTCTCTCATGTCCTCTCATTATCACCTCCCTGCTGCCTCTGTATAGGGTCAACCCATGCTTTCTCTCACTCCTTGCCCACCTAGTAGAGGTTATGGCATCCATGCCATCTCTTTACAATTTCCTCCCTCACTCTAAGCTGCTCTCTTCTAGCTCTTCTTGCAGTTATCCTGTATGCACAGTGATGTGAAGAAAATTGTGTACCCTCTTAAAATTCTGTGGATTACATACTAAGACACATATGACCTACATCTAGTCCTTACCCAGACCTAACAGTATATAAATAAAACTTCATGTAGCGAATATTATGAAACATATGAACAGCCAACATTCAGTACTTTGATTTGGGAAAAGTAAGTACATTCTGTGGTCCTGTAACATATGGAACGATTTATAGCAGCATTAACTTTAAATAAAAGTTTCCTGTAAGTGTTTTTCAGTCGCTCACATTGCTAGGGAAGAATTCTGCCCCAATCTTCCTCACAAAACTGCTTAAGCTTTGGAATGGTTGAGGGCATTTGTTTATACACAGTTCTTTTTAGGTACTGTATCAGCATCTCAGTATGGTTGATTTGTACTTTGACATGGCCATTCTAAAAGAAAGCCTACTATTCCATTCAAATGTACTAGCCAAAGAGATATACTGCCAGCTCAGACTGCTGAGGGGTGTCAAGCATCTAATCCCAGAAGGCTTCAAGCAAGTGAAACAACCACTAATACTATTCACATTGGATTATAGGAATTCTCATTTATTTGAATTTCCAAATATCCACCTGGATTTTCTCAGGACACCTCTTGATGCAGAAGACAGACTAACCTCTTGGGAAAGAGAATATAATCAAATTTCTCCTGCCATGATCACTCTGTAAAGTCAATGGATAGACCAACAAGGCAAGTTTAAACTATCTTGCAAAACTGACAGAGCTCTCCACGCAGAAATCACAGGATCTGGCCTGCAAATCACTCTTTTCAGGCAGCCAGCATTCACTCAGAAACTCAATTATTAGATACCCCAGCTTTCAGGAAAAGAAAACTATGAAGCAGTCATTTTCATGAAGAATGTCCAGGGTTTGTAATTCTCTTCCACCAAAATCAAAACTATACACTCCTACGAAACGTTCAAGATTGAACTAAAGAACTACTGTTCCATTGCCAGTTCTACATATAAAGGACATTCATGAACTTAGTTTACAGTGACATAGTACAATATTTTGAGTAAGACATTTTGTTGCTTTCAACCCCCCCAGCCCCGCTAAAGACTCCCTCCACTTTTCCATCATTAATGTATATGTTACCTCTCACAATGATTTATGCTTTAGTGGTATATTCGGATTCTGTTGATGTAATCTTTGTTCCATGTAGTTAGCCATATCTGTTACTGAATAAATAAAAATAGTGTGTAGCAGTGGTTTGAATTGCCAGTTGTGTCCTAATATTGAAAAACACTCAAATGAAGCAGACCGTGCAGAAACTCAAGGTGATCAATAAAGGATCTTGAGCAACATACAGAGCCTTGTAAAAGAGGAAGATGACGCTAGTAAGCTATGGCTTACTTAAATTCATAATTGCCAGTGTGATGAAAGTGGTTGTCTTGTGCTTTTATACTAACAAATGTATTAATTAGATACAGCAACCTTACTGTTGCAGGCTTCATTAGTGACTCATTAGTAGCCATACTTTCTTTCTGCGTTTCTTGTGTTCTTAATAGCTGCACAAAAAGCTAACATCATAATTTCTCTGCATTTTGCCATGCATCTGACTCGGAGAAAATTGCAGAGGGTCCCTGCCATATGTTAAAGGGATGACATAGAGGCCTATCCCTGATCCAAGCAGCGGGAGCCATTATTGTGTTTGGTGCTTTTGGGCTATGTAACCCTCCCAATTGATATTAGTGCCACAAAGATCTCTGTAGCCATTGTAGTCTTCAGTCACAACTTCTACCCTTCCAATCAGAAGCTGGAATATAAAGACAATTTCCGACAAATTTAATTTAATTAAAAAAGGGATGTGTTTGATGTGACTAAAGAATACCTTCTGAGTGTACCCATGCTTCAATTATGTGATATCAGCTTATTTTTGTGAGTGAAGTTATACTTGTTAGGAACCAAAAGAAGTATCTTAAGTGAAAATAAACCGAATAATTCAATAAACATTACAGTTATTCCCAAGTAGTTGATAGTCCATGGTTTTTAGAGTGTGTTTGATCCAAAAAGCTTGTTGGTATTTTTTGTAATCTTTGCATCAGCTGGTGCCTCTTAAGCTTGGACTTAATTCGCTGTGTCCATTGTTGTTAAATTTATAGTCAGAAACGAAAGTCTGAAAGTTAACTATAAACGAACAAGCAATTGCAGCCACCTAAGTACTGTAGGCATGGAGGTGCTGAAGTAGTATCTTCAGACTTAAGTGTTCTTTGGGGCCCTCAAATGGGGAACAGTGTGGTTTAGCAGCTCTTGTAGTCACTGACATTTAACCCCTTAGTGTTGATAATCAAAATACTTGAACCCCATTGAAGATAATCAGAGAATTCCGCCTGAAGCTGGCATCTGTTTTGGAGGAATGGAACTTGTACTATTCTGCTTCGTAGTCATAAAGCCAATCATTGTGTTTTATTTGTCTATATTATACTTTTAGATTAGAATATTACTTTTAAGATAATGCTAAACAACTTGTTTGTCTTATCTAGGGGCATGTTGTTTTAACCGATTTTGGACTGTGCAAAGAGGGCATTTCTTCTAATGACACCACCAGCACCTTTTGTGGGACACCTGAAGTAAGAAATGTTTAACATTCTAAAATAGCTATATGTGGCGATTATGTTCATTGCTAATATTCTTGGAAAAGTATATTTTTATAACTACGTATTGTCAGTTTCTTAACTCTTATTCTAGTTGTGCATTTAGATTGGGCTCACTATGACAGAGAATCTTGTGCCTCTCTTTCAAAATTATCTTAAAACAAATAGTGCCTTTTGAAAGAAAGGATGTTACAGGAGTATCTTAGGTGGTCAGGCAAGACGTTCCAAGGTGTTAGTCCGAGGACTGAAAAAACTCTGCCCCTTTGAATTAAAGCTTATACAGAGAAACGTAGACCTACACCAAACTCGGCGGCAGAGCACTCAAAATGTATGTCAACCTATCAGGATTTGTTAAATTGATACCCTATCATAAGACAATGCAATCCATATTTTAAGAAATATATGATCAAAGAATGTTCCTTTAACAATATTTTAAAAAGTCAATTTGTTAATGTTATAATCGATTGGTGTGTTTACTTCATCAACGACAACAGACAGTAGTTGTTCTGACACAGCTAATTCGTCCAAAAGCCAGACACGAGACAAAATATAGATGATTTGGTTGTTTCGTCCAATCCTTGGACTTATTCAAGGCTATTCCTGGAAGATTGTCGTGTCCCATGCTTCATGCAATAAAAACTACGAACACATTTGTGTACTTTGCTAATTTGTTGCTTTTAATGTGAATAAACTGTACTCTAAAATCCTTATATGTAAATATTGACTTAGATGACACTGTTTTGCTTTGTTTTGCATACGCTCCTGACCGCACCACAACAAGTGGATAGTTTGAATGTAGTACTCTTAAAATGGTAATTATGAATTCTCCCACAGCATAAATCTCCACTTTTAAGCTAAGTGTTATGCATGTCTTTTTTAAATCTACCAGCTGATGTCTTTCAACTGGTCTGGAAACAGCATCTAATGTCATAGAAACCACTTAATGATTTAAAATCATGATCAAATTGTATAACCATCAAAGTGATATAATCCTTTGCCAATGTATTCAAACAGCTATATCAGTGACTTCTTTCTAAATGATATTTGTTTGTTTTGGGGAAATGTAGCTTATGCTTTTACAGTAGTTTGTCTTCAGGAATAGTGAAACAGGTTTGTTTATCGTAATTTGTATTATTTGCAGGTCTGTCACAAGCATATCATTTCGCCCAGCTCCAATAATTTACTGTAAAAATCAGCATCAGTAATGGACCAACGGACACACTTCAATGAGGGATTAATACCAATGTTTTGGACTGGATCAATAAAGTTCGGCAAAGGGATTAGGTCCCACCTTATTTTGACGCCTTAATACATAACACCCAAATCCGGGGGAATACTATGCGAAGACCAGAAAAAATACATATCATAATATTCTTGAACCTCAAAAAATCTTATAAAGAATAATTATTCAATCAAATAGTATACCAAGCTATTTCACATCAACCAATAAAAATTGTCTCAGTATTGATTAACACATTACACAGTCTTTCGATTGGCCATTTTGATGTTGGCAGGTTCTTTTGATACCCAATTTCGATGTAAGCAGCCAAAATGTGTTTCGCAAGAAACCCTGTTTCTTCAGGAGTGCATACATTTTAATGATATCGCATTGGGGTATTTGACCATATACCTTCATCCATTAAGAAAATAAATGGCTCCTTGCAACCATTTATCAATCACCCTGTTTCCTTAGGGTTACAATGTGCACTGATACTGTTATATAAAATACAAAAGAGACATATAAACAACTCCTATACATATTGAAATATTAAAAAAACATTCTAAATTAAGATAATGTCTCATACAAGAAATCAGTACTGTCTTATTGGTACTTTTGATAGAGGAGGCAATCTCATCCGACAATACCATAAACTCCACATAGATATGTCTTACAATGCAGGTGGCAGACAGTCATGTAATCCAACATCAAGGGGATATCTTAAAAGTCCTAGGTCCCTAAACACAATCAATATATTTTCCAACAGAATGAGACATCAGCATGATTTCCACCCATAATGGTGTATGTATTTGTCAATGAGTCCTAAATCAGTTGAACTAATATGTATCACAGAAAAAGGAATACACTTTTGCACCTTGAAGGGCTTACCTGAAAAGTATGGGAAGTACTTCTCTTGAAGCTCTATTTACATTACTGAATGTTTCCTTCAGATGTTGTTCTCCATTCATTCTCAGTACTGATCAGTCCCTCACATTATTCCTAAATTGGCAAAAAATCAGATACAAACTGAAAAAGAAAAATGAAATATATTTGATAGAAAATTAATTATGGTTTATTATTAAGCATTGAAGTGAGCTGGACATGTATTATCACTTATAGAATACCTTACCATTAATGACTTTAGATAATCCATCTACTTCATATTGAAGATCATATTCATGCATGACATCATCATGAGTGTATCCCACAGTAAAGATTGTGTTCAATATGATAGGTGTTTCCCCAATTCGAACAAATACTAAAGATATTACAAGGCAAATATAACCCTAATTGTTTTGCTGACATATCTAAAATGAACCAATATTTATTTGGTTAGTACTGCTTCTAAACAGTCAGCATCCTGTGTTAAAAAGCAATGTAGAGTCAGATTCAGTTTTTAGTAACGCTCATAAATTACATGTCACTGTAAAGTTAGCATGCCCCAGGCTGCATAGGTCAACTTACCGCTGGTGTGTTGAGTCCTCACTCAACTAAACAATGTGTAGATCGGAGTTTCACTGCACCCTAAGAAGCTCTCCAGTTAAACACAAAATATGCAACTTGACAAATCTTATCATACATATCACTATCAAAAGACACTTTTGGAAACACTCGTAGTTTCAATTGCTATCTAGTAATAGCATGCCCTGGGCTGCACAGGTTGGAAGACCGCTGGTATATTGGTCCTCATCCATCAGGCAATAAGTGGATCACCAATTCTCCTACACTCTAAATAATTCACAAATTCTAATAGAGTCATATAAACTGACAGATCACATCTCTTGGATCACTGTTAAAAGAAGATTTTAGAAAAGTCATATGATCAATATCTCTGTAGAAGTGCCATGTCCCAGGCTGCACAGGTTGACATACCACTGATATCTCCTGTCCTCAAACAACAAACAATGTATAGATCTCCATTTTCACTCCGCTCTAAATAAATCCTCAACTGTAACAAAAGCATGCTAACCAACAAATCACATCTCACTGGTATAGTTCAGCTTGCTTATTGCGATACTGGTGAACTCATCTTCACAAGGTATTTGCATGTATCGTCCTTCTGAATTTCAAAGTGGCTAAATGTACTTCCAGTAGTCATCTTACTTATATATTATCTATTCAAACAGCTAACCAAATCAACCATCTGTAAATTAGTATCACATGAGACAATTTAGTATCACAAGACAAGATTCAGATATACAGTTATCATGTGGTGTTTGAAAAATGATGCAAATTGCCATCTTCCATTGCTGTAGATAGAAAATAAACAAAATACCTCTCCTCTCAACTGGTTTAAGTCCCTGAAACACACACTATTAGAAATTAGTATTTTTAAAATGTCCATCCAGCTCACACAGATAAACAAAAATAAATCATCTAAAAAATATATTTTTTAACTAATAACTATTCTCCTTGGCAAAGAAGCACTTCTGACAACATACAAGAACCCCACATCACCACGAGTTGTAAGTATCTTCTGTCAATGCCGAACACCACAGAGTTACTGGATGTACAAATGAACAAGGCCCTTCTCTTCAGTGGTATAGTATGTAAAGCGCATGTTTCTACAAACTCTAATTTTTCAAGATTCCATTTAAACTCATGCAAACAACCAACAAAAATATAGCTTTGAAAAAATAGTTCTTCTAACAAATCAATATTGTCTATAATAAATAAACAACACCAGTAGTGCGCGCGAACCTCACGTCTCCGCAGGTTATAATACTACTCTACCTGTGCATAACACAACAGATATACTTGCCATATTAGAAGACAAAACAATAGTCAATTTCAAAGAAACCTGCACCTTTGCCATCAGTACCATGTAGAAACCTCACTTATAATTGTCCTCTGCTAACCCAAAACATTCAGAGTGTAGGTCAAACTGTTGGGCAGTACATAAAAAGATCATATGTCTTTATTGGTATTCCAAAAAATAATTACATCTATACTTTGACAGTTCAGAGAGTATAAAAATCACAAAGGAAATGGACAAAAAACAACTGTAAATTCAAACATTTATTCTGCCAGTACAAAAGTTGAAGTGTCAAACCCACCTTTGTCCATATTAGTATGACCTCTTCAATTGTATCCCTCACAGAAAAATGTGTTCTTGTCATTAACGTACTGACAGCAGATGCACCCCCACTCTAAAGCAAACTTTAGGCTTTTCAAATAAACACATTCCTGTCATCATTATTTGCATAGCTAATGGTGTCACTAGAGCTCAGAAAATTCATGAAAGAGTTGGACTTCCTGAACCATTATATCAGGTCGAGATCAAATAATCTTAGCTAAATATTTATCTGTATTCAAAAATTTCCAGTGTTTTTTAAATATACTAACATCTCATAATAAATATTACATTCTTTTCATAAGCTAATTTTTATAGGTCTATCTTGTAATAGAATTTTTCTTGGGACTTCTTTAGTAACCTCAAATATAAAAAAAATCAGTTGCTTTTCCTTCCTAAAGAAAATATTCACTGTCAAGGAACAGTTATGTTTATGTCTGAGAAGCACCTCATATGGAATATTGTTATTCTGAGTAGCCGGATGCCCTAATGTATAGTGTAGCAAACAATCACACTACTATCGCTGTGTAATCTAAAAACAATGTAGTATCTTTATTGTACTCTGGTTCCAATTTAACATTAACCTGATTGCTATTCAGATATAGGTAGTAGTCTAATAAAGATTCCACTCTGCCATCCCAGATAACAAAAATATAATTAATATTCCTGGCCCAGAAAATGATGTGCCCTGGGCATGTATGGACATTCTCATTCCAGGCCTGGTCCCTTTAATACCGTCCCGTAAAGATGTTGGCATAAGAGGGAGCAAACCTGGCTGATTGATGCATGAACACACATTCATTTAATTCACTAGTCATATCAACATGTTCCCTGTACCTAGTTCATTTGGTTGAAAATATATCTATTGATGCCTTGCCATCCTTATATATAGCAAGTCATGTTTACGCCATTTGAGCATAGTAGGAGCAACTTACCTGTTGCTTAGTAAAAATTCAAAGTAACATGTTATTTCTGATTTTAGTAAGACATTACACATCATAGTGGGAACAATGGGACATAACTGATGTATGAAGAGGTTTAAAATCAAATGGCTAATCAGCACCACACAAGTGGTTTCAGCAATACATTATCAACATTATATGGTCAGGCACAAATACCTTGTTCATGTATAAGTGAGTTCTTGGCTCCATTGTCAGTCTTGTATGTAGGAAGGTGTGTATGTATGTATGTACATGATATTTCTATAGCACAAACCTAACCAAAAAGGCAGTGGAGCACTGTACAGCGTCAAAGACATGCAAAAAATGAACACATGACGGATAAAATTGGGTGGTTTGAGACAGTTAATGCAGGGAGCAGGTCCTGTACCTTGCTCCCCCGCTGCATCTCACCTTGATCTGAGCCTCTCCTGAGTATCGGCACTCCTCTGCGTCCAGTTATTTTTCTGTTGTACTGTTGTCTTGTACTGTTTATCTTGTACTCCTGTTTGTCTGCCCCCTGTTTGTCTGCCTCCTGTTATTATTCTGTTGTACTGTTGTCTTGTACTGTTTGTCTTGTACTCCCATTTGTCGTCTCACTGTTTGTATATTTGTCTGCCTTCTGGTATTTTTCTGTTGTACTGTTGTCTGGTACTGTTTGTCTTGTAATCCTATTTTTCTGTAACTGTTTTCACACCTTGTTCTCGTGCCCCCGGTCCCTACCACCTTTTTCCTGTTGTTTCTCCCTGCCGCTCCTTTCTCCTGCCCTCCTCCCACTGTGCCCACCTTCTCCAGGACCTACTTAATGGCGGTTGCTGTGCGACTGCGCAGCGGGGCGCCAAAGGCAAGCCTGTCTGCGTTTGGACTGCACCCACCACCAGGACCCCTGGATCTGCAGCCTGCCGCCGGTACTCCTCCAAAGAGATCCAATCCTCATACCTAAGACCCGGAACACCAACTGCAGCATCTTCTCACCTCGATCCACAGAAGGCCCCTTTGCCTGCCACAACTGCTGCTTATCATGCGGAGAAGTAACCAGCACAATCTCCACCCTTCAGACTCCCGGCCACAAACCACAACTCCACTGCGCACTGCTCAGCATCCTATCCCTCTGCAAGCACACCATGGAAATCTGGGACACCATAACCACCCTTGCCTCCGACGTAATGTTCATCACCAAAACCTGGCTCACCCCTCCACCAGACATTGCCAACCCAACACCCCCGGATACAAGATGATTCACCGCAACTGCCCCAACAGACACAGCGGAGGCATCGCCATCATCCACATGGACTCCTTCAACTGCACTTCCATGGAAGACGACATAACACCGATCATGGAACACCTCAACTTCCCGGTCAAACCTGACACCAAAACCACCATCAGAGGAATTCTCGCCTCAGACCCCATGGCCCTGCCACAGCTTCTGCAACTCCATCCTGTATTTCATTGCTCCCTGGCAATCAACACCAACCACTTCATCTTCCTGGGGGACCTGAACTTCCACCTAGAAGTCCTGGATGATGTCAGCTCCACCTCACTTCTTGAAAACATGAGCATCATCGATCTCTCACAATTGGTTACCGCACCCCTGACCCAGCACAGGACACACACTGGACCCCATTTTCTCTACCAGCGACAGGGCCAAACTGTCCCACACCACCGAGGTAACCTGGACAGACCACAACATCATCCACTTAACTATCGACGGACAGCCAGAAGCCCTGACAAGACTCCTCCACCTGCTGCAACTGGGGCAAAGTCACGGAAACCCCCTGGATCACCTCCCTCAAAGAACCAAGACCCATCTCCGCAGACAAGACTCCTTGTACGATTGATTGATTAAATGCATTGTGATGTAGTTTTCTTCAAAGAGGTGAGTCTTCAACTTTTTCCTAAATAGCAGCAGCAGCTGCTGCAGTTTTCATGAATGGGGGGTGGGTGTTGTTCCAGCTCCTGGGTACATAAATGGAAAATGCCTGCGGCCCTGTTTTTTTTCTTTTTTTTTTTTACTCTTCTTAGTCTTTAGACTAATATGATCCAGGCTGTGGGTGTGCCGATACACACCAGAGATCGGGCGCTAGTGTGCAATGTAACCAGGGGTTCTAGCTGTGATTGGTTTGTAAATGAGGCAGCTGGGACCGTTATTTTCATAGAATCTACTGCAACCCTGACATGCTCTGGAGAATAGGTAGGGCATGGAACTCGAACTGTACACTTTGTGGTGACCTGGACAGGTCCCTTTACCATACGATAAGGCAATGCCCCCATATAACAAATTATTGACAAGGCGTACACAAAACGCTGCAAACCTGATATTTTTCTGGTCTGGGGTATTGACTGCTGTGCAACGGCTGAGAAGTTAATTTACAAATTGAGAGGAAGTGAACGTACACATTAGCAGATTTGGGGACCTTGACTTTCCAGACTATCAGACACTGATGATGAGAACTGATTGAATTATCACTGATTTTCTCTATAACATCTTTGTACACTATGGTTCTTAAAGGTTGTGCTGTTATGATTTCTGCTACAAAAAGTGCCATGGTTTACAGACATTGTATACCCTTTTATTGCCATACAAAAGCAATAAAAAGATAGATTTAATGAAAGTAAACGATGCAGCTGGTTTTGACTACGGTGCGAGTCAACATGGGGAGCCAATGGAGTCGATCATATGTGGATGTCGTGATCAAATTTCTTCAGAGCCTGTGCTCCTGTGATGAGCACATCATTGTGGAGTCAGTAAGGTCATGTGTTCATCATCCAGATTTGAGAGTACAAACTCTTCAACAACAATTCTGATATTGCTTTCTGAAAGAAACAGTATGACTTTCTTTAGAACAGAGAGCTGGTAGCAGCATGCTTTGTGTTTTTGGCAATGTGTTCTTTGAGACTGAGGCGGGTAATCAGAAAGATTCTAAATGGCTTGGCATTCAGTGAAAGTTGAGGTTAAAAGCTGTCAGGGTTCATGCGAATAAGCCGGGTTTGAAGTATTTCTTGTTTGTTGTTCTAGGTATATAGGAATTCTTTCTTTGCAGGGTTAAGATTCAGGTGGACGTTGGACATCCACGTCTTTAGGATGTGCAGGCAGTGTTTGATGCATTGAATGTCTGAAACAGAGGAGACTGTCAAGTAGAGTTGTTTATCATTATCATATTGGTGAATCCTGATTCTCTCATCTGGGAGTAGCACACCTAATGTGTCAATGGAGGCTCGAAGATGATACAAGACAGTTTGGAACCTTGGTTGACTCCACAGGTAATAGAGAGCTTTTGAGACCTCAAAGTACCCATTATTGGCGGCTGGTGACTTTTCAAACTGGTGGGGTGTAAAAGTTGGAGGGGAGTTTCACTTAGCAAGCAAGCGTACCTGTGTGACATAAGGGGGCATGGTGGATTGGGACTTAAGGGGGATTTGGAAAATAAGGGGGGCCCCTGATACAATTTTGTAAAGAGAGATGCAAACAGTAAATTTTTCAGCTAATTTTGAGAATGAATTTGTTGAAAAAGCAAGGTTTATAAAACTCTTTTGAACATGTATTCCTGAAATATTTAAAAATATGCAAGTACCCAATATTTTGCTTATTCTTGTGCAAAAAATGAAAGGCAGAGCTTTATACTTTGATATGAAATGGGAGAAAGATACCTGTCTAGTGACTGAATGGCGCAATGTGAAACCAAAAAACCTGGAATGAATCCCGGCTTACCCGCGAGACCAAAACTGTGTGAACCTATTCCAAAGTTTTATTTCAAAGAGCCTCCTTTTCCTTCATTCTCACATATGAGAGCCCCTTCAAATATGTGCTTTCAGATAGGAATCTCTGCCCTGGGTGACGTCTGGGCTGGATCACATATTAAATCTTACAAACAACTTCCAGTTGACTTTATCCTACACAAATTCCAATTCCTTTAATACCTCCAGTTGCGCTACTCACTGTCGGCTCTTCAGGATACATTTTCAACCATTTCCATTCCAAGTTCAACTCCCTAGATCCCAAACTAATACTATGTCTTCCAAGCACATGGATCATCTCTAGATTATATAAATCCCTTCTCCGGAACGCCCCAGATTCAATGGAAAACTTGAAATTAGCATGGGAATCAAACGTAAATGAATTAGACAAGGAACAGGAGATGCGGCCACAGTGGAGGTGAAGACGTAAAATGAAGCAGCCCAGGAAGGTGCAGTGAGCAGGGAGAAACGCCATGGGGGCGTTGTGACCCACGTGTGGGATTGAATGCGCACCCTATGTCTGGTGCACCAGGGAGGATGCGATAGATGCTACGGCCATGGACCACTGATCTGTATAGGCTACGAGGGAGGAGATCCCTCTGTGGGGGACCGGCGCCATGACAACGGGAACTGGCGCATGCAACAAGACTGCCTTGCCTCGACATGTTGCACTAATGGGTGTCAGAGATCGTTACTAATGGGAACTAGGCAGCCTACATAAAGCCAGTGCCGACAGGGCAATCAGAGGCCCAGAGGCCATAACAGGGGGGCAGATTACCACAAGGCCATATCAAATATCTACAGCCCCCCTGGAAATTAAACACTCTGGAGACGCCTATCCGTTATCCTGAATACCAACAGGTGGGCAGCTGAAAGAAACATCAGAGAGGTTGAGAGCCCCAAATCGCAGGGACAGGAGGCACTGCCCAAATACTCCTTTAACTGAGATTGTGACTGTGACAGGGCTGGGGGGCCCCTCCCTGGGTGACGCCGGAAGCCCTTTGAGGGCAGCGGCAGACACGGAACGGCACGCCTCACGCACCCGGCCAACCATCTCCAGGTGTCGCACCACCGGCCACGCTATCGGGACAGTGCAGCTGGGAGCTGAAGCTACATGGTACTTGGACACTAACCGAGTCGGCCGACCACAAAATGGTGAAACCCAAAGCAGTAAAGCTCTCTCTGACCTCAGAGGGGACATCGCTGACATTGCCACACTTTAGCAGATGAGCACCCCGCTCCAAGCCCACTCTGCTCAATTCGAGAAGTTACTGCAAGCCGTGCTAGACATTAAGACCACCTTAGACACTAAAATTGATTCTGTGTGGCAAGAAGTCAACTTACTTTGTGTGGACCAATGTAAACTGGCTGGAAGAGTGGACAACACTTAGTCACCCCAGCGACCTTGCAACCAACGGTACAGGAACTTCGGACTCATGTAGCAACATTGCAGGTGGAAGTTTCTTCTCTGCACGCAGGGCTGAGGAGGCAGAGGGGAGGTCACAGAGGAATAATGTCCAATTTTTGGAGTTCCCGGAGCACGCAGAAGAACCTAATGCCGAACTCCTTGAGAAGTGGCTTAAGACCAGAGTACTGAGGAACAAAGTGCCAGCTCTCTTCTCCATTGAGCGAGCACACTGAATCCCAGGTAGACCACCGCCACCTAGTGCCCTATCCCAGCCACTAATAGCCCATCTCCTCAACTACCTGGATCTCATCCTCCAGAGCTTCTGGATGAAAGGCCTGTGGAAGTTAGAAAACACAACCATTATAGCCTACCCTGACTATATGTTGGTACAGCATAGGAAAAATTCATATATTAAGGTCAAGCAACTCCTACGTGAGCACAGCATCATGTATGCATCATTCCCAGCGAGACTGAGAGTAGTGGACGGAGAGAAAATTCACATCTTCCCGACTCTAGAGGACGTCTGGACATGGCTGCACGCCAAGGACCTAGCGAGGTCGACTCGTGAGGAACCTCTGTCCAAGGGATGGCAGACCCTCTCCAACCCGGCGCAAGAGGAAACCGTAGACTAGGGCGCATCTAACGAAGGCCCAAGCAGTGGAAGGCCAAGCACTACTCAAAGCCAAGCAGTACACATCCAACTCATACGATGCCCTACGCGAGGCACGCACCTCGGACACTGACTCATCGGAGTGCTACTCCAGTGGCACGACAGTTAGCTCTAAGCACGGACCAGATGTTACCCCAACGCACAGCAGACGACCTGCAATTCTACCTCCACTGCTGGCGCAGCCGGACGATCGTACGAGGACTACTCTTCATGGAAGTGGAGAGGTTGTCTCAGGCATGATACAAGACCTAGTGAACAACTTAGCCAGAGAAGGATGATCACCCTAGCCAGGTCAGAGAATCCAAACAGCCACACATGTAGACTCAGGACCCTAGCAGTGTCTTAAAGTTATGATTGCAGACCTATAGCATAACTGTAACAAGTGTTACCGACAATCGTTAAATGCATGCAAAGTCAGAGAAGGTTGGGGACGTAGGGTGAGGGAACTTGGTCAGCATTAGAAACGGGCCAGTGCAACTCTGAGCACAGTTTTGGAACCCCCACGTCCCCAGCATGACTTTCCAAATGGACGATGTTCAACCCTCCAATGGGTTTGACCTTTGTTGTGTTCTAAGGTTGGGGTGGGGGGGGAATTGGCTGTAGGCCCGTTGGCCATGGGCCCTGGAGGGTTGATGTTGTGGTGGTTTTTCATGTCCACACAAGGTTTCTGATGCGGACACGGTGCGGCACGGTGGGGGTCGTGGGAATAGGGACATAGACCAACTTAGGACATTGAGTTATGACAGTGCATTGGATACGGAGCAGGGCACTAAGCGCATAATATAACACACACAATGACATGTACATGGGGGCCACACGGTATAATATATTAACGTGGAATGTGAGGGGCATGGCAACACCAATGCGCAAATAGCGATAATCCAGAAAGCACATCTCACAGCGGGGGAATTGAACAAGCTCAAAACTAAATGGAGGAGGCAGGTTTACGGCACGACAACGTTAGCATTCGCCATGGGGGTTCTGATCTGGGTGGCACCCGAGGTCCCCTACATTGCGGAGTGCCTCACCATAGACGAGGACGGCAGGTAAGTGCTAGCAAAGGGCACACTGGACGGGCTGTCCCTAGCGCTGGCCGGTATATACATCCCTAACTCAAAACACAGAGAATTTCTGACATCCATCACACCTACACTCTTTCAAGATCCTTCCTTCCCTTGTATATGGAGTTGGGGGTAACTTTAATTGTGTCCCAGATGTGGAAATGGACAGATCCCACACTCCCCTGCCTGGGGCACCTAGCAGAGTTACCACACAGGGTCTTCGCTCCTGGGTGGTCGACAGAGAGCTATATGATATATGGTGCTCACAACACCCCCAAGACGGGAGTATTCCTTCTACTCCCCTATACACAGACTGCGTACTTGAATAGGCTTGATATTGGATCTGACATACCTGATGCAAGATGTATTCCAGGCAGAATACATGTCCAGAACACTGTCGGACCTTTGTCCACTAAGGGTTGGTCTTCAATGGTGCAGATCGCGCTCCAGAAAACCAGTGTGGCGATTGCAACCTGTAGTGCTTACTGACCGTCCGTTCCACCAGGAGCTGGCTGAATGTATCGCCAGATGTTTCGCGCTCAACAGGAAAACAGCTTCATTGCAAGCTGTGGAATGGGATGCCCACAAAGTGGTTGTGCGAGGCCACTGCCTCTCAGCCACAGGGGGAGTCAGGCGCATCTTGATGCGCGGACTGCTTGCGTTAGAGATGGACCTGCGTGCCCTGGAACTAGATGGGGCGCTGTGCCTCTCGGACCCAGACGTGCTTCGTGAATTACGAGCACGACACAAGGAAGCAGACTCACGGCTGCGTCAACATGACTGCTGACACTATGTTACTAGGTTGCATGCGGAGGGAGATCGATCTAGCAGTCTGCTAGTGTGGCTGACTAATGGCGGACAGATTAATACTCCCATTAGGTTGGAGACTGGAGACACAGTCAACTCCCAGGCTGCTCTAAATGATGCCTTCTGGGATTATTACTGCATGCTGTATGCAGAGGGGCCAATGCCCACTTCAACTCAATTAGAGGATTTCTTTACTAACTTCCCCCTGACCCAGCTCACCCCTCTACAAAAAAACAAAGCTTGATGAGCCCATCGACATAGAAGAGATCCGAACAGTGCTGCGCCGACTAGCCCACAATAAAGCGCCCAGAGCTGACGGGCTACCAGCTGAGTATTACTCCACTTTCTCTGCTCACCTAGATGGTCCATTTCTGGAGGTGTTGCATGAAGCACAACAGCAGGGCAGTCTAACAGAATCCCAACGCGAAGCGCTCGTAGTGGTCCTACCTAAACCAGGCTGTGACCCACAGGATGTGTGCTCATACAGACACCTCTTGCTACTTAACTTAGACTGTAAATTTTTGGGCAAAGTGCTTGCCAGCTAATTGCTCCCACTGATTGGTCACTTGATTCACGAAGACCAGTCGGACTTCATCCCAGGACGGAACACCTTCCAGAACATTAGAAGGCTCCTGCGCCTACTGAACAGGACCCCCAAGGGAAAGCACAACAGAGTAGTGGTGTCACTGGACATGGAAAAGGCCTTCAACTCTCTCGGATAGTCCTTTTTTAAAGGGGACGCTACGATACATGGGCTTTGGCACGGGCTTCATGGAATGGATTAACATACTGTATTCTAATCCCACAGCTCGTGTGAAAATGGGCTGAGTCACTTCTGAGAGCTTCCCAATCTGCTGGGGCACTAAACAGGGATGCCCACTATTGCCACTATTATTTGCAATAGCAATCGAGCCCCTGGCAGCACACCTTCGGCTATGAGCACAGCAATGGGAGATCCTGGAACTGGGCATCCCCCACATCATCTCTTTACGCAGATGACGGATTAATATATCTGCGCAAGAGTGTGTCCACACTACCGGAGGTCATGCGACTTCTTGATCTGTTCAGGGACTTATCCGGCCTACGGGTGAATTGGGCAAAATCATGTCTGTTCCCAATGGCACCCGTCCCGGAACACTTAAGGCCAGCACTCCCAATGTACTGACTGTCATGGTGTCATGTCACCTTCAGATACCTAAGCATTCAAATATATTACACCACAGAGGATCTCAGGGAAGGTAACCTAGGACAGGCGGTGTGCTCGATTCTCGGATCACTAACATTCTGGGGCTCGCTATCACTATCATCCCTAGGACTAGTAGCAATTGCAAAGATTATAATACTCCCCAGACTGATATATTACTTCACATTGCTCCTACTGGTGTTGCCCAGTTCATTCTTCCGGCTACTTAACAGAATGATATTAGAATTAATATGGGTGGATAATCTACATAGGGTCGCAGTAGCTACCACGCATCAACCGCTTGAGGAGGGGGACTATGCATGCCCAATTACGAAAAATATTATGCAGCAACGCAACTACAATGGCCCCTCACCTGGCTTCGGTCTACACCCACAGCAGAGAAGACAATGGTGCAGGATAGATTGGGTTGTGCTGACATGGCTGACATATTACACATGTCCTCCTTTACATGGTAGCAACCTGATGGACACCGCTCGAACATGCTGGCTCAGATTTGTACGGAATTGGAGCCCAACACCGCCTTACTCTTCCAGGATCCTCCTGCTGGGCATGCAGGGCGTAAGGGACATGAACATGCAATGGGACCGTGGTTTGCGGCTGGGCTAAATATGATAGGGGACTTTTTCAGGGACAGCTCGCTCCTGACATATGCAGACATTGAGAACACTTACAACATAGACCCAGGATGCTTCCTAACCTATTGCGCCATGAAATAGCTCATACATAACACATGGCAAAATGGTGACACAGAGCCCCCTCACATCACCCACACTTCAATTACTACTGTCAAATCCTGGGCACACAAAATTGGTATCCATGCTCTACAGCACTCTTCTGGGAAGTAGAGGAATGGGCCATGCGGGAGCTACGGCCAGGTGGGAAGTGGTTTTACCCAAACCATTGTCTCAATCCACTTGAACCAGGGTGTTCCAACAAGTGAAGGGTGTGTTCCGCAATCCAAGATTCCGCTTCACCCAATTTAATTAGTTACATCAAGCAAATCTGTCCCCTCACTGGATCCACAGCATGTTCCCCCATTCGTCCCATGGATACCCTCGATGCGGAGATTAGGAAGCCTCCTTGTACCACATGGTGTGGACTTGCCCATCAATGCAACAAGCTTGGCACGGAATCACCACATTAGCGGAGGAACTGACAAACCACCCACTGCTCCCCACCCTTGAGTCCTGCCTATTAGGTGTTCGCACTAAAGCAAAGGAAGACAAACAACTACATAGGTTCATTGACCTGGTCTTTGTCCTATTTAAACGTCTCATAGCAATGCAATGGAAGGCACCAACTACCCCAGATGTAAATAAATGGCTAAAAGGGCTGTTGCAGTGGGCTGGGGCCGAGACGCAGGTACTTCGCTTACTTAGCGATGGGGGGGGGGTAGCGGTGGCGGGACATTGAAATTGGGATGCCTACATAGCCCGGGCTGAGGCCAAAAATTACTTGCACTCCCCCCGACTTATGAAAATCAACGTTAACATAGGCAATAACCAGCGCATCAGTAACACACTACAGGAGCACGCCCAACAGCAAGTGACACACACACACTTGTAAAACTTACATCCATTGCTCAGTCATGAGTGATCATAGTACACAGAGAGGTGTGACACATCACTGCGCACAATAGTGGCCAGTGCCCTGGCAGCAACGTAAAATTGACTAATGTACCCACACCCAGACATATGGGTAAAACCCAGACGGCAATGCACCATCATAACTAAACTCAGGAATCTCTGATGCAATGGTCGATACCACACACATACTGTTTGGATCACTGCCACTAACCGCATTTAGCAGTATGATAATGTGAGAATAAGCACTTGTGCATGATGATGATAATGTTCATTGATAAATGTCATTTGTTTAAATCAGATCATATGGAAACCTGGACCTCTTTACCCTACCCCCCACAATCACTCATTGAATATTCGCTATCATGTACGTACATGTATGATGTACACCCATTGTTCTGCATTGGTTGGCTATGTTGTAATGATTAAAAACAAAACAGATTTTAGAAAAAATGTTTGGTTTAACTTACTACAGCATTGCTTCATGTATAACGAGATTTTAGACCATGTATATTGCACATGAACATTGACTTGCCCATGAATGTTTCTCGTAAGATCATATTTAAAAGTAATTTTTAATAAATGCCACTAAATGCAGTGATATAATGTAACGTACTAAGGTGGCACACTTCTGCTGTCAAACCAGACCTTCCTCACTGTTTTCCCTTCCCAAACATTTTGTCTCCTCATTAGCCTTCGTCTTCTACCTCCAGTCTCTTCCCCGTAGTCCTTCCTTTTTTTTGTTTTTTGTTCTTGATCTCTCTCTACTTTTCTAGCTCTCTTTCTCTCTTTGCCTGAAAATCGGTAGATCTCTGTCACTACCTGTGCTGTGAATTTCCAGACTTCATCTGAGTTGGCTGATTTTCTCAGAATTAGGGATGCATGGAGGGGGCAAGATTCAAATGCAATTTTTTTTCAGAATTGTGAATTTAAGCTATATCAACACATATCTTTAAATTAACTTTCATTAGAGGTAAAAGGAGCACACTTTAATGAAAAATGGTCACTGTATTGCAACAGTCAAACCGTGTTGAAGTTGCACCTGCCCTGGTTGAGAACTCTTTCTCTGCGCTAATATGTTGGCACATCATCAGAATCGTGCTGGGTCTATATACAATTCTAAATAGTCTGGACCTCTATTCTTATATTTTGTCTCCTAAGTACTCAGAGCTCAGGTCGACTCTATTGCCTGTGTTTTGTTATGTTTGGTATCTCCTAGAACATCCAGGCAGGTGGATGTGACTCTTCCCTGAAGGACAGCACATACAGCTGTATTGTAGCCCCCCGCTCACTCAAGGAGAGGTTATCTCAGTCCTGCCTTGGCATGAGCAAATGAACACTAGTCCCCCTGTACACCTGTAGGCAGCAATTGCTATAAAGTCACCACTACTGCCTCGTACACAAAGTGTGTCTAGCTGGGTTTATAAAGAGGCGTCTGAGCGTGGTATGCCGCACCAGAATGCCATCTGAATCCAGCACCTGCTCTGTGTAGACGTACACACAGAGTGCATAGAAATAGTGTGCCTAGGGGCTTGAGAAGTTCAATTATGGTGATGCATACACTGTGCTGCTTGCCTCAGATTCTTAGATTATCCTTACTTTAACCCTGACGGCGTCCTGGATCTTTGCATAAGATATCTTTGTAGATTGTAAGGCAACACTTAAGTGGGTGGCTCTGGGCAGTACTGTCCATCTAAGATTACACTTTCCTAGACCACAAGACTCTCAGAGACCCTCACTGGTATGTTGTATTCCATGTGCAATGGAAGAGGACTTTCCAAAAGGCTCAGCCCACTCCTACTCCAAGGCACACATTATGGACTGCATTCCATTAAGAAGCTGAGTGTCATCCTGCTTAGGTAACCACAGCATGCCCCCCCTACAAATCAAGCTGTCATTAACATTTGATACCTCTTGTTTGGAGTGATACCCTTTGAGACTGCAGTAATCCTGGACCAAAACAATCCCATAAACCTATTTAGTTGGGGATGGCAGGAATTAACTAAATATGAATTAGACCATTCTGTGGAAGGGGGTAGGCGCGTGAATATGTTTTATTCATTGTACAGTATTGCATGATATAACACTACCTCCCTGCCCCTGTCGAGTTTGTAGACGAAAGAGCACTGGTCCATGTGTGAGGCTGGCCACCTTGCATCAATTCTTTTCCTCCCACTCACTATTTCATTATTTCTCTAGCCAACATTCCCATATCATATCCTAACACTCTTTTTACATCCCTTTTCTCATAGCCCTACAGGTTGTCCTAGGCATTTATTATGAATGCATTTCTCCTCATTTCCCATTCTCCCTCCTACTCTTCTCTCTTCTACTCTATTTCTGCTGTCTCCTTTCCTCCTTCCCCCTGTCTGTCACTCCTCTCTACAGTTTATATATTCTGCTTAATCTCTTTTGAGAGGTTGCATAAAGTAGTCTTTTCCTTGACTAACAGTAGTACGTTTTTATGTTTTGTACAGATTATGTGCCTCTGTAACAGCATGATTGGAACGTGTTGCATAATATTGAGTAAATAGCTAATTTTGCTGACTTCACGCATTACACTACCAGTCCTATGGAACGATTTGCCAGGGGATAAATGACTGTATGATTTTTTGTGCTGTAGTTATGCCTATAATAAGTTCGAGATTCCCTTTGTGAACAATTCTGTGTTTTCTGTTGTCTTTCATTGATGTGGTGGTTGGTCTGTAGTTGCAGTACTTCCTGTTGATTAGGTTATGCTACTTTTTGGGTATAAATCAATAAATTAACTATAGGGGACAAGTGTTTATGAAGCACCAACCATATGTTACTGTGCTCCCTGTTGTGATGGCATGCTTCAGACAAAAGGAAAGTTGGCTGTTAAGAGTTTACAGGAGGGTAAAGCCAGCTATTTCAGTCATATGGCCCCAGGTGAGAGATTGTCTGCCTCTCCTTGTATTTCTCAACTGGAAATTATGCAGTATTTTATTAACACAGCTGCTCCTATTTGGACACAGATTTGGGGACTTAAAAGGCAGCCTTTGACCGAAATCTCATCTTGAATCCCCTCTGTGGAATTAACTGGCTATGTGAACTGTTTGGCTTTAGATACTACACCTTTGAATATGTTATGTTGAACCTTTGCTTTTTTCCTCTTCGCCCAGGGTGTGAATTTTAGAGGTTCATTTTCACATTTCAGATAAAAAGAGTTAGTAGCATCCAGGCTTTAGAGACTCAAGTCACTTCATAATGAGCTATATACTGGCATAAGGCTGTGTGTACTGGAGTAAGTCAAGTTTTCCACATCTGTTGAATCCAAGTAAGAGGCCTGGATTGACTTTCTGCAGGCCCTGGAAACACACAATCTAACCAGGAGAGGATGAGGTTATGAAGTGATTGCTCTCTTTAACTTTATTTGTGCACAATGTCTTCAATGGCATTGTACACAAGGTAAGAGCTTAATACTCTTCCCTGTGCTACCATGTGAGCAAAGGCCTGTTGGGACCTGCCAACCTGTACCACCCTGATCCAGGATCCAAAAACTACTGCTTGCATTAGTCTTGTGCTGTTTTTAGTAAAAAAAAAAATATTTTGCTTAAATCTTTTTATTTTAAATTCTTCAAAAATGTTAGATGTTTTCAATCAGTACACATTTATTGCAATGAGGGAAGAGGTCAGGGACGCAGCCCTGAATGCATTTAATGCAATCCAAACATGTATTACTGCAGGGCTCCCTATCTCAGCTAAAAACAGGGATGGGTTACAATTCAAACAGAGCAACATGCTGACTCCCAAGACCGACCTTCAAGGTGTACCGTGATGCCGAATGTTAATCAAGTCAAAGTGGTCCCTTAATATATGAATAATCTTATCATTACAACAAGCAGAAAAGATTCAGCTTAGTCATAGAATGTAAAAACGTATTAACAACATAAACAACTGTAACTGGAGCCCGCCTTTGCAACTCCCAAGCAATCCCCCTCCCCCACACCGCCCTCAGTCCCATCTCATTCTGTTTATAGTAATAATACAATGAGAGCAACAAAAGTATTAGTTGATACTTGTTAACCTAGCACTCTAAAGGAGATTTGGGGGGCTGTGCTGTGTCCCTGCTGCCTTATTTTGTTTTTTTTTTAACACCGCCTTGGTTAACGAGGCCTGAAGTGCTCATGTTAGACTGGTCACTGTAAAAGACCTGTCCAACCTGATATGCACACTTGACTTAATCCATGCTGCCGCTAGGCTGCCATTCAATAGAGTGGCCCTGCTCAAACACCCTAGGAGCACAATACCGGGGGACATTATTAAATTACATTTTTACTCATCATGGCACTTTTAATATATGTGACCCCCTGGTAGCAGAGAGGGGCAACTCCATAATGCCCCAGTGGCCGAGCCACCACTTGTGCCCTTGTGAACAAATTGGTGTCAATTGCAAATGTAGGAGGAGAGCAAGTGAAGGGATTGCTAGTGAATCCCATTAGAGACTTCAGGGTGCTTATGAGTGTGTGATTGTCACCTGCGTCAAAAGAAGCTTTCCCTATGATTTATGTGGAATATATACAAAATAATAAAAATGTAGGTGCAGACATTCACAAAGCAGCACTCGTTTCTAAAAAATAGAACTAAAGTGATTTATTGCTGAGAGGGCTAGAGTATGATGCATGGAGTGTTACCATACACATCACTGGACTAAGTCCTGGATCCTCCTTATACAATAATGTCTGGTAGGCCAGGCACTGGAGTAATTGACTGTGAAGAGAGCAAGGCCACATACACAGGTGTTTTGCAGGAAACAAAACAAAAACAGTCCAGTTTCTTTCTGGCTTCTAAGAGCTGTTTCTACATTTAGAAGTATTAGTGACTCTGACTTGAACATGAGAATGATTGGCTAAGTTGATGAGTGAAGTCAATATATGTTTCCTACAAATGGGAGTCTACTGCCGTCTTTTTCATGCACAAAACAATGAGGTCCATAATAACAGTAAGAAAATAAGTTACTTACCTGTAACTGTAGTTCTCCAGTATTGGTATCTTACTTAGATTCACATGCTTGAATCATTCCCCGTTGTTGAAGTGGGAGTCCCACAGTACAATAATAAAGCAGTATGCATCATTATCATAGGCTATTATAGCAATGGACAATCACTTTAATAGCCTATCTATGTTCTTTTTAAAATAAGGATCAAACTTGAACTATAACCATTCTGGCGATAGCACCCTATAGGACACTTCCCAGAGAGGCTGAGTCCCTCAGATTTTCAAAGCGCAAGTGGAAACTAAATCCCAAGCTATAAGAGAAGCCTCTCAGGACAGGAGGGTCAGTTGCATGTGAATCTGAATAGCAAGCAGTTACTTTATAGCACTAGCACACATAGTGGATGGTTGGTATAAATATATATGCATAACTTATTCCTATACAATTTAAAATGATAATATATTTATGTACACATGTATCCATCTATAGATATATATACATTACATGGCAGCAGCCTCTCTGGGTGTGAGGGTATATCTAGGGTGAGAGTGGCTGTCAGATTCAGTCTGGGTGTGCAAGTGTGTACATCAGTGTTTTAATGGGTGCATTGGTGTGTGCGCGGGTCTGTGAGTTGGTGCATGAGGGCGTGAGTGGGTCTCTGAGTGGGTGCGTAATTGTCTGAGTGGAAGAAATTGATTAAAGGAGCGAAAGAGAGAAAGAAAGTGAGAGGGAAAGAAATAGTTTTTTTAGGCTTTAATATCTCATATAGTTAGAATAAGATATTTATGTTCAATTTAAAATAAAAAAGTTTTTCTTATTTAAAAAAAAAAAAAAAAGAAATGTATTTAAAAAAAAAAAAAGAGAGAAAGAAAATTAGTCCAGCTGGACTCAAACCCCCAAAGCTCTGTGTGAAAAACCACGGGGGTTGGCGGCCCTCAAGGCCTCCCCATGGTCCCTATTTATTTTAATATATATATATATATATATATATATATATATATATATATATCCATATATTTCCATATATATATCCATATATATATATGTTTTAAATGCCCTTTACGGGCTACACAGCAGGGGACGCCATAAGGCTTCCCCTGCATTGACATTGATTTGGCAAGCACAGAGCTGCTTTGACAGCAGCTCAGTGTTTGCTAAAGCATTTCCTGTCTTTCCGACCGTAAAATTTTAAAAAAAAATGCTTTTTGGTCCTGGGGGTCCCTTTGAGACCCTACAGCCACAGCTAAGGGGTCAGGGTGTTTGTCTTCTGGCCCCTTTTGTATTTTTTAATATGATGGCTGACAACACTTATGTTGTTGAAGTGTTATCAGCCTATCAGATCTTTGCACGAAATAGGGAGGGGTCGCGAATCCTTCACGTCACTATGTATACAAATTTGGATTTTCTTAAATTTCTCAAAAACTACTGAACAGATTTATACCAGATAATAAAAAGGGCTCTTTCTGGACCAAGAGCTACCTTTTTGCCAAATTTGGTGAAATTCCACCCAGTTGTTTTTGTGCTATTGCTGTTCAATTTTCCCTATGGGAATTTACATGGGAAAAGCTCTAAATTTCACCCCCCCCTTTATCTCAACCCCTGCTTGATGGATCACCCTGAAATTTTCCAGACAGCAGTTCATGTGACTGTTGAATTTTTGGGGAAAGTTTCTTGAAGATTCGTCAAGCGACGCAAAAAAACAGCTTTTTCTCTAGAAACTAGGTCAAACTATACCTACCTGGTGGCGGCCACCACTAGGTAAAATATAAATATATATATATATATATATATATATATATATATATATATATATATATATATATACTTATATATATATATTTATTCCATTAAAGGTTGCAAAAATACAGAATGAAACACGTAACCCAAAGAGACTTACATTATAGAAGTAGGTGGCGCAATGCAACCTGTCCAACTGCTGCATCACTGCGATGGGCAGATTCCCGACCATAAGGCCATGCGAATTTATGCACACTCCTCGAGGTCGCAACACAACATATTTTCTCGAGATGCGCTTCCGCAAATAAAGCAGTTTGAGCGGGACACTGCTCTAGTTGAATGTACCCTAGTTTTTGTTGTGAGTGATTTTCCCACCTTGGAATGGCAACAACTGGATCGTGACTGAGATCCATAAGCGATGGTTGCTTTGGTGATTGCAGCACCCTTATGAGTGAGTGCATATGAGACCAACAACCAGTCAGTTTTCCTCAGCGGTTTGGTGTGATGTAGGTAGAACTGTAGACATCTTTTCATATCTAGCCTATGGAGAGATTTTCCGCTGGTGAGGTCGAATCTGGAAAGAAAATCTGTAATACTAACGGCTTATTGAGGTGAAAGTCAGAAGTATCTTTAGGAATTAATTTTGTATTGGTTCTGAGAATGATAGAATTGGCCACAAAGCGCAAGAAGGGTTCTTGAGCTGTGAGAGCCTGTATCTCACTCACCCTTCTGGCCAAAGTGAGCGCTAGCAACAATGTGACCTTCCTTGTGAGAACATTTGAAGTCTGCGGTGTGTATGGGTTTGAAAGGATTCTTCATTAGTTGAAAAAGAACTACTTTCAAGCGACTGTCGGGGAGAAGAGCCATTACTGAATGAAGAACTCAGAACAATACTTTCATGAACTGTTTGATTGTTCTGTTCAAGCACAAAGAGAATGAATGTGAGGAAATATCTAGCTGTTGCAGCGAGATGTATCTTGATAGAGTCGTCCACCAAGGAGTAAGAGTAGTATCTGCTCAGGTGATGCCTATAGAGGATGCAGATTGTCAGGCACCATAAGCTGAAACATCTCCATTTGGGCTTATATGTTTTTATCGTAAATTCTGTCCTTGCTTTGGAGAGAATATCCCTGCTGAGTATTCAGATCTTTGACTTCATGGAACTTAGGAACTATGCACATAAGCGGAGACAGGTCAGGGCTGGATGAAGGACCTGGCCTTGGTTCATCGCTAATGCTGCCTGGACCTAGGAGTTGTTAGGATGAAGCGACACCATTCGGCTTTCATCTTACTGAGAACTTCTGGTATTAGAGATATCTTGAGAAAAGTGTAGGCATAGATCCTGGACCATCTGATCAAAAAGCGATTCCCCCACGATCCTGAATCTGGATGCCAACTTACATAGAACTGGCATTTGCGATTCTCCTGCGTTGCAAAGAGATCTGGTGCTGGTTTGCTGCAGAGTGAGAAGATCCAGTTTAGCGCCAACTGATCCAGCTCCCATTCTTTGCAGCTGTTCCTACTTCTGCTTAGCATATCTGTTAAGAGATTGTTTGTCCTGGGAACATGTTCGGCCCAAAGGGTTATTTGTGAGCCAGCTCCAGATTTCCTGAGCTCTGCTGGACAGCACCGGTCATCTTGTGCCTTCTTTTTTGTTCACCTACTCCATGCTGGTGGTATTGTCCGTGTGACCTAACAACTTAGAGAGTGCTATGCTTGGTAAGAAAGTTTGGAGACTGAGAGAGATGGCTTTGTGCTCCAGGCGATTGATGTGCAGAGCAGAGTCCACTTTCCTTGAATTTGCAGGACCTGCAGATGACCACTCAAGCCTTCCAGGGATGTATCCGTAGTTATTACGATGTAGGGTATTCGAGGTAAGAAGGTGAGGCCCTCTGATAGGTGGGAGATCTGGGGACCATCAGGCTAGTGCCTGATGTGATGTTCACCCGGTCCTCTAACAAACCTTCTGTTTGCATCCATGTTTTTGTTGCTGTTCCGGTAAGGCTCTCATTTTCAGGCATGCGAGAGGGATCAGATTGGTCGCTAATAACATCATGCCAAGAGGCTATTTGAACAGACGCACTGAAGCTGTCTTTTTTCTGGATAGTTTGAGAGCCAGTTGCTTGAGCCTTTGTTACCTGTCCTGTGATAGAAAGTCTTTGTCGTGGGCAGTATCTAGTGCTGTTCCCAGGAACATTAACTTCTTGGATGGAATAGTTGATGATATTTGCAATTTACAGTAAGACAACTTTAGGAAAGCCTCTGTGGCATTGGACGATTGAAATGCTGTTGGTGCTTCTGTCAACCAGTTGTGGAGAAAGGGAAGTACCTGACGACCATTCCTCCTGAGAGAAGCTGCCACAGGGGCTAGGCATTTGATAAATGTGGGTAGCTGATTTGAGGCCAAATAGGAGGACTTTGAATTGGTAACGGTTGCTGGCTACAGTGAAGCATAGCTATATGCAACGTTTGGGATGGATGGGGATGTGGAAGTATGCATCCTGTCAATCCAGAGTTGTCACGTGGTCTCCGTGTTTAGGGGATGTGGGAGAGTGTGACCATGCGAAAAGACTGTGTCCGTAAATACTTTAATAATTTCCAGAGGTCTGGGATGGATCACCATTCCTGTTTTCTTGTCAATGAGGACAAAACAAGAATAGAAGCCCATTTCTTGCTGAGCATGTGGAGCGTTTGTGGTGGCACCTTTGCTTACCATAGCGAGCACTTAATTTTGAAGAAGATGGAGACGGAGATGAGGTGGGTACCCTCGCTCTGGTGGAGAGGTGGGCGGAATCTGGATGAACCTTAACATGTTTATGTGATGAGATCCCGGACCCATTCATCCGAGGTCATCTTACGCCATAGATAAGAATACGTTTTACATGTTTTCTCCCACAGGATGGTGTGTTGAAGGAGGTGTAACCGGCCCTACAACATTGTCACTGTTTTCTGTCAGTGTTTCCTGTCTGCGCTGCCTTCCTTGTCACTGGTGGTTGCTTGGGGTAGGTTGCCGCCTGGTAAGCTATTGTGAAGGGCTGTTGAGAGGGCTGATAAGTCTGATGCCTCTGGTATCTTCTTAATACAAAAAAGTGTCTTTTTCCAGGGCCAATCTAAAGGGTGTTTTTGGAAATTTTAATGCACCCAGAGACCTTGCAATATCAGTGTCCACAAACAGAGGGTCACCATCATATGGCATATTTAGTATTTTGCATCTTTGATCTAAATGTTGTGGCCTTCAACCAACCTTGGCGTCCAAGGACCTCTGACCCTGCCAGTTGTCGTGACCCTATTGAACCTCAATCCATAGTGCAATCTATGAGCTCTGCAGAAATTCCTTGCATGTGGTGATGTCTGAACACATCTGGCGGTCATGACTGTGCAGTATTGCCAGTGAATTGGTCGCCCATACAGTAGTACTGGGCATGGTTGAGAACTTCTATCCAATGTGATCAAGTCGTCCACTTTGCTTGTGAGGCGGTGTTGTGATTGGTGTGGAAGGATTGTACAAACGATGGTGAGCTGCTTGTGTGATGATCGAGTTAGGTTTGGGTGTTTATCAGAGATGGTAGTGTGTCTTCAGGTGCTATGTATTTCTCGTGGATTCTTGGTAGGACTCCTCTGTGATTGTAATTTCTCCCAGATATAATCATCAATTCAAATACCTCTGACAGACTGGTTGCTATTGGAAGTTGCAAACGTTTGGCCTCCAATTCCATGAGGGTATGGAAACCACCAAAAATAATCTGGTGTGAATTCCACTATTTGTGGTGCTGAAGGTAAAGGTGTTAGTATTAAATAATCCTCTGACTTATCGGGTACAGATTCAGTATTGTGAATGTTACCTTCTCTCTATCATCAGCCAAGGCGGATGGGTCGTTATGAGGAAGCACAGCAAAATTTGACACCAGGGTCATTCTTGGAGTGACAGAAGCATTGGAGGATGCTGACATATTGGAGATGATGTGACTTTGCAGGCTCAGGAAAGTGTTTGTAGTAATCCTGTAGCATGCCCTGTAGATCTAGTACTAGAGCTACAAGGATCTACACCATGCCTTCTGAAGTTGGAGGTGGAGCGCAGTGGTTATTGTCGATGACTACGGTGATTTTGTCATCATTTGTAGTGTCGACAAGATCGTTGTTGACAAGGCTGTTATAGACGATGAAGATAATGGGCGAGGTTATGCTAGACGAGGTTATCATAGTAGACTGTCGTAGATGACCATCCTAGATGAGGTTATCATAGATGATGTTATCATAGACAACTGTTGTCAACAAGTTTATTGTAGACAACTGTCGTAGATGAGGTTATCGTTGACGACCGTCGTCGACAAAGTCATTGAAGATGAGGTTATTGTAGATGAAACTCGTAGATGACTGGCGTCGACAAGGTTATCGTAGATGAAGTTATCGTCCATGACAGTTGTAGATTAGGTTATAGTAGACAACTGTCTTAGACGAGATTATTGTAGATGACGGTCGTAGACAGGGTTATCGTACTCAAGATTTTGACAGTGGTTTTGCCATAGACATCCCATTGTCGGGTTATGTATCACCATCACTGGCTTCTGAAGAGTATTTCCAGATGTAGTGTCAAGACTGAAGAGGGAGTTGTCAGGTCTGATATTGCCTCTAAGGAGGTCTTTTCCTTCTGTTCTCTCTGAGAATTGCTTTTTGAAGACTCATAGGGAGTCTTTTTATGGCTTTTCTGTGTGCCTCTGGAGACCCTTGGCACGACCTCTCTTGTGAGGTGAAGGAAACCTCACTGTCCTCCTCAGCAGAACTGATAGATTTAAGTTTTTGTAGCCATAGTAATAGCCTCATCTCTCTATACGTGAGAGTCTTAGAGGAAAAGGTTAGGCATATTTTGTAATCATTTACCTTGTGAGCAGGATGAAGACAGTAGATACACCCAAATGTCTTCAGGGTGTAATCTCTCCTTTTCTCTGCTGCTCTGAGATATTAGTGCCAGGGTCCGAGAAATAAAATAGGAAAAATAATCCTAGATGATCGAAAAAGAAACAGTAACAATAAACAGAGCAGAGCTCAGGGAAACTCCCTTCACATGACGTGCGGTACAAAATCTGAGGGACTCAGCCTCTCTGAAGAGTGTTCTACAGGGTGCTATTGGCTATAGTTAAAGTTTGATCCTTTTTTTAAGAAGGACATAGATAGACTATTAAAGTGATTGTTCATTGCCATTATAGCCTATGATAATCATACGTACTGCTTTATTATTGTACAGTGGGACTCCCACTTCAACGACACGGAATGATTCAAGCATGTGAATCTATGGAAGATCAAATACAAGATAAAATCTCCAAACTCTGAATTCATTGGTAATGGCCAGATGCTTCTCTTCAAATACTGTGCATTTCCTGTCCTTATTGTTAAATTTTTTTAAATGTTAAGCAGTGGAGCTGTTGCATTATTGTGCTCTTTGTGTAGCAATAATGCCCAAATTGAGAAGCCTGAAGCATCTGCCACTAGGGATCGAGCTTGGTACTGCCACACGAGAGTCATAATTAAGGCTTTCTGCACAGTCACTCTTCTGAGTGGAGTGATCCTGGATGTGAGTATGGGCTTTTTGAATAAGGCATGTTCATGGCTCGATAATCCAGTCATTTTCTTCAATAAAGCACTTAAAGAGATAGAAAAAGGCAGTAGACCTCAATATATCTTTTATATTTTGCGGTTTCATGATAACTGTTGTTATCGCCGGATACTTTTCTTTTAGGTAAAAATACATATATAGCCAAATAATCCAATCCTATTCTGATGAAGCAGACATTTTCAGAACTTTGCATAGAGCCACTGAATTTAAGAACTTAATTTATCACATCAAGGCCCAGTTTACCTGAGAGGTTCAGAATGTCGTCTAGGTAGTCAATATGTTTCTCCTAACTATCTCCAAAGATCTGATTTAAAAAATGCTGAAAAGCTGTAGGTATATTTCATTGTCCAAATGGCATAACCAACTATTTGATGTGTCCATATCCTACAGGAAAGGCCATTTTTCACTCATACCTTGGACTTACCCTAAAAAGATTATAGACCTCTTTTAAGTCTCACTTGTGTTTAATGGATGGTTCTTTAGGTCTGTTTTTACAGTCACTGGTTATTGGTGACGTTTTTAATGGTTACTTCACAGAGGTGTTATGATGGTTGAGAGGGTACAGTGTTTTGCTTTCGGGTATCAGCTATGTTTGGATTGGCATAGCAGTCATCAGGACAGTTGTTGAAGTGGGTGGAAACATAACAATGTGGGGTGACAGTCTATGGAAGCTTACCATTAACTCCTACTGTAAAGCACTTTGAAACACAGTGAGCAATGTTTTTGAAAGAATTTCACTGCAGGATGTTTTTGGAGCCTGTGCTTCCCAGTATGAAGTGAAATCAGGAGCAGTGAAAACAGTCCTTCCTTGTGATACTCGGAGATTGATGTGTGCAGTACTGTATTCTGGTGGGGTTACTGGACCTGAATCTAATATAGACCAATGAGCCAATTGAATGGGTTATGTACATCACTTCACTTACAGGGAATCGGACCATTCTGTTAGTTTAGGCTATGCTACCAAATTATTTGTGACTGAGCAATTAGTAGCTGCTGATTTGCCCACTGGACTGAAAATAAAGCATAGCTTTCTATTTGTATGGACATGCTTGATGTATTTCGTGTGATAAGAATAAAACGAGAGGAGAGGGAAACCGAGACACACTCTAAGATTTGTCCATAACAATTGGTGGGTTAGGGTGTTTCCGATCAGTCCTCTTCTCACGTTAGAAACACAGATATCTTCTCCCTCTTTTGTGTGTCCGTTTTGCCTAACACTAACCTGGTGTATGCTGTTGAGGGCTGATAAAGATGCAAACTGGAGAATAGGTCATGTAATTGAAATCTTTGTTTATTTTCATTTCTGTCTTCCTATCTTTAGCTGTAGTTACAAATTTATCAAGTAAAATATGGTGCAAGAGTTGATACAGCTTCAGCGAGGATGTCTGTTTAAGTTCATTGCATAACCTCTAACAGAATACCATGATATGAACATTGGCATCCCATTGATTGGTAGCCATTAGAGTTTTAACTTGTGCAGTATTGATGATTACATCACAGTTAACCTCTTACATTTTTGTAACGTTTTCACTGTTTGTCTCATGCACCACATTCAAAACACAAAGACTTCTGCCACAGAGAGACCAGGATAACCATGCAAAGGGTAACTTTAAAATACAACTTTAGTTTTGCCTGATTCATGCATTTAATGGAGTTTGTAATATGTAGTCTGATGTTTGTCTGAAAGCTGTGGATTTTTAGAGTCTCCAAGGTACTTCATAAGGTAAGGAGGCTAGGGTGGATGTAGCCCTCGACCTAAGGGGACATTCTCACTCTTTAGTGCTAGTGCCAGTGTTAGTGGTGTCTGCCTCAGACTTCATGGGTGCCTGACGGCAAAAGCCATAGATCTATTGTATTTTGTTTGTTTTCTTGATGACTCATGAAGTTGTGTCCTATCACATGTAGCTATTTAAGTGCTGATCATTTTTGCATATTTATGCCCAATACCATAGCTTGCCTTAAAGTGTCCATACTTGGATCTGCTCAGGTGCCAGATATAGATGTCTTGCAAACTGTGAACATCTGGACATGATGGTTACATCAACCTTAAGTAGTAGCTTCATAACAGATATCACTGCCACCTTCACCATATTACTGTACCCATGTACAGACTAACTGCAACTGTGAGGACTAATGATTTTAATAGCGGGTGTGGGTACGTAGAGAATCAGCAACATCCCAAAGATGTAACAGACAACAGCAACACAGGAGAAAACTGGCATGTCTGGTTTAAGCTTCAAGTGCTTCCTGTGGCCTTTAAAACAAATTCACCAGCACATGATTGCAGCTTCAAAAATCAGAACCTAATAATGATCGTCCAGTATTCAGTCAGTAATCAACAATGGTATGAACACAACCAGTAAAGAATCCACAATATATATTGAGAATTGTAGAGGACAAAAAAAAATCACAATTCGAATTTGGCAGCATCACACATTATAATCCATGGGAGAACAAGAAAAAACTAGGAATGAAATAAAAAAAAAATCCAGAATAGAATTTATTTTAGGATTGCTAAAATTAGCTTCCTTTGAGAATCAACCTTAGGATAATCTTGGGCAGAGAACCTCGAAGCTGACTGAAAGCAAGCTTACTGCTTTCTGTGTGTTGCTTGTGTAATAACAGGAAATTGCCAACCAGAAGCCAACATGCTGCAGTGTCATTTGATGTCTGATACCATCTTGGCTTGGATTCTCATTGCAGGGTGGCATTGGAGCTTCTGTGTTGGACTGGTCTTATTACCCACCAGGGCTAACATCTTGTGTGTGTATTTGGCATGTCACTGTGTCTGGTTGATGGGATCTTGAACTGGAATGCTATTTGAAGCCTCAAATATTCCCATTGCCTGTGCTTCAGCCAGTAGCCCTGCTTCTATCATGCTAACTATGTATCACAGCAGTCCATTCAGTCATTTAACTTATGCTGGTCTATATCTAGGCTAGGCTTCTCCAATGAATAGCTCTGGAGATACTGGTAGCTCCCCAGCTACTGGTAAGTAGTTTTCCTGTTTTCAGCCTAGTAAACTAAATTAGGAACTTTTGCTTTGTTGAATTAATATATGTTTACCGAAATTTAAAAGCGTGTATGAGATTAAAGTGTGTGTATTTTTAGTACTCAAAAGCTGATACCTGTAGAAAAATGGTGGAATTTCCAAAATATATTCAGTGCTGATATTTTAGTGATAAAAATCAAACTGTATTGAGTAGACTTTTTGCTAAGATTAACTTGGCAACAGGCATATTGCAGCTATGGCTCTTATGTTCTACCCATAATTCAGATTGACAAACTATTTTACATTACTGCAATCATCTGTGACTGATGGACTGAATGGATTACTTCTGGCAATCTTTACATATGGTGGGCATTAATGTAATTATCTGATGTGGTTCTCTTACATCTCTAATAATAATAGTAGATCGGGAGGCTTTTCATTGAACATAAGTAACTCTTCTAAAAATGCATGTGGCTTGGACACTGCCCCTGAAACCGACATGAAACTGACTATTGGGCCCTCTATTGAGGAAAGTGCTGCTCCTTTGCCTTGGAGGTGGAAAGGCCTGCCATCCAATGGGCTTTTGGCCTTTCTGCCTTCCAGTAAGGGCAGGTCTGCCCAGGAACTGATGGGCAACACAACTGCCATGTGGCACTGCAACAAGAAGGGCAAAGTGGGGTCTGCAGCCTCTGTCTGGAGGCTCTCAGGCTGTGGAGATGGCTGAATCATCCTGGGATTTCTGGAAAAGTGAGTCACCTAGTGGGATCCCTAAATGTCAGAGCAGACAAGCTCAGCAGTTGTTGCCTTGCCGATCAAAAACGGTGCCTGCTTCCAGAGAAAGCACAGGATATTTGTGAGGCTTGCCCCTAAAAATCCTGTCCGCTACCGCTGAGAAAGCTCAATGACAGCTGGTTTGCACCATGGAGGTCCCTTCTTAAGGTTCTTTAGGAGACTCATTCTATCTTCAGTGGGACTCCGATTGCACATTCCAACCTCTGCCACTTGTTCTGCAGGTCCTGAGAAAGAGCAAGAGTTACAAAGCACAGATCATCTTGATATCCCAGAACTGGGCTTGGGAAATACTGGTATGCTGACCTGCTGAATCATGAGCATGTGCCCTCCACTTTGGCTGCCTCTTCAGGAGAACCTACTGTCCCAACAATATGGCAGATTTTTGCTGCTGAACGTCCATAGTCTACATCTCCACACGTGGAGATTGAGTGGAATCAACTGAGAGGCTTTGATCTTCTGTCAAGAGTAGCGGACATTATTCTGGTGTCTTGTAGCCTGTCCACTAAATCCATCTATTCCGGTTGTAGGTCAAAATTGGTTGCCTGATGCGAGGAACAGCAGGTTAAGCCTCTTAATGTTGGTCTGTTCCTTTCATTTCTAGCCCAACAAGTTTTTGCTGTGACCATTTTTAAAGATAACTTATTTTTCCTTTCAACATTCCTTTGTTTCCCTGACCAGCCCTCGTCATTCTTGCCTCCTGTTGTGATACGTTTCTTACAGGGACTTATTTTTATAAATTTCCTTTATCTCAGTTTATTATGCTGCAGTGGGACTTTCATTTTGCTCTTACTTTTTTGATGTGTGCTCTTTTTGAACTTATGCAGTTTCATCTAAGAATTGTGACACTCAAAACTGTCTTTAGATTGTCATTACTTCAGCACGCCACGTTACTGGATTGCAGATTGTTTCTGTTCAGTCTCTGCATACCCTATTTTTCCAGACAACTTCATACTTTGCATACAGGCTTTGTTTCGCTCTAAAATGGTGCACTCGTTCATGTGGGGAAGTCTATCAGACTCTGTATGTTCCTTTCTCTGCCACATTCCTCTTAGATAGCGGTGGGGCTACATCAGTTGCATCCTATGCGGGCCCTTAATTTCTATATTGATAGCACTGAGTAGCACTGGGTGCACAATCAACTTTTTGTTGAAATCGATGGTCCAAAAAAGGGAGTCTGCCCAGAAATGGAATTTGTACAGGTGCTTCACATCAAGCAGTATTATGCACTGCCAAAACAGAATCTCCAGAGGGACTTCAGGTTCAGGTTCATTCTACCCAGGCAAATGCTACTACCAGGGCCTAAGCCAGTGCCATTCTGGTGTTTGACATCTGCTAAGCTACTTCATGGGCTGTTGCCCATACCGTTACTATGCATTACTGTATCAACTCGCAAGTTGGCAAGGAGGGCCATTGCACCTGCTTAGTGCGACTGGCCTGCTAATTTAAACTCCCCAGACCCACCGCCTTTGTGAGGGAACTGCTTTTGTATTGATTCAGTAGGTGAGGAAAATGTAGTTAGCAGTGATGTAGCAGAAATGTTATTGTTCCCTCTGATGTCACAGTAATCATCTGTATGTGGCAATCTTTGCATTTTGTTATTTGCAACACTAATAGATTAACTGTAAAGTGGTACACTGAAAGTCTGTGTTAATGTGCATTCACTGTAGAATACTGATTTTAAGTGATGTGGTATAGCCTTAAAACGTTAAGTATAATCATTTGTTTTGATTTCATGTGTTCACTTTATCATGTTAATCAATAGTTTTCACTATAACGATAATTAATTTCTAAAAAGAAATGTTTTATGTGTTGAAATTGCAGTTTTTCACTACTTCCAGAAATGTATTAGGTGTTATTCCATTTTAAAGCTACTGTAACATGAACATAGACAAAACTTATTAATGATGAAGTCATAATTCTTACGGTTATATGTTCTTTGCTTGATATAAATGAATGTGCCATTTTAATTCACTTTAGTTAGCGTATGTGAGGCCAACAAAGTCCGGTTTTATGAAACATGTAGAAAAATATTTAGTCATTGTTGCTAACATGAATTTTCTTTTCAGACTTCACTCCCATGAAATGGTAGGTAGGAAATAGATTTTCTATTGTTTTACGCATAGTAAGCCTGAGAGAGTAACCTTGAACCCAGTACATTGTGTAACTGTGGAAATGGACTGTATACAATTGTTTCAACCCGTACAGCTGAGCGAAGTTGGTAATGGGAACCTTGTATAGCCAGGTCACCAAGTGCGGTCTTCCACCCATCCGGAGCATGGACTGGAGAACTGCATGTGTGGGGGGGCTCCTCCATATCTTCCCCCCGGTAAGCCTCGTACAGCTCGGGTCTCTGCCTCATAGCTCAAGAACTGACCCCCGGGAGTTCCGTCTGGTCCAGTAGCTTCGCAAAAGAGGACCACTCACCTTGGGCATAACAGTCACCCATGGTAGCCAACCCCACCTCCATCCAGGGGGACATCTGCCTCTGTGTAAAGCAATGTCGGGGTTCACCAAGTGGAAGACCCACCAATGGGATCTCAGGCGCATATGGAATCCGGGTCCCGGTCCGCTTAAGTGCTCTACGCCAGGCCCTATAGGCCACAGCCACGAGAACCCCATCCCGCTGGGACAGGGGACTGGGCCGGAAGAATCCAGCCATCAGTTTATCTGCGTCCTGTCCAGCCCCATCCCTATACACCTCGGACAACCCATGAGCCCTGTCAGCCACTACAGCTGTGCCGCCACATAATACAGCTCAAAGTCTGGCCCCCCCAGCCCCTCTGCTTCTGGGGGTAGGCGGAGGGTGGTCAGTGCAACCCTATGGCACCCGCCATTCCATATTAGTTCTCTGAGGAGGGTGTCTAATGCTCTAAACCAGTGTACTGGAACAGTTATCGGCAGATTAACAAAGAAATAAATAAGCTGTGGGAGCATAATCATCTTGGACAGTGAAATGCACACCATGAAGGGCAAGTTAAGGGAGCGCCAAAAACCAACCCTAGATCTAAGGGATCGTATAGCTTTGCCCAGATTGCCCTCCCGCATATCAACTATGTTGTGGTAGGTTTGAATCCCCAGATACTTGAATGTACTAGGGGCCCATTTAACATCTGTTGGGCAGGTGGGGGGTGGGGCACTGCCAGCAAACACCGGAAACACACACATCTTGCTTCAGGTGTAACCCTGAGTAGGTCCCGGAACCTTCCAGTGTCTCAAGCGCCCAGGGCAGGTCACTCTCCCCATCTCTTAAGCAAATCAACAGGTCATCAGCATACAACGAATCTGCCCCTCCTTTCTGAACCACTCCCCTCCGTTCTGAACCACTCCTCCAGGGGCTCCATGGCCAAGGCGAAGAGCAATGGGGAGAGCGGACACCCCTGCCTGGTATCCTTATGGATGTCATACACGTCTGAGACCTGCCTCCCAGTTCTGAGTATTGCAGATGGGGAACCGTACAGCAGTCGGAACCATTCAAGTCATGCTTCTCCTAATCCCAACCATCGCATCGTAACTTCTAGGTAGTCCCACCTCACCGTGTCAAAAGCTTTTTCAAGGTCTATGGACACTACTACTGCGTTTGAGACGGTCGGGTGGGGGGAACCATACAATACTGTGTACAATCTACGGAGATTTTGTGAGGTGTATCTGGTAGATATGAACCTGCGTTGGACCATCATGGATCAGGTTCTGCATACACGTCAGGAGCCTGGTGCTTGGACCTTACTCAAAATGTTAAAATCAGTATTGGGCATGGAGAGGGGCCAGAAGTCTTTTACCCCTGTATATCGATCAGTAGTTTTAGAGGTGGGGGACAACCAGCACCTCTCTCAGCATCACAGGGAGAAGGCCCCGCCCATAGTCTTCTGCATACATTGCCACCAACTTTGGGGCTAAAATATCTACTGTCAATTTTTTAAACTCTGGGGGAAGGCCATCGTCCCAGGAGTCTTATAAGTCGCCAAGTCCTTGATTGCCAACTTCACTTCATCTTCCGTCACTTCTGTGCCCAGCAGGGCAGCGGCCTTCTCAGTGAGGGTCCTCCGCTACATTCCCACCAACAGGTCATGTAATGTGTCCCGTAGCTAAGCCTCTGGGTGGGCATACAGCTCTGAGTAGTAATCACAGAACGCTGCGTTTATACTGAGGGGTTCATCTACCAAGAAACCGTCAGGCAGTGCAATCCCAGTAATCGGGATCCCCACTGTATGAGGGCGAGCCAACCAGGCCAGTAACCATCCAGCCCTTCCTTCATCCTCATGTACCCTGCACATATACCCTGCATGATCATGACACCTAAGTTTCTCAAGGGCCACTACGTATTCTTCCCGAACTTCCAGTAACCGGCAGAGGGCCTCAGGGCCGTAGCCCTGTTCATTGTCCAACGCATGCAATCGGTCTTCCAGATGTATGAGGTCTCCCTCCAACACTCGCCTAATGCCTGTCGTCTGGTGCATACAGTGGCCCCGTACCACCACCTTGAGGACCTCCCATTCCATCACCCTCTGTATTACTGAGCCCTCATTACAGGAAACAGTACTGAGTCACTGTCGCAGTTAGCGCTTTTCTAAAACTGACATCTTCCAGCGCAGTCGGCTGTAGGCGCCATGTCGGAAAAGGGGGTCAGGGCTCTATCACTTGCATATGCAGCAGCAGCGGGCTGTGGTTCGAGAATGTACGGCCTAGATACTCTGAGTGCCGTATCTGTCCACTGATTGACCCACGACACACAAACCTATCAATTCTAGTATGTACCTAGTGGATATGAGAATATTAGGAGTAGTCCTGATGTATTGGGTGTTGTGTTCGCCACACATTCTCCAAGGCCCAGCTTGACAGCCAGGCGGACAACCCTGCAACAATCCTAATCAACAGAGCTCCCTGCACCGATGAGGAAGAGCGGTCGAGGTCTGTGTCCAGGACCCCATTAAAGTCCGTCCCCCCCAATGAGGTATGCTCCCTTTGGGAAATCAGCCATGTGTGCGGACAGGGTATGGAAATAGGCCACCTGGTCGTAGTTAGGGGGGTATACCGACCCCAACACGATGGGTCTACCATACAGACGCCTTCCCCCCAAGACAGACCGCCCACATTGTCCACTACCACCCTCGTTGCTTCCAAAGGCATCTCTGCCCTAATCCAGATCAGTGTACGCCGGGCATATGCAGAGTAAGTGGTCCCAAACAGTTGCCCTCTCCAGCGCCGGCGGAGGCGCTCAGCTTCTATCTTTGTGAAGTGTGTCTCCTGCAACATAGCGATATGTACCCCGTAGTGTTTTAAATATGACAGAATTGTATGCCATTTGGCCATAGATCACAACCCTTGAATTTTCCAGGCATTCACATTAAGTGCAGTCAACGATATTGGCATTGTATAACATTATTCGGTCATCTTCGGGAGCCAAAACACCCAGCAGCCCCACTACCTCTGCCACGTTCTGCATATCAATCAACACAGTCTCACCGGGGATCACCCAGGACAAAACAATTAAACAAACCCCAACTCCCCTCCCAAGGACAATCCAGCAAAGCCTGGCCCCCCAACCAGAACACAATAGACATAATGAATGTCATATGATACCGCCTCTACAAAGACGAAGAGGCAAGAAGAAGGTGGGGGGTGAGGCAATTGTTGGGACATCATCTATTAGTCCGGCCCATTCTCCTAAAACCACAAATAGTCTATGGAGCAGCGGCAGCTTCAGGCAGTTCAGTGTGGCCCATTTAAATGACATCGTCGGATGATTGAGGCGTTATGTAGGGGAGATCTTCTGGTGTGCTTGTTCGTGAATCGGAGTCTGACAGGTGGGTGTCCGAATCATGGTCTTGGACTTTTCCGGCCCCCACCCCATCTGAAAATGCAGGTTCCGTTGAGGAGGAAGCAGCTCGGAGTGCCAGCTTCCTCCCTTCTTCTGACTGGGTGGGCGAGGGCTTGGTGAGCCGGGGTTAGCGGGCCCGGCTCTGGGATCTCCTCCTTCTCTTTCGGTGCTGGGCAGTCATAACCATTTATTTTGGGGACCCAACCGTGTCCGATCTGTAGCGCTCCAGCCAAGCCCATGCCTCCTCAGGGTCTTGACAAAAGTGCGCAGTTCCATCCACCATTGTGGAGAGTTTCAGCCAGGATGGAAAGAGTAGTGCATATGTTATCCCTTCCTCTCTGAGCGCCCTCTTCACTGCCGTAAAGGTGGCCCTCCTGGCTTGTACAGATACTGTAAAGTCTGGGAACAGACTTGCTTGTCCTCCTTCCACTTTGAAAGGCCCAGCCACACAGGCACTTTGCAACAGCAAATCTCCGTCGCAGTAATGAAGAGGTGTGGCCACAACGGGTCGAGGCAGCCTACCAGGATATGGTCTCTGCACTGGGATGCGGTGTGCCCTCTCCAGGGCAAAGAAGGGTGTGAGTTTATTGCCTTCCCTAAGAGCACGCAGCCATGGTTCCAGGAATTCCACCATGTTTCTCCCCTCCACTCCTTCCAGCAGTCTGACAATGCGGACATTGTTGCGAAAGCTGCGTCTCTCCGCAAGTTCTGCCCGTCGTTCAAAGCAATCCACTCTTTCTGTTAAAAGTGACACTTGAAGTTTCAGTGCTTGGTGGGAAGGTTGGAGGTTTGTTACTATGGATTCGACTTCATGCACTTTGTCAGACAGATTCTGACGGTCCACCTGTAGCAAACCCAATTTGGCCGCAACCTTGCCCATTTCTCATTGCAGGGTGAGTTTGGATTCTTCAGTAGCCCCCAGTATTTTGTTTAAGGTGTTGCTCATCTCTTCTGGCACAACAGGGGTAGCCTCCTCTGGTGTTCAGTCATGCAAGGCCAGAAATGCTTGACCTATAGGACCCTGCAACTTGGGCTTCGTTTTCCCCATGGCGAACACCTACGGAATCTCTCTGTTACGTGCGGCATGCCTCTTCTGACAGCCCTCTGTAGTAGGGCTACTCTAGGGACCATATACAAGTCCCTTGGGTCACTTCCACTCAAAACTACATCTCAAGCACCTCAATGGTTCCACTCCCACACTGTCCCAGGGATCAGAGTGGCTTCTACCTCTGACTCGCAATATGCATTTCTGCATGGCAAAGAGGCATTTGTGCCTCGCAAACGGTGATTTTCGCAGTTTACGACGCGCAAATCCTTTGCTACATCTGGCCCTTAGTGCTTTGAGGGACAGCAATTTAGTTCTTCAGTCTTCATCTCAATACAAAGATGGACTCTTTCTTTGTTTAATTTTTGATGTTCTTCCATATTCATGTGGGATATTTCCTGGTATGGTATGGAGAACAGTTTGCCCCAGTGCTGTCAGTCTGGGTCCATTGTTTCAAAAAAGGCTCTCCTGGCATGTGTTGCTTATCCTCGACCTTTGTGGCTGGTCATTAAGTGCCATAAGTGGGACTGGAGAGTCACGCCCCATTCTCTGTTGATCCACTCTATATCAGGAGCTGCGAGATGACTGAAAGAGGATCCAGAGTTGAGAGGAGAAGAGAGTAGATTGTGGTTCCACAGAGATAGGGGTATGTTTCCTGTTTGTTTATTGTATTTGAGGTTTAAGCATTACAAAGAAACTCTCCTCATTTCCTGCCCATTTAATGGATAAACATTAATATAAAATAAAATGTCCAAATGTCTAGTGCAGGATGCTGGCTCTGTATGGTGCACAACAAAGACGTACACCATGCAGAGAGTCCAGTGGATCCCTAATTGGTAGACTGAGACAAAAGTAGCTAATACTAACTCTCTCTCTTTTGTGGTAGTGAGGGCAAGCAGTTGGGCTTATCAGAGAGCAGTGCAGAGCATTTGTTGTACTCACAGGGGCAATAAATGAGACACACGCTCGGAGATCTGAGACCAATTTAGATAAATAACACTTCTTTTTACGTATGTTTTGGAATTAAGAACTTCGTAAATGAGTAAGTACTGCTTTAGTTATTACTTCTCACAGGTAAGTAAAGAGTTCAAACCTGTGCACCTTTTCGCACAATGCAATCCTATGAAAGAAGAGTCAATAATGCATAAAGGTAAGTACAGTCAGTTTCAGGAGTTCACCTTCTGGGTTTGGAGATGTAGGGGCCCAAGGTCCAAAGTACTACCATCAGTTCGTTGGGATCTCCCCAAATTCCACTGGGGCAGGGTGCTGGTGAGGTCGTAGCTGGGTGCATTGCGGAGAAGGGGGGCCACCTGGAAACAGGCTGAAAGTGGGACTTGGGGACAAGTCCGAAGCTCTCCCCTACAGGGGCTTGGATTGCAAGGGGTCTTAGAGCAGGGTGCACAGCCAGTTCCTCGGGATCCAGGCCAGGAAGCTTGTATGCAGAGTGGATAGGGCAGCTGGGCTCTGTGCACAGAGATGCTTCTCGCGGTTAGAAACCCAGGGCTTGCGGGGGTGATATCAAGAATGATGGGACACTCACAAAGTGGGTCTCAGTGGTGCAGAATTCCCTAGATGGCTGCTTGGTACTGGTGCTTTGGGAATCTGGACTGGACTCTCACTGTTGGTGCTTGGTGCGGGGTGTCCATTACCCCAGGGATTGGTGGTACACAGCTCTGGTTGGTCCTGGTGTCGTCACACTTGGGGAGACTGTCCTGGTCCTCCAGAGAACACGTACCTCCTCCTGGTTGTCTGCAGCGTCAGTCAGAGCCAGAGAGCTGCAAGGTGGTGGACCGGACTCTGCTTTTTGGTGCCTGTGGTCTGCAGGGAAGTACCTCCTCTACCCCAGTGGAGACGGCTGCGATTTGTGAGATGCTGGCAGGCTACCCGAGGCTTTGGTAGTTCTCCATCTTTGCAAAACAAGTCACTCTGTCCCGATTGTCGAGAATGGTGAGGGCGGGCAGGGTTTTGCTCCAGAAAGTTCACAGTTCATCTACTGTTCTCGCCAGCAGTGACTCTTCTTTGTCTTGGGTTTGAGTGTGCCACCTAGATACGCAACAGGAATGTCAGGTAGCATCCAGTGGGCTGCTGACCTTTAGGGTGACTACACCCTCTATGCTGGGAAGTGGGCATAACCCTGACCCTAGAATAATAATTCCATCGAAAACAAGATGGAGGAATTTCAAAAGTAGTGTTAACATCAGCTGGTCCACCTTAGTGGTGGGACTGGCATGATGTGGGCACACCTCCTAATCTCACAAATTTTCTTGCCAGTCTTGCCGCCAAGAAGTTGAGCCAAGGGCAGCGGGTGGTCTTCTCCGCCATCTAGAGTCGCATAACAAAGGCTGCTGGTCCTTAGAAGCTTCCTGCAGTGGAATGTCCATCCTGCCTGGAAGAGGTGATAGCATATCTGCACAGAGCAGGCTTTTGTTCCTGGCTTCCAAGCATATCTGCACAGAGCAGGCTTTTGTTCCTGGCTTCCAAGAGCGCTGGGTCTCACGTCAGGAGATCAGACATCTGTCTAGGGTGGCTGTGCTGGTTTAGACCAGTCAGTCAGTAAACTAGCAGTCAGGTAGGTTTTCATGGGGCACCTCTTAGGTGCCCTCTGGGTGCATGTGTCAATAAATCCATCACGTGATTCAGTGAGGGTTTATTAATATGAGATGTCCCTATGTTCAGAGAAGCCATAAGGTTGCTGGGGAACTCTTACTGGCCAGTGTCCAGCACATGTTTCTAAAATGGCTTCCCTTCCCACTTACAATGTCTAAGAAATTGACCGAGACACAGCAGGGCATATCTGCTCATGCAGATTTGTCCTTGCATGTTATATAATGCACCCTCCCCTAGGCCTTCTGTAGGGGTGAGTTAACATTATCACGTGCAGTGGTAGAGGGCCTGGCACATGGGGATGTGTGACAGGTCATGTTTTCACTTTTGTCTGCACCAAGACACGCAGCCTGTGATGGCAGGGCCGTGTGCCTTTGGTGAGAGGTCCCTGAGGGTGACACAATGTGTGCTGCAGTACTTAGGGACCTTCCTTAAGTACCCCAGGCCCCTGGTACCAGGGGCACCATTTACTAGGGAGTTACATATAGTGCTAAAGGTTCCAATTGGGAGAAACAGCAGTGCAGTTTAGGGAAAGAGATCTTGCACTGGGGACCTGGTAAGCAGGGACCCAGTGCACTTTCAGTTGAAATCATATCAAATACTAGGCAAAAAGTGGGGGCTCACCATGCCAAAAAGGGTGCTTTCCTACGTCTAGTGTTCCTTGATGATTCCTCTGTAGCAAATCTGAATACACGTACTGTAAAACATTGTGTTTTTTACTGATTTTATGGTGGAGATTCTGTCTTATCCTAGCTAAGAACATCTACAATAAGACTTTTACTATGTAAATACTGACCTATTTGTTTCATGACCACGCATCAAGAGTCATGGTGCTGTAGTTCCATCTGTCTGTTGCATTCCAAGCTTGTCTTTGTCTGGTCTTCATGTTTTGTCTTCTAAACATTACTTTGACTTCTTTTCAGTTATTTGTAAAATGTTCTGTTGCACCAGCAGATTAATGTGTGTCACACTATATGTGAGCTGTCGAGAACCTCAGACCACTCTAAAATTGCTGCAGTCTCCGTGCCTCCATGTGCTCCTTATCAGTCATTACTTTCTGCCTGTTGACTGCTAAAACTGACCATGCGCCCTGGGAGGTATTTGTCTTGTGATTCATAAGTGCTCATCAATACTCCTTGCAGCTACACCTAATTCCCAAACAACTCTGCCAAATCAACATGAGTCTAGGGATATGAATGCATTACATATGGTGCTGCACCTTTTGTTCTGCAGGATTCAAAATTAGCTTGTGATGGCAAACCTTTCCCAAGGGTTGTAAATTGAAGCTCTGTTTTTGATGTTGGCCAGGAGTAATTAAATTAAATAAAAATGATTCAAATATCATATTTCTTTAGGTTTTAAGTTGCATTTGTTCAAGATGAGGTAAATTAATATTAATAGGGGATCACTTTATCTGTTTTAGTACCTTGCCCCAGAAGTGATAAAAAAGCTGCCTTATGACAACACAGTCGATTGGTGGTGCCTTGGCTCTGTCTTGTACGAAATGCTTCATGGATTGGTGAGATAAAGATTTTTTTTTTTTTTTTTAAAGAAAAAAGTTTGTGTATATTGTTCATCTCTACATATATTTGTCATACCTGTTGACTTTAAGGCATTTTAATGTACATACTTCATTCTAGTCACAGATATCTTATTAGCTGTGAACCCAAGTGCTGGAAGTCACAAGGTCTTGCATTATGCTATACTGTATACAGGAGGACATCCCTGTTGGGCTATAGATTGATACTACTGCTGCATCAGTTCTGAATTACAGCTGACCAGTTAAAAAAAAAGATCAGGTATTCAAAGTTAAACTTTGAATGAAATACTTATGGTGTGTGTACGTGTCCACTAACCCATTTCATTCCGTTAGCTGTGCCAAAATGTTAAGTTTTTTATCTATTCCGGAACTTCATCCTAAGTACATTACCTAGAATATATTAGCATGTAGTTCCAAATGTTTGTGGAGTAAAAAATTGGGAAAGGGACTCCAAATAAGCCCTCTTAAATCTCCTCACAGGTTGTCTCTTAACTAAGCAATTCAATATTAGAACATTGGAATGCTGGAGGCTCCATTGAAAACAATGGAGTGCTGCGGGCTTTTACTGGCCAGTAAAAGCCCGCAGCGCCAACATTCCAATGTTCGCTTTGTTCACAGCAACAGCTGTGAACAAAGCCTCACGGAGCCCGAGGGGATTTTAATCCCCTAGGGCTCCGTGATTAGTGGATCAAGTCACAAGCAGAAACTGTGAGGATGCACACATTGCACTGATTGATTTGCAGTTCCATTTATAAATGATTAGCTTCAGGAATTCCAAGCTTAAAGCTCAATATTTTGTTAAATCAATGGTGTGGCTTGACTGACCAAGATTGTGGATGCTCTTTTGTAGAGATGCTATTGCTGTCCTAGAAATCCTGAAATTCAACCTTATTTCATCAACAACTTCTGGTTCTTGTCTGTGGCCCTTGTTGTGGTGAATCTCCATAAGGTGGTGAAATGCTGCACCTAGCTGTCTGTCTTTTTTATTGTTATAATGGTGTTGCAATAGATGAGGTGGGGTCAAGGCCCTGAGATGTTGCATAGGATTTCAGCAGCAAGCCAGCAACTGGAGGAGGCAAACAAGAGAAAGTGAGGGCTGCTTATTGCCTGTTTGTGATCCATTTGCCCATTTGAGACACACTATGCGCTATTAAACTATAATAAAGCAAAACTTGTGTGTTATACACGTGCAATGATTAAAAAATGTGGTCCGTATTTATAATTGAAATGTGTGCACCTACATACATGAATACATGAAATACAACGGAAGCACACAGATTATGTCATCTCCTCGGGCATCTGCCCCTTCTGGAATGCAAGGTGGTTCTGATCTGATTTGGACCATGGAATAAGTCTTATTGTGGTCAGATCCTGGTGAAATAAATGTGTCAGGGATCAGATCCTGGTGTGAAACCTTTATGGGGTTTACCCCTGTTGTGGATGGTAGTGCTGAGTTCTTGAGCTGTACCTGTGTCCTACGATTGGTCCATGCGTTGCATGTACCAAGAGTCTGCCTGACATGTTCCTGGTTTGTCTGATACCCAGCATCCTTATCTGGGATGGCTGTCACACTACCAGCAAGTAAAGTCAATGACGAATCTGGGCTGCTCTTTAACTTGGAGCTACGAAAGCTACTGCTGCGTATATTGACAGCATATTCACCTAATAAAGACAGTGGGGCAGAAGGCCAGCAATCCTCTACGGTAGTCATTATGCAGGCTATCCAGACCACTTTCACCACCCTGGAGGCAAACCCTGGGTGGTTGGCATGGACATCACCATTTTAAGGTAGGATCTGAGTAGTGCCGTCCTTTGTGTTATAAGGCAGGGGACCATATCGGTAAATAGGAATACTCTGTCAGGAATTGTTATCAGCAGTGGAATGTCCTTCATGAATGGGTCAAAGATGCATAGGTATGAGTCTGATGCCAAACCATGCAACTTAATACCTTGACACAAGCTATTCCTAAGTTAAATGGCATTAAACTGTGACCTAAAATCTCCTTTTTGAGGTGCTTCAGAGCCTTTTGTTGCCAAGATTATTAATTACACAGATGCAGATGAAATAGAAATGTGCAAACACTGGAGCAATTCCTCGTGGTTTATGGTATTCACAGATTACACTAAAATGATTCAGTAACAATATAAGTTATTAAATATAAGACACTTTTAGTATAGAAGACTTGAAATTGTTAATTTACTTGATAGGCATTGTTACAGAGTGCGTTACTGGTTGACTAGGGTGTGAGCCCTGGTCAAGCAGCAACTACAATCCTAGTCAGGATAAGGCCCAAGCAAACCCCAAATTACCCTGTGCTCAACCTCCTGGTACATTGGCACAGAGCAGTCAGGCTTAACTTAGAGGCAATGTGTAAAGTATTTGTGAAACTCCTCAAACAATAAAACAGTAAAAACACTACACAAAAGTATCCCACACCAGTTTAGAAAAATAGAGCTTACTGTAATAAATAAAACAAGATCAATACAACACAAATTCAATTAATAGACCCAAAGATAATGAATTTTAAAGTTTTTAAAGAAAATAGTTACGTTACAAGTTCAGACTGACCACAGTGGAGGGCAGGCTGGCTACAGGGACTGTGTTAGGCCCGCTGAACAAAAGTACCTTTAATCCTGATTTGCGGAGCTTTGCATGCATCTGCGTTGAAGAGGTGTTGCGCAGCCAAGGTGATGCGTCGGTTCTGAGATGCGACAAGCTTGCAGTGCGGGGTCCTGTTGCATCGATGTTCACGATCCCTTTGATAGGGCTTGCTATGCGAAGTCCGGCATAGAGGATGTCATGTGCAGTCAGGGTGTTGCATTGGTTCCAAAGAGCAATGAGGATGCGATTTGGAGTCAGGCGTCGTTGACCAGGCTTCCATCGATGAGACATGTGAGGAACTGCACTGAAGATATGTCGTGCAGTGGTGGTTTCAAAGGCGATGAGGGCTGTGGTGCTGATGCGAGTCTTTGTGGCAGTCAAATCCACACAGCAGTTGAGATGTCTTAGTTCTGCTCAGGGTTGCGCAGCAGAGCAGATTCAATGTTCTGCGGGTACCACAGAATGGTAGAACACCATAGGGTCCTGGACTGGGGTGACCCCGCTTGGCAGGGTAGACTCACAGATGGCAGAGTCCAGGTGCAGATGCAAGGTTATTGGAAGCCTGTTATGTCCCTGCGGCTTCAGCTCAGGAGGCCAGCCAACTAGCCCTTGGAGTCACTCTCGGTTCTGTGTTCAAGAGATGCAGATCCAGTCCGTCTCACCCAGGCAAGATTGCAGCGTGCAGCAGGTCAGCGCATCAGGGCAGCAGTTTCTTCAGAGCAGCAGTTCAGCACAGTGGAAGTCCTTGTAGCGTCACAGCAGTCCATCTGCCTGGCAGACTATCTACAGGTCCAGAATGTAGGAAAGTCCCCTCTTTCCTCCCTGGTGGGTCCTCCTGCATGTAAGAGCTCAGCTGTATCAGCTTTCAGCTCCTCTGTTGTAGGTTCCACACAAGGGGCAAATTCCTTTCCCTGAGGAATGGGATCCTCCTCTGAAGTCTGGACAAGGTGCAATTTCTTACCCTGTCTGCCTCTCTTTTTGGGAATCTCTTGGGCCATTTTTCCAGGCTCCAGTGTTCCTTGCTCTCTCAGTTTCTTGGCCTTTGCTATAGTCAGTGCAAAGATGTGCCCAAGGATGCCCAGCACTGCTGCATGTGCTTCCAGCTCCACTTTACCTTAGGCTAAAGTCTCCAAATCTTTGCCTAGTAAACACTCCACAGGCAAGTCAGAGGATAACACAACTTTCTTAAGGCCAGTGCCCCCGCCCCCACTAAGATCAACAAATGCCATGGGGTGGCACTTAGTGATGTTGTGAGCATCATTGACTTGGTACGTGTGACCAAGTAGGCGTTGTTAAGTGGACACCAGTTGTTCTATCACCATTGTGACCCTTTCACCTGTGTCCCTATAGGCCTCAGCCTTAACACCATTGTTAAGGGGATGCTGCCTATTCTTAACCTTATTAAGGAGATAAGTAGCTAGGGTGGCAAGGTCAGTACCACCCTCAGATACCAAAACTGCCTCAGTGGACTCCCTGACTAACCCAGAGCCCACTGCAGTTCGCAAGGTGAACCCAGCTACATCCTTGGACTGACCACTACTACCAGTGCTATTGCTCGGGGCACTAGGGTTAGAAGTGGTAGCGGTAGTACCAGGCTTGGTGCTCTTTTTGAGGACAGGTGTTGTCACCTGCCTTATGGCCTTTCTGTCTACACAAGTAGCACCAAGGTTTCTTATTGTGGAATGGGGAAGAAGAGGACTTAGATCCACCCCCAGAAGAGTTTTGTGGGCCTGATGAAGACTCCTTCTTTTTATCCTTGGATTTGTCCCCACCTTTCTCCTGATTCTTGGAAGAATCGTTCTTCTTCTGATCACCCCAGTGTGAGTTTTCCTACTCACTCTCGTGCTAACCCATTTGTCTGCCATCTTTTCCAATTCTTGTAGAGAGGTCAGATCTGAGTCCACTAGATACTGATGCAGTTTGTCAGTATAACAGTGGTTAAGAACGTGCTTTCTCATTATATGATTACACAAGCATTGATAGTCATGCACATTACTGCCATGTAATTAGCCTTCCAGAGCCTTGACGGAGCTGTCCACAAAATCTACTCAGTCATGGGAGGACTACTTATGTGTTTCCCTAAACTTGATTCTATATTCTTCTGTGGTCAACCCAAACCCATCAATCAGAGCTTCCTTAAGCACCTGGTAATTATCTGCATCTTCCTCCGACTGTTAGGAGTTTGTCCCTACCGTTGTCAGTAACGAAAAAGCACAAGAGGGCTGCCTACTGCGTCTGATGGACCTTCTGTACTTTACAGGTCCTCTCCAAAGCAGTGATCTACTTGTGGATTTTGTCTCCAGCCTTATAAGGTGGGACTATTTTACTAAGATTCTTAGCGTCATAGGAGTCCTCCCTGGCCTCTCTTTAGCTGTTGCTGCTGCCACATGGGGTTCCAACCCCAAATTCTGTCTCTCCCTCTCAGCTGCCAAGGCCTCCATAGCTAGGTCTAGCTGTAGCTGTTGTAGCTTCACTTCAGCCTGTTCTACTTTCAGTCTACTGAACTCCCTGTCTTGGGACTCCCCTCCTGAACTAGAGTGGTCAGTCTCACCAGAAGCTGCTGAGTCTTGGGTTTGGACAGATGAAGAGGACATATACCTCTTCCTGGGGACCATTTGCACCATCCCTCTGAGAGAGAAATTAGTGCTTCCTAGAGGACTATGGTATTCCTAAGAATCTCCCTGACCCTCCTCAGTGGAATCTAATTATATCCTGTCTAACTCTGGAGGGTCAGTCTCTACCTCATGCTCTTCTTGGTTGTTTGAGTTTTAGAGATCAGATTGGATCAGCAATCCCAGGAGTAGAGTTTTCTTGGGATTGTCCCCGTCTTCAGCTTTCTAGACTGACATAGCACCCTCAGTTCCTGGAAAGAACACCCTCATACTTAGATTCTTGGGCCTGGGTTGTATCCTGAAGGCAAGTTACCTAGAGTAGTGTGAGTCCACCTACCTAATCTTAGGTTCTAGGCTTCCTAAAAGTTTAGAGGAAGGGCTATGCTAGACCCTCAACTTACCTAAACTAAAAGTCTAGAAACCCTGCTACTATAGTGTAGTGTGCCCTCAAAGACTAGTAGTGACCTTTCCAATGGAAAGTAACTGGTGATAGAGTGGTAAAGCAATTGCAAGTGTTTTATCCCACCGCTGCACCACCAGTGTAGGAAGCTGGCCTAGTGTGTGGTGGACACATATGGTGTTACACCTTATTCTGGGACCAGGCAACCCTGACTAGATAGTGTTAGTGTCTAGGCAGCCAGGGCTCTCCAGGCTAGCTGTAGTGAGTAGCCAAGACTTATCTAGAAGGCATGTGAAGCACTTGCAATACCGCAGTAGTCACTCAGCAACTTATCACACATGGAAGGAACCACACAGTGTCGCAAAAATAAAGGTACTTTACTTTAGTGCCATGTCCCACGCCTTAAAACCCTCCAATAGAGTATCCCATTCTAGGTAGATGGGTTTCTTGCGGAGGCCATGGTACTCCTCTATAAAGAGCTATCTGCAAGCTCCCAGTGGGCCACCTCATTCTGCCATGCATCCAATCTCAGAGCTGTCTGAGCTTTCCAATGCCCTGTAATAAGCTGCTTTGCCAACAATAGAGACAGATTTGCAAAGCGCTGTACCACCTTGGAACCTCGTGGTCGGGGTGGAGCCCTTGTAGACACTGTGCCGGTGTGTTTCACTGATCCTTCCCTGTAACATCTGACAGTGCCATTGCTATTCCTGCCAAATACTGAGATAGTCAAGGGCAGGTCCACAACCTGTGTAAGAGATCAGCCTCTGGGGTTTTACAGCGAGGGCAATTGGAGGATGTATTAGGGAATATTTTTGCAATGCTGAGTGGTGTTCGATAGGCCCTGTAAAGGATTGGGAACTGAATACATTTAAATCTAGAGTTGCGTGAGACTTGTCTTGAATATTCAAGTATGTGCTCCCATTCTTTATCCATGATCTCATGAATGAGGTTGGTTTCCCAGACCAGTTTTAAAATAGTCAAGGATGCCCCCAGTTGTGATATGATCCCGTGGTAGAGCCAACTTATAGGATGTTGCCCATTCCCCATTAGATACAGTGACTGAAGTAATTCAGGGGCATCGTGTTCCCACCCTTTTGCAGCCCAGTGTTACAGCGTGTACCGAATTATGCTGGCATGCGTCTGGATGTGTATGCCAAGACTACCTGAAGTGGGGGAGAACAGGGTCTTGGGGTAGTCACTCCAGGGCATAACAACTTATGGAGCAGCCCCTAGCCATCTGAGATGATGAGTAACCAATCTGTGACAAATTGTGCCCCACTAGCCAGTATACCAACCACTTCAATTGACCCACTATGCAATACACCTTAAAATCAGGGATTCCCAGACCGCTCTCATTCGTGGGGAGTTGCAACTTAGTAAGGCCCACTCTACGGCGCCCGTTACCCCATGCGAAACTTCCAGGCATAGCATTCAACAGGCTTAATATCCATGCAGATGCTATCACTATTATAATGACAAAATAATACAGAAGGCGCAATAACATGACGATCATTGCCATGGACAGTCGGCCCCTGACTGATAGCGGTAGTGTGATCCAGAATGCGATTTTCAATTTAAGTGAACTAATCGATCTCACAAGATTTCCCTCAAGTAAATCTTTTGTGTTGCAATAGATATGAATGCCTAAGTGTCGAAGTTGTGAGGGGCACCTGGCAGTTTCAAGTCTTCAAATCTCAACACTGGGCTTGTAAGACTGGCATGAAAGTAAAATGCACAGGACTTTTCTATAATAATATACATAACACATAGGCAAGATAATGTCCCAGAGGATGTAAGTAGTCAAGGTATACCCAGTAATCCTGTACGAAAGTATAGGACCATATTGTCTGCGTACAAGGACGGAGTACAGCTCCTGACCCAACTGTATACCCCATTCTGCAGATGCCTTACGAATATGCTGAGCTAGTGGTTCCAGTGCTAAAACAAATAAGAGCAGTGAAAGGGGGCAGCCCTGTCTGGTCCCACTTGCAACTTTTGCAGCTCATCTGCTGCCTCTGTGTCAGTGAGTGCTTTTGCCTCCAAGGAGCCCATCCTATTTTCTAATTGTATTATTTCTTTCAGCACCTCCTGTCTAGCTCCCACCACTGCACCAATGGAAGTACTGTGCACAGTAATCTTAAAGGCCTCCAATTACACTAACTCGGAAGAAGCAGTACCCCGGTTCTCAGTAAAATTGTTGTTGATAGCATAAGCCAGCGTCTCCCTGAAAACCACATCTTCCAGTAAGTTGTGTAGGTATGGGAGTTGGCAGTTTCCCCCATGTCATTGTTATTTCTACAGGGTTGTGATCGGAAATTGTCTTACCCAGATGTGTGGCATGTATCATATTGGGTAAGAGTATTGTGGGACAGAGGAACCAGTCAAGGCAGGAATGCACTGTGTGGGGGTGGGAATAGAAAATGTATTCACACATGATCATATTGAGGCTATGCCAAAGTCAAAAAGACCGCAACCCTCCACCCATTGTTGCGGGGCTTTGGCCTGGCAAATAGATACAGTGCCTGGCAGGGGAGGATGTGAACTATCTAATGTGATATCTAATACCGCATTAAAATCTCCACCCAACATGCAGAGATATGCTCACCACTCTGCCAACACAGTAGACAGATGTGATACAAAGACATCCTGCCCTGTGCTAGGTGCATAAATGCATCCCAATACAACAGGCACTCCATCCAATGTGCCTCTGATCAAGACATAGCGCCCTTGTGTATCTATTTTTGTTTTGATAAGTGCAAATGGAACCCGAGCTCAGAGCCATATCGCTGCGCCCATGGCAAATGCCAAGTAGGAGGTGTGAAACAATGGTCCCCTCCATTTTCTGCATAATTTCTGGCCCTCATTCATGGAATGGTGAGTTTCTTGCAGTAATGTGATGTAGGCATGGCATCTATTGATGTGTGCGAAGGCCTCGTGCCTCTTGTGAACAGATCCTAGACCTAGCACATTCCAAGTGAGTATATTATACAGGGAGTGCAGAATTATTAGGCAAATGAGTATTTTGACCACATCATCCTCTTTATGCATGTTGTCTTACTCCAAGCTGTATAGGCTCGAAAGCCTACTACCAATTAAGCATATTAGGTGATGTGCATCTCTGTAATGAGAAGGGGTGTGGTCTAATGACATCAACACCCTATATAAGGTGTGCATAATTATTAGGCAACTTCCTTTCCTTTGTCAAAATGGGTCAAAAGAAGGACTTGACAGGCTCAGAAAAGTCAAAAATAGTGAGATATCTTGCAGAGGGATGCAGCACTCTTAAAATTGCAAAGCTTCTGAAGCGTGATCATCGAACAATCAAGCGTTTCATTCAAAATAGTCAACAGGGTCGCAAGAAGCGTGTGGAAAAACCAAGGCGCAAAATAACTGCCCATGAACTGAGAAAAGTCAAGCGTGCAGCTGCCACGATGCCACTTGCCACCAGTTTGGCCATATTTCAGAGCTGCAACATCACTGGAGTGCCCAAAAGCACAAGGTGTGCAATACTCAGAGACATGGCCAAGGTAAGAAAGGCTGAAAGACGACCACCACTGAACAAGACACACAAGCTGAAACGTCAAGACTAGGCCAATAAATATCTCAAGACTGATTTTTCTAAGGTTTTATGGACTGATGAAATGAGAGTGAGTCTTGATGGGCCAGATGGATGGGCCCGTGGCTGGATTGGTAAAGGGCAGAGAGCTCCAGTCCGACTCAGACGCCAGCAAGGTGGAGGTGGAGTACTGGTTTGGGCTGGTATCATCAAAGATGAGCTTGTGGGGCCTTTTCGGGTTGAGGATGGAGTCAAGCTCAACTCCCAGTCCTACTGCCAGTTCCTGGAAGACACCTTCTTCAAGCAGTGGTACAGGAAGAAGTCTGCATCCTTCAAGAAAAACATGATTTTCATGCAGGACAATGCTCCATCACACGCGTCCAAGTACTCCACAGCGTGGCTGGCAAGAAAGGGTATAAAAGAAGGAAATCTAATGACATGGCCTCCTTGTTCACCTGATCTGAACCCCATTGAGAACCTGTGGTCCATCATCAAATGTGAGATTTACAAGGAGGGAAAACAGTACACCTCTCTGAACAGTGTCTGGGAGGCTGTGGTTGCTGCTGCACGCAATGTTGATGGTGAACAGATCAAAACACTGACAGAATCCATGGATGGCAGGCTTTTGAGTGTCCTTGCAAAGAAAGGTGGCTATATTGGTCACTGATTTGTTTTTGTTTTGTTTTTGAATGTCAGAAATGTATATTTGTAAATGTTGAGATGTTATATTGGTTTCACTGGTAATAATAAATAATTGAAATGGGTATATATTATTTTTTGTTAAGTTGCCTAATAATTATGCACAGTAATAGTCACCTGCACACACAGATATCCCCCTAACATAGCTAAAACTAAAAACAAACTAAAAACTACTTCCAAAAATATTCAGCTTTGATATTAATGAGTTTTTTGGGTTCATTGAGAACATGGTTGTTGTTCAATAATAAAATTAATCCTCAAAAATACAACTTGCCTAATAATTCTGCACTCCCTGTATGTATTCGCCGTCCTAGGTAACATCAACATAATGTCCCGTACCTCTGCCCTTTAATATAGTCTCCCTCAGCTGTAGAAACTTCTTTATTTGGTGCGGCAGGTGCCAATGGCAAACAACAATTGGTTAACCCCCTGTATTCGGTCCGGCTTCCTTGAACGACTAGACCCAACTTAAAAACCAACCATAACAGAAGTACAGACAAAATACATTTGCCTAAGCTAAGGAGGCGAAAGTGGCCATCACATATAGAAAAAATAAAGAGGGGGGGGGGTGGAGCCATACCCTCCATTAGAGGTCAGCCAGACCCGGGCCCCATTCGCTGTGCATTAGAACATAACAATATGACAGTGCCCAGCACTATGTTACCAGCAGACAGACTTTATCGAACAACAAACCATTAGTAGAGCAAGTAGTATACCATAAATGTAGATATCTTAGGAACCAATTAAGTGCCTACTCATGGGTACACAGTTGGAGACCAAGAGGAACAGCAGTCGAACCCTCACCTGAAAGAAAAGGGTCTACAAGCCGACTACTTGTTTGACACATAACATCCACTTTACAAGTCATGCGTCATCTGCGGAGTGATTGACAGAAATAGTGCTATTCTACTGACAGACTCTGAATCAGAGTTACTATCTTAAGATGTGCTGGAAGTGACTTAGTTGGTTCACATCTATGGGAAGACACTGAGGTAGTTGCCGATTGTTGTCCCTCCCTGACTTGTTGTGTGGAGGGGGACTGAATTCTGAACATCTCAATTTCACTGAGGTTTGGGAGAGACAGATTGGGCTATACCCTGTTCCTGTGAGCCTGGAAAATTAAGTTTCAACCAATCCCAGGTTTCTTCTGGAGTGTCAATGAAAACGGTATGTGATCCATGTGTCACCTTCAGTTTAGCAGGGAACAATAAAACATATTGGAGGCCCACAGTTATCAGATGTTTTTTGACTTCCTCAACTGAAGAGTGTTTCCGCTGGACCGCTGTGGTGTAATCTCGAAACAAGGAGATCCTGGCTTTTTCCAGAAGAATGGGTGATTTTTCACATGCTCCACGTAACAATATGTCTTGATCATTAAAATTTTGCATCCTGGCTACCTCGGGTCAGGCGTTGCCCCTGGGATTGGACGCTTTGTTGCAATCACGTGTGCTTTCTCGACTGTAAACCACTCAGACAAACCCATTGGGTCCACTATGGTGCAGAACCATGTTTCAACATATTGGATGGCATTGGGGCCTTCAACTCCCGGTGGTACTCCCACTATTCTGATGTTCTGCCGGCCCTACCCTCAGCATCATTGACACGGTCCTGGAACCTATCCAGCTGCTGGCGCAGGTGAGTATGTTGTGCTGAATGCTCCACTTGACTAGGGGTGAGAGTCAACAGGGACATCTTGTTCATCTGGACGCTCTCAAATAATTTGCGCTGGTCGTCCTTAAGAATGCTAATGTCTGACATGATGACCCTTAAGCGCTGCTCCAGTGCCATTCGTGAGTCACGTATTTCCTGTAGGATAATGTCCAGTTTATCAGACTGTACTGGCATGATGGTGGTGGGGACAACCTCTCAGGCATCTGTGTGATTGGCCTCTCCGACTGTAATGGATCGGAGGGCATGAGTGCGAAACTGTTATTACAGCCTTGTGTTTAGAACGACCCATGATTGTCAGCATTACTATCTGGGGGGGGGGGCAGCAACAAACGCCAAATGCTGTGGACCATGCCTTTCTTTGGCTATGCTTGAGGGTCTCAGGAGCATAGCACCCAGGTAGATGCCAAGGGCTCCTGCCTAATGAACCCATCAGGGTCAGCTCCCTCCTATCTTCCCACTCACCAGGTCTTTGTCAGCGATAGCCGCACCATCTGTGTGCACCACAGGCCCCTATGTGCCAGCTCTTGGCTGCCCAGTTCAGTTTGCACCCCGCAACAGAGGGGGAAAACTAGGGCTCAGGCCACAGTCCTTATAGGGTTCATTGTAGGACGGAGGCCCCAGCACCAGCTGATGGAGTACCCTCAGATATTTATTGATGTCAGTTTTGTAGAATTACCAGTGGTCTGCTCTTCAGGGTGATGCTGCCGCTGATTCACTAGTAAAAAGGGCCCCGGAGCTAACGATCCCTGTGGCTCCAATCATGAAATGGCAGGAGAGGCGGTGCTGATAGCAACCAGGAGCGTGACACTGTACAAAGGGGAGGTGGTGCTCATACGACTAGTTAGTTCATACTGGAGACTCCACACTGTGTCTGATAGGCCATCAGCCTGCACCAGTCAGCACGATCTTCTCTTAGGCCCTCCAAGGTCTAGTCACACTTTTCAACTTGATGAGGGGCCAGATAGTGAGGGGAGCTGCCGTCCTATCCCGGCTCACCCGCAACAGGCTGCACCACACTACTCAAGGTCTTCAGGCCCCCACTTCTCCAGGTTCACGCAGTTTCCAGTTTACATAAAAAACGGCCAAAAAACAACAGAAATGTATAGCACCTGCATGCTTCTAATGGCATGTTTGATGTCAAAAGGCCATTAGAAGCATCATGCAGCCGCTACATGTTTATTATTTTTTCCCCCAGTTTTTACATAGCGCATCTCTTACAGTATAGGAGCGCTTAACATGAGCACATGTAGATGTAACGAGTGCTCATGTTAAGCACTCCCATAATGTGAGAGATGGAGACCATGCTTCGGAAATACTGGGGGGGGGGGGAATTATCCTATGTATGCCCCACTATTTTCAACGGACACCAGCTGCCTCTGCTTAACCCCCCCAGCGAAGACAAAAGAGGGGGATCGAATGTAGGGGGTGGGTGGTGTTTCCCCAATGGTTCAATTACAGGCAATTTGCTATGGCAGGTGTATCCCCCTGTACCTCAGCCTCCTTGGAGACTTCTTCTCACCAACAGCCTTCAGACACACTACAGCTGGTGCATGGGTGATACCCACCTCTCAGGCGTACCCGACATTGCCCACTCCTTGCTGACGTAATGCAGCACAATTATGGAGGACTTTGATGCAACACACTGCTACAGCGGCAACCCTGCCACGACCACACGTTCAATGTTGATTTAGCCACTGTCAGTTGAGTGCAAATTGGCCGTGTCTCAAAATGGCTGGTTCTGCAGTTCTGAGTGGATGCCTCCAAGGTGCAATGCCAAAGACAGCTTCCCAAGTGTATCACCCCATCGGAGAGGAGCCATGATGTCCGCCAAAGCTATGCACTGTGGCCTCTAGCAGCAGGATTACAGGGCCCAGGTCCGAGAGCCCTCCGATTGAGTGACCGCCATCTTGGGGGGGGGTTAGCAATGCCCCCTGCCTTAGAAGTTAGCCCTGTTAAGGGTGCAACAATGGTGCCATACCACTTGACAAATCTCCTGTAGTAGCCAGTGAAACCTAAGAAGCTCTCACCTCTGTCTAGTTCTTGTTGTGGGAGGGGGAATCAAGCCAAGATGGTTTCAACCTTGCCTCTTCCCACATAGTGACCCAAGTAGACCACTAAGCCCTGCCCTATCTAGCACTTACTGACCTTGGTAGTCAGGTCTTCCCTCTGCAGAGTCTGCAGCACTTCGTAGAGGTGTCACAGGTAGTCCTCCCAGCTAGAACTTAAGACTACAATGTGTTCCAAATAGGCAGCACTGAAGTTCTTTAACTCAGCCAGGGCCTGGTTGTACAACCTCTGGAAGGTGGCAGGGTCATTCTTCAACCAGAAGTGCATGACACAAAATTGGAAGTGCCCTTCTGGGGTAGGGAACACAAACCCCTCTTTGGCCCCTTCATTCAAGGCAATCTGCTAGTACCCAAACGTTAAGTCAGACATGCTGGGGAACTTGGCAGCTCCTAGCCAATCTGTGAGCTCATCAGCTCTGGGGATGGGGTTTGCATCCATCGTGGTGAGTGCACTGAGCCCATGGTATGCCACACAAAGCTTAAGTTATGAATGATACCTGGAGGGGCAGCCTTAGGGACCAATACCACTGGGTTGGGCCATGGGCTGTTTGAGGGCTCGATTACCCCTAACTTCAATATTTTGGAGACCTCCTGCTTGATGCTGCTTCACACCTTATCAGACAGCCTGTAGATTTTACTCTTCACAGAAATGCTGTCCCCAGAGTCAGTATCATGTGTACAACTTGTAATGAGCCCTGGGATAAGGAAAAGCAGTGAGGCAAACCTGCCTCAACATCTCTTGTTCTAGAGCCAGTGAGGTGGCGAGGCTGACACCCTCCACCGACCTATTGTGCTTCTTGGAAGAAAGAAGATCGGGGAGAGGTTCACTTCCCTCTTCCACCCCCATCGTCCATAACTAGGAGCATGATCATCTCAGACCTCTCAAATCGGGGCTGAAGGCGATTGACATGGAGGAACCTGGGATCCCTGAGGTCTACCAGTTAGGTGACATTACTCTTGTCCTCCTTTACCACATAAGGCCCTGACCAGCTGTCTTGTAGGGCCCTGGGCTCCACATGTTCCATGACTCACACTTTTTGGCCAGGCTGAAACTCAACCAGAGTGGCATTCTGGACATGCAGCCATTTTGTGTACTTGCTTCCAGAAGAGTTTCATCTGGTTACGGATTGTCAGCATGTAGCTGACCGCATCCTGGACAGGCCTTCCCGGCAGCTTGCTCCCAGCCCTCCTTCACCAAACCGAGAAGTCAAAGGGTCCATGTAAGGAGTTAAAAGGGGCTGAAGCCAACCCCCTTCTGCGGTACCTCCCTGTAGGCACACATGTACCATGAAATGAAGTTGGTAGCCCCAGTCTGACACCACCTCCTTGGGGAACCCCACACTGGCAAAGATCCCCATTAGTACCCTGGCTACTACAGGAGCACTCACTGTCCTCAGAGGGATAATCTCTGGGTACCCGGTGGCATGGCCCACCAAGATCAGGATGAACTTGATGCTCATGGCTGTCTTGGAGTCCAGAGGCCCAATGATGTTAAAGCTCACCCTTTCAAAGGGGGTGCCAACAATCAGAAAAGGTTTCAGGAGAGCCATGCACTTCCCTACTGACTTGTCACTGACCTGGCAGGCAGGACATGACCTGCAGAACGCATCATAAGCCCTCCACATGTGAGGCCTGTAAAAGTGGATGACAAGCCTATCAAAGGTCTTGTTCTTCCCCAGCTGACCTGCCAGGGGTACATCATGAGCTAGTTCCAGTAGGAAGGCTCTGTAGCACTGGGGGACCACCAACACATGGGTTGCAGCAGGCTCAGGAGTCTTAGGCTCACTATACAGAAGAGAATTCTCCCAGTAAATCAGGTGATCACCAGAGGTGTCACCAGCTGCCTGTGCCTTGGCCTGCTGTCATAGTTCCTCACGAGTAGAGCATAGCCTCTGCACCTTGCTGAATGCCTCCCTGGTGGGGCCTCTTTCTATCTACCAGTTGGCCAGCTGAGGTAGATTCCCCACAGCAGTAACATCCTCTCCTGTAGGCTCTGGGGCATCTCCCTCATAGTCAGCCTCCTCCTTCTGGACCATGGGAGTTTCAGGAGCGGGTTTCCCTTCACCCCATGCTCTTCCTCTTTTTGGCAGGTAACTGAGCCATTTTTCAAATCTCCATGTCCTCCTTACTACCCTCTCGGGCTCTGTTAACTGAATTGGTCAGACACACCCACTCAGGCAACCCTAACATCTCCAAGTCGTACTTGAGCACCACCTCCTTCCAGATGGTGTGCTCCAGGTCATGGCCAAGCAGGCAATCCTCAGGCATGGATGGACTCACAGCTACTCCTCTGGGAACCCGAGACAGCCCCTCTGAATCAAAGGGAACCAGAGCCACTGGATAGTGACTCTCGTAGTTATCACCTGCAACAGCTTGGTGGAATGCATTAGGGACTTCCTGCTCTGAGGCCACCAGATGACATCTGACAGTTGCCATGCTGACTCCAGTGGCTCTCACAGAGCCTCCAGCCTCTGCCTATTGATGGTGACCCCCTGCCTGTATTTTGTAGTGTTACTAGCCGTGCTTTCTCTGCACAATCCCTTCATCACCCAGGGGCACTAGGGTAACCTCTTTTTGTCCCCCATACTATCTAGGACAGTCTCCTCAAGTGCTACACTACCCAACCCCAGTCACTGCCCACCAATGGAGGGCTATGACTGCTTGGGACCCTTGGCATCCTCCATGAAATGCCTTTTCTGTTGGCCCTCATAGCACTTGAGGGATGCCTTCCCTGAAGACTTAGGCCCTCGGTGGCGGTCTCACCGCCGACGGGCTGGCGGTGAAGACCACCACATTGAATGTGGTGGGTTGGCCTCTGCCAACCTGCCACATCCCCGCCTGTACTACCAGGGCAGTTGGACCCGCCGGGCTGGACATCAGCATCTCCGATCCGGCAGTCGATTGACAGTATTTGGAGCCGGCTTTCCACCAGGGTTTCCGCTGCAGTAGCACCAACACGAAAACCCTGGCGGAAAGGCTACTAGTGACAGGAAATGTCACCCCCTTCTAGTGCAGCACCCCCGCAAGTAGGCACACAGACACCCACACGCAGTCTGCATACACTCATTCAAGCACCTCGCATACACACATACACCAACACTGACATACACGGATTCACTCATAAGCATCCATACATGCACTCACCTCAACATTTATACACACACACCCATGCACACACCTGTACACACACACATACACACGTGCACACACACACACACATACATGCACACACGCAGACATCACACACTCACACACAACACCCTCTCACTCCCCTCCTCTGTTAGACTTCCAACTTACCTTGTCCGGCGAGGAGGTCATCCGGAAGGGAACAGACGCTTCCACTTGCGCCATCAGGACACCACCAGGCCGTATTACTGCTTGTAATACGACTGGTGGAGTCCTTTTGGTGGGGCCAGTGGTGGAAACAACCATACGCCTCCGACCGCCAGCATGACTACTGGAGGATTTCTGCCCAAAATGTGGCGGAAATCCTTCAGTACTCGTGATCTGATAGGCAGGCTTTTGGCACCCGCAGCTTTGGTGGTCTTGGAATAAGACCACCAAAGTCAAAACTAGGGCCTTAGTGTCAGGGAACCATCTCTTGTTTTTCTGAGTTGGGGGATGGGAGTCCTGGCCCATGGAACTAGTTTGGAGTCCTTTAGATAATTCCTTTTTTTATGTCTCACCCTTTTTCTGCTGACGGGGACCCTGCCCACATTTGTAGTGATCCATCTGTTATGATTCCTGGTGCTGGCCCAGCTGTCCGTCTCCTTAGCAAGGTCCTGGAGGTCAGTGAGCTTACTGTTAAGTGTTTGTGCAGATCTGCAAAATAAAGACTGAACATGTGCTCCTGTGCAATCAAATTGTACCGCCCCTGATAATATTTTACTTCACTGCCCTTAACCCACCCATCCATTGCCTTGCAAAAGTAATCCACACAATCCACCCTCGCCTGCTGGGCTAGTTTTGACTATCCCTGATTTTCTGCCTGTGCTTTTCTGGGACCAGACCATACTTCCTGAAAAAGAGATTCTTGAGGAGGTGGGGGGGATCATCCTGTCCTCCTTCTGTGGGACCAGTAGGGTGTCCCTCCTTTCCGTAGGGATATGCCTCCACACTCTATCCCCACCAATCCTCCTCAGAGATCTTGTGCATCTGTAATAAGCCTCAAGCCTTTTGTTAATATTGTTTCCCACAACAATGTCAAGCACCAGAACTTTAGGAATATGGACCCTCTTGTCTCCAGAAGGTACTGAAGAAATGCTGCCACCATCACTGCTAGACTCTTTCTGTCGATCCTTGATGTCCAGCTCCTTAAGGCTCCTCTCATAAGCCAAACACCTCCAAGGTATTTTTTTCCTCTCTTCCATGGCCATTGTCCTCTTTTCTATTTGCAACTGGGCCATCTATAGTTTAAACTCTCTCTCTGCCTTCCTTTCCTCCAGTTCCTCTGGAAACAAGCTGCAAGAGGACACACTGCTTCCTGCACGGGAAGGAACTCCCAATCTTGGTACTAGGTTGTCCCCTCCTCAACAGGCTGCAGTCCAAGGCTCTCCAGTAGTTCCTGTTCTGATCACTCCTTGTCCTCCTCTCCCTCCTGATCATCTCTTGTGACTGGCAAGTGGTGGGCCTCTGTCCATGCCCTCAAAGCATTTTGGAGTTCCACCTTCTTGGTACCCCTCTTGCTGAGCAACCCCATATCCTGGCAAAATGTCTTGAGTTCAGCCAAACTGTAGCCCTCGAGGTTGGCAAGCTCAAACTCCATCTTTACAAGTGAGGCTGCAGACATAATCTCTCAGGTAGCGTGAGGATGAATTTAGAAAAGGCAAAAAGACCATTCAGGGGGATTTTAAAGCTCTAATTGGTCTTAGATATGAGATGGTAATGTACACCAAATCATACCAATGTTAGAAATTGGGTTACAGGTTGACTGAGGTGTGAGCCCTGGTGAAGCAGTAACCACAATCCTAGTAGGGGTAGTGCGCAAGCAAACCCCACATTAACCTGTGCTCACCCCCCTGGTAACTTGGCACAGAGCAATCAGGCATCACTTGGACGCATTGTGTAAAGTATTGTGTAAACACCATATAAAAAGGTCCTATGCCAGGTTAGAAAAATAGAGCTTAGTTTAATAAATAAACCAAGATTAAAATGACAAAAATCAAATTAATAGAACCAGAGATAATTAAGTTTAAAGTTGTTTTTACCGAAAATAGCACCAAAAGGTGTTTAGCGCTATCTATACATATCTAGACTGATACAAAGTCACAAGTTAAGGCCGACCGCGACCCTATTTAGGTCTGCTGAACAAAAGTTTATTTAATCTTGGTATACAAATGCTGCGTGGATCAGCGTTGAAGATGTCGCGAATCTGCGATGAGTGAAGTAGTGCGAGGTCCTGTTGCATCATCATTAAGGATCCTATCGACAGGGCTTGTGATGTGAAGTCCGGTGCTGAGGATGCGTTGAGCAGTCAGAACGATGCGTCGGTTCCAGAGAGTAATGAGGCTGCGATGCAGAGTCCAGTGTCCTCTTCGAAGCTGCCATCGATGAGAGATGCGAGGACCTGCACCGAGGATGCATCACGCAGTGGCAATTCCAAAGGCGACGAAGGCTACCCCAGCGTTGCAGTTAATTGTGACAGTCCACTCCATGCAGCAGTACAGATGCATCAGTTCTGCTAGAGGATGCGCAGCAGAGGAGATGTGTCAGTTCCTCTAGTCCCACACACTGGCAGAGCACCTTAGGTCCATTCCAGGAGTCCAGGACTAGGTTGACACTACTTGGCTTAGTAGACTCACAGATGACAGAGTCCAGGTGCAGATGCAAGGTTGTTGGAAGCCTGGTATGCCCCTGAGGCTTCAGATCAGGAGGCCAACCAACTAGCCCATGGAGTCTCTCTGGGTTCTGGGTTATAGGCCATCCAGTCACAGCTAGGCTCCCATTGTGTGTGGCTGTCTAGGACGAATACGAAAATCCGATCTGCAAACTACATCCAGTCATGTGACCAGAGACTGGCTGCAGGCACCAAATGGCTAAAGCAAGAAAATGCCAACTTCTGAAAGTGGCATTTTCAGAATTGTAATTTGAAATATAACTTCACCATAAGTTAGGATTTTGAATTAGGATTTCAGTGACCCCAAACATGAACCACTGATAGCTTCCCATTTGGAAATCACACACACAAATTGTAATAAGGCAACTTCAATGTTACCCCATGGGAGAGATAGGACGTGCAATAGTGAAAAACAAATTCAAGAGGTTTTTACTGCCAGGGCATGTAAAACCTATCAATATACATGTCCACCCTTTTAAATGCATTGCACTCTGCCCTTGGGCAGTGTAGGGCCTACCTTAAGGGTGATATATTTATTAAAAAGGAAGATTTGAAGTTAGCAAAAGATTTAATTTGCCAGGTTGATATGGCAGGTTAAAACTACACACATTTGCTCTGCAGTGGCAGGCCCAAGACCTGGTTAAAGGTCTACTTAAGTGGGTGGCACAATCAGTGCTTCAGGGCAACTCCTAGCTTTTAATTTACAGGCCCCAGGCACATGTAGTGCACTTTACTTTGAACTTATACATAAATTAAATGTGTCAATTGGGTATTGCCAATGTTTCCATGCGTTAGGGAAACAGCACAAGCACTTTAGCACTGGCTTGCTGTGGTAGAGTGTGCAGAGGCCTAAGGCCAGCACAAATGAAGTCAGCAAAAACAGGAGGTCTGAAGACAAAAAGGGGGAAACCACGCCAAGGATGCTTGATAAATATCGGTCCCTAACCCAACACTTATTTTACTTTTTTTCCCATTCATTAATATGAGTTGACATATGAGTGATGGCCATCCAAAATTCCTAGAGTTTGCTCTCTTTTGTGGCACATGTAGGTCCTTTTTACATATCAATCTGGTCTTTATGTCAATCGCTGACCTACATAAGGTTATCACCACACATACTTTGGCACATCGAACTATTATTGCGCTGTACAACTGACCACATTAAACGCATGTGACATCTCAACATATGGTGGTTCACTAGTAACAAGATGGTTGATAGCCATAGAGAGGAAATACAGCAGTACTTCCATCTGAATGGAGGGAGTCAGTAAATTCCTACTTGACATTATGGAAGGCCTTCAGGCTTATCTTGAGAGCTAAAGTGATGTGATGTATTTCCAAACTTAAAAGAAATAAGCAGGAAGCAGCAGACCCTCTCTAGGCCCGTGCTTTGTTCTTCACATATAGGGGTTTCTTTTCTGATGGGATTGAGGTATTATGTGATATAGAATTTACTAGTCTAGGCCTCCATCAAATTTTGCTGATTGAATCAAGAGAGATCTGAATGGCACCCCACCCTAGACTCCAAGTTTGGGCATAAAAGCGAAAGGGTTATACACTCAGCAAGAGATAGGTTGTCCAGCATGCCAAGGGAATATGTAATAGATTGGGTGAACTGCCCACGGGGCCACTTGCGGGGACAGGAATTTGCGGACTTCTACCAGAGCCTGCATGGACACTCAGGGATTTCTTATCCTGAGGTTGCAAACATTATTTAAGAGCAGGCAGTGGTCCCAGGGACCACTACCTACTCTTAAAAAATGTAAAGAAAACTTTTCAGTTTTCTTTTTTCTAATGTATTCCGTTTCCCTCTAAGGTAAGGGCTTCATTACAAAAACAAGATTGCTTTATTTAAAAAGCAATCACAGACATGATGGTCTGATGACCCCAGCAGGCCACCATCCCTGTGATTGTGGCCGTTCCCAAATGGGCCCCAAATTGCGACCTGCCTCATGAATAATAATGAGACAGGTCACTTGCGACCCATTTGGAAATTGCAAGCAATGTTAAACACACTGTTGTACATAGCAGTTTGCGATTTCTTAATAGCGAATTGCAAACATTCACCATTAGGAAACCGCAAACCTTAAGACATACATCTGGCCCATAGTCTCTCTTAATAATGTTGAGATTAAAGTCTTTGCTAAGATCTGCCCAAACGGCCTCTTTGAGGTTATTATATCATTTGTTCATGTGAAGCAGAGGCACAATACACCGTGCATACAGAAAGCTCTGGCTTTAGTTGGTAAAAATAAAGGCCTATTAGCCCACGCTGCTGATAAACTAGGGAGAATGTGTTTTACTTCTTGGAAAGGGATTACCTATTTGCAGTGTTTGAGAGGATGAATCTGGACGCCACTTTTATTCAGCTGTTTTACCTGGCGCCGAAAACCAGAGTGAGGGTCGACAAAATGTCTGCTTTTTTGCTATTAAATAGGTATCTTACTGGGGTACTCCTCATCCTCCTCCTCCTTCCACTGGCACTTCTCTTGTAAAGTGAATCTGGTCCGATGGTGAAATGTGCCGCTTCTAAAGGGCCCAGGAAATAGCGGATAGGGCCTGTCTTTATGCAGATGGCATGCTTGTCTTTCTGGTCTGAGCAGGCAGTTCTGGTCTGTGGATCGATGGCCTTTTGAACCCCTTCGGGACCTTGTGTCTTCCTAGTAGATGGGGCATTTGGTTGTAGGCATAGCCCTCACGCTCTAACCTGATGTTTGCACAGGAGGAATTCGGTTACTGAGAGGAGTTTATAACTGGGTCGAAAGTGTTAGTCTGAAAAAATATTCCTGCAAATGAGTTCTCAAAAGCGTGATCTCCAACAGTGAGGACTTCTACTACTGCTGGCAAGGGTACTTTTATTTAAGATGGTCTCAATCACTAGGAGTTTATATGATTTATAAAACTACTCATATGCCTTTTCAGCACTCTTCTTTGAACGGGTTGTGATGCTGGCTCGTCTCTTCATTTGGAGTAAAAGGACTTCAAGAATAGCCATTGCCAGAGGTTGTAAACCTAGTTATGACGGTGTTGGGGAGCTGGGGATTGCAGATCCCCTCACCTGCTCAGATCCTAAGGATAATGATTGGCTCATTGGTAAGCGCTCTAACTCGGTGTGCAAAAGCTAATTCTGGACAATGGGCCAATCTTCACTTCATTTTCTTTATGGGGAATGACACTCTTCTGTTATCCCTTCTGCCATTAGGGTGGTTTCAGTGCCCTGTAGTCTATAGGGATGGCTATGGAGACTAACATGAGCAGCGACCCTGGAACTAAGGGTGCAGGAGGCGATGCAGCACCCCTAGAATAATTTTGTAGGACATCAAAAGAAGAATGATAAATAAAGATGCCTTTCATTATGTGTTAATCTTAGCATTTGCTTGCATTAAAAAATAGAGGTGAAATTTTAGGCAATATCTTCTGGCAAACTGCTGTATTTTTTAACAATGGGACTGGTCTTCACATTTTATCTTCTCTTACTGCAAAGTGGGTGAATTGTGCAGCCAACTGACAGTTCTCCTGGTGTACAGAACATGAAAGGAGAAGGCTGCGGTTTCTCAAATGTTTTCCAAACCACAGCAAAGCTGGAATAATTGTAAATACACTTTAAACATATTTCGAATTATATCTGCAGCAAGTAGAAAGCAAATGACTACTGAAGATACATCATCAAATATTTAAAAAAGCATACATGTGCAAGTGAGAGCTATATTTTTCTATTTCTGAAATGTGGAATCACAAAGATATTAATAGGATCAAAACTAGACAAGACACTTTACTTTGATAAATATGCACAGAAACCAAATGTCTACGTATTATTTGTGGACACTATGGTCTGGGCAGTAAAACTGCATGCCTGGTGTAAGTATAATGGCCTTTTCAAGAGGACATTTCAATGGCAAATGTGTTCTCTGTAAATGGCAGTACCCCCACTCATTGCTTTACTATACCTTTAGGTCAATGTGCTGCAAAATGTAAAATGCACCATTAGATACATACTACACTCCCACCATTCTCCTGCTGAATGGCAGAGAACAACAATTCGCAATTGACCTGGACTGGAGTTTTTTTCTCAGTGATAGTTTGGATAGGGGTAGGGTTAAGGAACAATAAATTCCTGTGATGAGACCAACATAAGATCTGTAAACTCTGCCTACCCGCAAACCAGGAGGAATCAAACAGTTTGGCTTTTCAGGCCTTCAAAAAGCAGACCATCGGATATCAGAGGGAAATCAATTTTGAGGTCAGATTAAAAAAAGATGTCCATTCCTGTTTCGATCTTGAGTGAGCCAGTGCCATCTCTAGAGCTCCTGAACAGCCTGTCACATAAAGGAACATACATATTCATCCTCTGACAAAATCGCCTTCTGCACTATAACTCTTTCCATCACCACCTAAAAAGAGGATGCTAACTTTTGAGTTGGCAATATCTAAAGGGCTATTAAAGTGCCCATTACCCAAAACAATGTTGCATAGGGACACTAGACCTGTACCTCCATTTCAGTGACCAGTGTGCTCACTTTCACCACAACACTCACCTCACACTGATTAAGACCAGGAACATGAGCTTGACTCCCTGAATCCTTATTATGAGCCCATCCTCACTGAGGAGTGAGATTTTCCCTGGCATGATTGCAGTGTATATCCAGAGGAGGATCCATCTTTTGACCCCTACTGAGTGGAAGCTTCAACACATATGACCAGCGTATGATGCAGTCAACCAGAAGGCTGCACATCACTATAAGGTGAAGCTGCATATTATTAAGAAGAAAGATTTTGGTTCAGTTTTTGCCAATGCTTAAGAGCCTGCCCAAGAGTGCGTCAGAATGCTTCAAGAACCGTGTAAGAATAGCGGTGGTAACCCTGAAGGTCGAGAAGAAGCACAAGATAGTATCAGAGGACCTACTGTACATTAAAAGCAAACCGGCAACTGACTCTTTGGAGATTCACACTGCCAGTAAGAAGGCCTTTCCTCATGCCAGAGGACTACCGCAAGAGAGTACAAAAGTTGATTCAAGGATAAAAGATAATTTCTAATGCCGACAGAAAGTGTACTCTAGAAATGACTGACACTGTATTTCGCAAGATGAACACTAGCTTCCTCATGAAAAGACATGTGTGACTCAGAAAAACCCAGACGTAAAGTAATATCCCATTAATGTCACTTTTGACAGAGTACACATATTTAGGCTGCAAGTGCATAAATGTTAGAAAAATCAAAAAGGAAATGGAGACAGCTAAGGCTTAGGGCACTGTAAACACAAATTGGGAGGCCTGGTTTACGGCACCAGCAGGTGAGAGGGGGCACCAAAACTGCAGTGCCCCATCTCCCAACAGCAGCAGTCCTTTTAGTAGGGAGAGCCTCCCAAAACTCTACAGAGTTGGCTTCGGAGGCAGCATCTGAGGCAAGGGTAGAGTAGCCCAAGGAAAGGACTTCTCTGTTTGCGATAAGTGGTGTGCCCACCATTCCCTTAACCCCCAATTACACATTACCTGTCGGGGGGAGTAGTGTTCCACTTTCCACAATTGAAGGAAATAGCCACAGACATGTGGGTTCTGTCAATCATCCGCACAGGATGCTGCCTGGAATTCCATACTACACCACCTAACAACCCACCCCAACATCATACAATCAGTTAAGAACATCAAAGACTACTACAGGACTTACAAGCACTTCTCAACAAGGGTGCAATATGGTCTGTTCCACTGCACCTAAGAGGGCAAAGGATATACTTATACTTCCTCATCCCAAAAAAGGACGGGACGCAATGGCCAATAATAGACTTTTGACCACTCAGCAATTACAGTGTTAGAGCACTTCAAGTTGACACCACTCCGCTGTTCTGCAGAGGAGGTCACATAGCAACTTTTGATCTCAAGTATTTTTACTTTCATATCCCCTGTCATCCCGTGTATCAACAGCATCTCAAGTTTGCAGTAAGTGGACAACAGTTCCAATTCAGAGTGCTAAACTTTGGAGTCACCACAGCCCCAAGGGTATTTGCCAAATGCCTAGCAATGGTTGCCGCACATCTATAGCACCATTCTTGTCTTACTATAGCTAGGCAACTGCCTGATAAGGAGCAGCGGCCATCAGCAACGCCTAATACACACTCAGTAAGTGGTGTTTCTCAAACACAGATGAAGATTTACAATGAATATCAAAATATCACATCCTTTTCCCCTGCAGATAGAAGTCTTTAAAAACAAACATATTAAACACATTTCCAGGCAAAGGGTAGCCCAACCAAGAGTGATGGCATTTCATAATCTGCTTCCCCTTTACAAGGTGTCTTGTCATCTGACCCTGAGAATGTTCATAAAATTGTTGAGGCTGATGACACCTTCCTTTGCAATAGTTTCAAATGCTTGACAAAATAAGTGCCTCCTATAGGAGTGTCTGTTGAGGCAGTGGCCACAAGCGGCAGATCGTAGAGAAGATCTAGCATTGGTAGAGCACTGAGTTCAGCACAACCTAAAATGGTAGAAGACCTTGCAGTGGGCATATTATTTGCCGCCTCTCAGCCACAGGTGACCATTGAAATAGATGCTTCCTTCACAGGATGAGGGATGCATTTAGACAATCTGCCCATTCAGGGTATCTGTACACTACCACAACAGAAAATGTACTTCCGTTTCATAGAGCTCACTGCAATGCATATGGCACTCAAACTGTTTTATATGCTAATTGCAACAAGACCAATCTCATACGAACACGGCATTCAAAAGCAAAAGGAGTATCACTTGCTCCAGTGGCCAAGATTGGCGCATACAATGTAACACTGGACGATCTGTTACTATGCACCTACTGTTGGTGGAAAATGACTTTGCAGAGCTGCTAAGGATGTTGCCTCAACAACAAATAAGTAGTACATTTAGAAGTGGAGGATGCGCACCATCCATCTGTCGATTATTGCAGAAAACACAAAGTGCCCAGGCTTCTCCTTCAGTCCCAGGGCAATGTTCTGTGAATGATTCTGTACATATGTAGGAAAGCCATGGTACTCAGTGCTACTGAACATGTCCATCCACTCACAAGAGAAGTTATCCCTGTGAGCAGACCTCCATACTCCGCATCAGGGGCTACTACCACACTTAGGGGGTGATTCTAACCCTGGCGGTCGGTGTTAAAGCGGCGGCCAACCCGCCAACAGGCTGGCGGTAAAAAAAATGGGATTCTGAGCCTGGCGGGAACCGCCAACACAGACAGCCACCTTAACACTCCGACCGCCACGGCGGTACAAACAAACAGCGCGGCGGTCACCGCCAACAGACAGGCGGCAGACAATGTACCGCCCACACTATTACAACTCACCAATACGCCACCTTTTCCGGGGCGGGAGCACCGCCGATAAAAACACGGCGGAAACAGACTACGGACGGGAAAACGCTCACCACTACGCACTCCAGGAGGAAGGAGGACAGCATGGAACCCGAATTAAACATCCTACCTGCTCTCGTCTACCTTCTCATCTACCACGAGTACGAAGTCCGGCGCAGACGACAACGGTGAGTACTGCACCTACGACACACGGGAGGGGGAGGACGAAAGGTTACGGGCACACACATATGCGACCCCCCCCCAACTATGTACTCACCAATGCAGAGCACCAAGTCACAGTGACACCACCCAAACACCCCTGAAAAATGCTAGGACATAATCATATTTGGAATAAATATTTATGTACCAAAAAGCTCCAGAAAATTATCGTACAACCATGAAAGATATTCACAACAAAACTAATGACATACACATCAGTGTATAACTGAAGTACCAAGTCCTGCACATCCTACGAATTCAGCATGTCCGTGGGCCAAAGTCTTGAGAAACAAGGGCAAAGCCCACACAGGAGACCTGAGTCCTTTGGAGAGAACACTGCAGGGGCATCAGATGTAAAAACTACAGGCACCTCAGGGGGAAGGGAAGGGGGGGGCACCACAGCCACATGAGTCCACGACGCCAGATCCACGAGGAGCCACCATGCCCACTGGACCATCCTGGGGAGTGCAAAGCCACAGTCTCTCAATGTCTCTACAGTGGGTGGGCTGCCCACTGGACCATCCTGGGGAGTGCAAAGCCACAGTCTCTCAATGTCTCTAGAGTGGGTGGGCTGCCCACTGGACCATCCTGGGGAGTGCAAAGCCACAGTCTCTCAATGTCTCTACAGTGGGTGGGCTGCCCACTGGACCATCCTGGGGAGTGCAAAGCCACAGTCTCTCAATGTCTCTACAGTGGGTGGGCTGCCCACTGGACCATCCTGGGGAGTGCAAAGCCACAGTCCATCAGGTGGATGACAGTCTCCACTGGTCAAGGAGGAGGCATGGTGGGCACAGTGAACCATAAACGGTGCTTGAGACGGCGGTGCCCAGCGGAGCGGTGCTTGAGAGGAAGGGCCCAGCGGAGCGGTGCTTGAGACGCCGGTGCCCAGCGGAGCGGTGCTTGAGAGGAAGGGCCCAGCGGAGCGGTGCTTGAGACGGCGGTGCCCAGCGGAGCGGTGCTTGAGAGGAAGGGCCCAGCGGAGCGGTGCTTGAGAGGAAGGGCCCAGCGGAGCGGTGCTTGAGACGGCGGTGGCCAGCGGAGCGGTGCTTGAGACGGCGGTGCCCAGCGGAGCGGTGCTTGAGACGGCGGTGCCCAGCGGAGCGGTGCTTGAGAGGAAGGGCCCAGCGGAGCGGTGCTTCAGAGGAAGGGCCCAGCGGAGCGGTGCTTGAGACGGCGGTGCCCAGCGGAGCGGTGCTTGAGAGGAAGGGCCCAGCGGAGCGGTGCTTGAGACGGCGGTGCCCAGCGGAGCGGTGCTTGAGAGGAAGGGCCCAGCGGAGCGGTGCTTGAGACGGCGGTGCCCAGCGGAGCGGTGCTTGAGACGGCGGTGCCCAGCGGAGCGGTGCTTGAGACGGCGGTGCCCAGCGGAGCGGTGCTTGAGACGGCAGGGCCCAGCGGAGCGGTGCTTGAGACGGCGGGGCCCTGTTCAGCGGTGCTCTTCTGCACCGCGGGCCCTGTTCAGCGGTGCTCTTCTCCACGGCGGGGCCCTGTTCAGCGGTGCCTATCTCCACGGCGGGGCCCTGTTCAGCGGTGCTCTTCTGCACCGCGGGCCCTGTTCAGCGGTGCTCTTCTCCACGGCGGGGCCCTGTTCAGCGGTGCCTATCTCCACGGCGGGGCCCTGTTCAGCGGTGCCTATCTCCACGGCGGGGCCCTGTTCAGCGGTGCTCTTCTGCACCGCGGGGCCCTGTTCAGCGGTGCTCTTCTGCACCGCGGGCCCTGTTCAGCGGTGCTCATCCAGCAGGTCAAGGGAGCCAGACCTGGCCTGGACTCCCTGCTCAGTCGCCCTCGGACCGTGACGTTTCTGGACCCTTCGGGGACGGACTCCTGGCCTCCTTAGTGTCCTCCTTCCCAGCTGGGATGTGGCATGTGGGGTCCACCTTCTCCGCACTCCTGCTGCCCTTCCGCTCCTTTGATGGGGCTCTCGGGCCCTTGCCTCCCCTAGATGGTGTGGGTGGTGAAGTGGCCGCACATTGCTCCTTGGGGGCAGCCCTGTCGGTCCTCGCACGGCGGTCCTTGTTTTTGCGGGTCCTCTTGCCGGGGGGGGGGGCTGGACGTGTCCTTGCTGCTGATCGATGTGTCACTGCTGGCTAAGGGTGGGCTCCAGAACCCAGGCACAACAGTGACACCCGAAGCTGGGCTGGTGGTGGCTGCGGTGCTCTTGGGACTCTTTGAAGATGGATGGGGGAGCTCATCGGGGGGAAAGAGGTTAAGGTTAGCCAGGAAAAGTTTTTTAGGGCCAAGGTAAAGGGTAGGAGAAGTGGAGATGGAAGTGGAGGTAGAGGAGGTGGTTGTAGGAGAGTCAGGTGTGCTGTCATTGGGTGAAGGTGCTGGTGCTGTAGGCTGTCGTGAGGTGGATGGCTGTTGGGTGGGTGGCTGCCTGCGTTTGTGTCTCTTGGAAGAGGGGGTGACAGACACAGTGGGAGAGGACACAGGGGACGTGTAAATGGCAGTGGGGGTGGTGACTGCACGAGTGTGGACTGTCCTGGAGGGTGAGGTGGTGATGGAAGCACTGGCTGATGTTGGGGTGCATTCAGGTGTGAGTGTAGACGTCACAGGGAGGGAGGAGGGAGACGAGGAGGAGGGGGACACAGGGGTGGCAGTGGCTGTTGGCATGTCTGCATCTGGGTGTTGCTCGGGTGAGTGTTTGTGGGATCTGTGGTGCTTGTGTTTGGATGAGCTGCTCTTGGGTGTTGAGGTGTGTGCAGGCTGGTCTGATGGTGTGGCTGGGATAGGCTGAGGAACAGGAGACAGAGAAAGGCTGGAGGCAGTAAGAAGAGGGAGGCTGGAAACAGGGACAATGGCTGCCGTCAGTGCTGAGGCCAGAGCAGTGAACGCTCGTTGATGGGCAGCCTGACCCGAATGAATGCCCTCCAGGTACGCATTGCTCTGTTGCACCTCCCTTTGCACACCCTGGATGGCATTCAAAAGGGTCGTCTGCCCAACAATGAGCGTCCTTACCAGGTCAATGAGCTCCGCACTGAGGGCAGCAGGGGCAACAGGGGCAGGGGCTGAGGTGCCTGGGGCGAAGGAGACGCGCGCCTTCCTGGGCGAACCGGCACGGAGCGAAGACTGAGGGGCTGCTGGGAGGGCGGGGCTGGTGCGCTGGGTGGCGGCTGTACCTGTAGAGGCGGGGGGCACGGATGTTGCCGCCACCCCTAGGGAGCTCCCATCCGAGGACGTGTCGCTTTCGCTGCTCTCACCAGCGGTCCCCGTCGTGGTGCTCCCCTCGCCCTCCGGATCACTGGTGCCCTCGGTGTCTGTTCCTGGGCCCACCGGGGCCTTGTGTCCTGCAGCTCCCTCGTGCTCCGATGCCATATCTCCTCCGCCTGATGATGCTAATGCACACATGCACAAGAAGATGAAGAGAAAGGGTGGGGGGAGAAAAAAGAAGACCAGGTTGAGTGCATGCAATGTCAACACCGTTGGCGGAGAGGACAGACACAGGTGCCTAATGCACTAAGCCGCGCATTCGGGGTACACTACTCAGTACTACTGACTAAGACAACAGGCCAAGAGACGTCAAACGCGCACATGGGAGATGCTGGACCTTCAATGGCTGTACTTGTCACCCTACCGAGGTGGGGGCCGGGGGCACAGGGCCATGCCTAAGGGAGAGGACTAGACTACAGAAAGCGCCCTAGCCTAATGTCACCCACAGCCCTGCTCCCCCACCCAGACGCCTCCACTGCGCAGATAGATAGGAGAATGTGCTGATACTCACCCCCTTGTGTCTGCTGTGATGTCTTAAAGCGCCCATCCAATTCAGGGTAGGCCACCGCCAGGATCTGGGACATCAGGGGGGTCAAGGTGCGACTGGCACCCCTCCTAGGTTGGGAGGCCATCCCCAGCAGTGTTTCTGCGGTCTTCCTTGTTCCGCGGCGGATGTCCTCCCACCTCTTGCGGCAGTGGGTGCCCCGTCTGTTGTGGACCCCCAAGTTCCGGACTTCCTTGGCGATGGCACGCCAAATCTCGATCTTCTGATGGGCGCTGACCTATTTGACATGTACAGGGTGGAAAGGAGGAAATCATCAATGACCTGCATGTTAGATGTAATTGGCCCCCCCCCACCCACTTTGCCATATGGCACATGCTCTCATCTGTCGGGCGTTGCACTCCTCATTCGCCCCCCACCCCACAAACTTACATCCACCCCAATCCACACAGGCATAGCCCATTCCATGTGCACCCGGTGTACTCACTTGTTGGTCTGGAGGACCGTAGAGTAGCGCATACTGGGGGAGGACCCCATCCACAAGCTTCTCCAACTCTTCAGACGTGAAGGCAGGGGCCCTTTCCCCAGTCGCAGCAGCCATTGTATCTTCCAGACCGAGGTCACAGCAGCACTTGCAGTATAGGTCCTCTCCTGTGGATGATCAGGTCTCGAGTGATTAAGCAGATAGAAAATGGCGGTCACGCCCGCGGCGTTGCGTACCGCGGCGGTGCGTACCGCGACCGCCGGCGCACTTCGTCATTGGCTCCTGAAACCCATAGGCTTCAATGTTAACCAATGCGGCTTTGCGCCGCGGTCTTCGACCGCCTACCGCCACTGTGTGCCCCGCCAGCGCATTGACCTCACATCCCATTGTCCCACTTCACAGGTCAGGCAGCCGCCATTTCAAGGGCCTACATGGCTTAATTTTGACTGCGACACACAGGCCTAGGCCTTGCATTGCCACACATACACGCCTTTCAACCCATTGCCATTCTTTAACTGTGCAAGCTGTCTGTACGTACCTGTGGTTTGGCTGACTCTGTGCTCCATGTTGTCCTTCCTAGGCACCGTCCGCTGGGACTTGCGATGAGAAGGAGGAATCCTCGCGTGTACCGACCGCTGGTGGACCTGTCGACAATGGAAGAACGCCATATAATACTTCGATACAGACTTGACCGTGCCACTATCCATGAACTGTGTGCCCAGCTGGAGCCAGCCCTGATGTCCCCCATCCGCCAACCCACAGGGATTCCCCCTCTGGTGCAGGTTTTGTCAGTCCTCCATTTTTTGGCCAGTGGGTCATTCCAGACCACAGTGGCCATGTCATCTGGAATGTCTCAGCCTATGTTTTCTAAGATTTTGAGCAGAGTGTTGTCTGCCCTGATGAAACTCATGCGGAGCTACATCATTTTCCCCGAGGAGGGTGACTTGCCTACAGTGAAGGGTGATTTCTATGCCCTTGGACATATCCCCAACATCATTGGTGCCATTGATGGGACCCATGTGGCTTTGGTACCCCCAAAAGACGATGATGAGCAGGTGTACCGAAACAGAAAAAATTATCATTCGATGAATGTCCAGGTGGTCTGTTTGGCTGACCAGTACATCTCCCATGTAAATGCCAAGTTCCCAGGGTCAGTGCATGACGCGTATGTGATGCGAAATAGCAGCATCCCCTATGTGATGGAGCAGCTACAGAGACAACGTGTGTGGCTAATAGGTGACTCTGGTTACCCCAACCTGCCGTGGCTACTGACCCCAGTGAGGAATCCCCGGACAAGGGCAGAGGAACGCTACAATGAGGCCCATGGGCGTACTAGGAGGGTGATTGAGCGAACCTTTGGCCTCCTGAAGGCCAGGTTTAGGTGCCTGCATATGACAGGTGGATCCCTAATGTACTCACCAAAGAAGGTGTGCCATATCATCGTGGCGTGCTGTATGCTTCACAACCTGGCTTTGCGACGCCAGGTGCCTTTCCTGCAGGAGGATGGTCCAGATGGTGGTGTTGTAGAAGCCGTGGAGCCTGTGGAGAGTGAAGAGGAGGAAGACTCAGAGGACGACACAGACAATAGGGACAGAGTGATACAACAGTATTTCCAGTAACACCCAGGTAAGAATCACCCACGCCATTTCCCAATTGCTTCTAGCCTCCTGCATCTGTACTTTCTGTAGTTCCCACCAGATATTTTTGGGTAATTTTTGATTTTCCCTTCCCTTCTCAGTGCTGTATGACGCAGTGCCTGACTTCTGCTTGGTTTGCCCATGAACTACAGCGTATTGACATTGGTATGTTGTCATCACTAATTGACAGAACAGATATTGAACAGTAATATGTAATACATTTGCTAATAATACAGCATGACTCCAAACTGATTTGTGTGCAATATGTGATTTATTTACAGGGCTAGATATTGGTACATGTGATTATAAGGGTGATGGGTGGGGGTGGAGTAATGTCCATGGCAGAGTCCAGTTCTCAGTCTCACAGGTGCATTGTCCTTTTGCCTGTGGAAGGATGGAGCAGAGGCAGTTCATGGTTGGACAGGGTGGCAATGTGGGACAGTGGGAAGAGTTCAGGGGGTATGTCCTGCTGGCGGGGGTCTTGACATCCTACTCTGTCTTTTTTTTGGATCTCAGGCTCCTCTTACGGGGTGGTTGTTCTTCAGCAGGAGGTGGGGTTCTGGTGGCCTGCCGTGGTGTTGGGGCCTCCTGTCCACTAGCGCCGGCGGAGGTGGTAGGCTGTTCCTGGTCCGGGCTAGTGACAGGGGCCCTGTGTGGTGCCACATGGTCCCGCAACGCCTCTTCTATCCTGTTGAGGGCCAGGACGATGGTCCCCATTGCGGTCCCGAGGATTCTCAGCTCCTCCCTGAACCCCATGTAGCGTTCCTCCTGCTGTGCCTGGATCTCCGTGAACCTGGCCAGTACCGTCGCCATCGTCTCTTGGGAGTGGTGGTATGCCCCCATGATGGTGGTGAGGGCCTCTTGGAGAGTGGGTTCCCTGGGCCTCTCCTCCCCCCCCTGTCGCACAGCAGCCCTCCGAGCTGCCCGGTTTCCCCCGGCCTCTGTCCCCTGGACGGTGTGCCCGCTACCACTGCCCCCAGGTCCCTGTTGTTGTTGGGGTGTTGGGTTAGCCTGGGTGCCCTGTAGTGGCAGACACACCGCTGATTGAGCTGTCCTAGAGACAGAGGCATGGGCCCGCTGGGTGGGAGCTGTGCTGGTGTCGGCAGAGGGGGTCGGGTCTGGTGTGGCCTGTGGCTGCCTGAGGGGAACCGACTGCCCAGAGGTCCCCGATGGTCCGGGCTGGTCATCAGGTTCACTGTCGACAGAGCTGCTATCCTCAGTGTGGGCCTGTTCCGGTGGTGGGATGGACACTTCTGGACCCTCCTGGCTGGTGTGTTGTCGTTCGGGTCCTGCATGGGGTAAGAGAGTTTGGTTATTGTTTCTGTGTGTGCAATAGCGTGCGTGTTATGGGTGCCCTTGTCCCCCAGTGCAGGCATTCCCTGGAGGGAGGTGTTGTGAGGGTAGTTAGTGGGGGGGAGGGGTTAGTGCAGTGGTCATGCTTAGGTGATGGGTGCCCATGATTTGTGTTGGCATGCAGGAGTTGGTGTTGGGATGGGTGGGTTGTGCTGGTGAGACATTGTCAGGGAGGATGTGTGCCGGGGGGTTGGGGGTGAGGGTGGGGGTGTGGGTTGGCATGCTGGTGGGGTGGGGGGGATATAGTAGTTGAGATGGGACTTACCAGAGTCCATTCCTCCGGCTACTCCAGCGAGGCCCTGAGGATGCAGGATGGTCAAGACCTCTTGCTCCCACGATGTAAATTCGGGAGGGGTGGGTGGGGGTCCGCCGCCAGTCTTCTGGACCGCGATGTTGTGCCTGGAGACCATCGATCGGACCTTCCCCCGTAGGTCGTTCCATCTTTTGCGGATGTCCTCCCTATTCCTGGGATGCTGTCCCACCGCGTTGACCCTGTCCACGATCCGCTGCCATAGCTCCGCCTTCCTGGCTATACTGGTGTGCTGCACCTGCGAGCCGAAGAGCTGGGGTTCCACTCTTAGGATTTCCTCCACCATGACCCGGAGTTCTTGGTCCGAAAAGCGTGGGTGCCTTTGGGGTGCCATGGGGTGGTGTGGGTGAGGTGTGGGGTGGTGTATGTGATGAGGAGTATGTTGGTGAGTGGTGCTTTGTGCTACTATGTGGTGTGTGTGATGGTGTAGTGTGCCTCAGTGTGTCTTGCTATGGATTGTCTGCTGTGTCTCTCTCTCCTTCTCTCAGTAATTATGGTCGCAGGGGTTTGTGGGTGATGTGGGAGTGTGTTTCATAGTTGGTTGATTGTGTGGGAGTGGTGTGTGTATGTGTATCAGGTGTGTGTATTTCAAATTGTCCAATGTGGCTGTGTTTTGGTGATGTGTGTGTATTCTGACCGCGGCGGTGTGTAGCGCCAATGGAATACCGCGTTTGAATGACCGCTGTGTGGATTCGTGGGTCGTAATGGCATGGGCGTATTTCTGTTGGCGTGTCGGTGGAGGTTTGGTCATCTCCAGTTTATCGCTGCCCGCTGATGTGGCGGGCTGCAGTGGAGGACGGATTTTTGGAGGTTTGGCCGTTGTGGGTCAGAATGACCGTGGCGGTTGACCGCGGCCGCGGCGGTGTTATGGCGGTCTTATGACCGGCGGTAAGGGCATTTTACCGCCGAGGTCAGAATCACCCCCTTAGACTTAAAAATATTAAATCTTGCAATCTGGCTTCAGAGATCTTAGATACCTTCAACTTCCTGAAGAGTGTATATTCATTTTTCAGGAAGCCCATAGGCGTACTACACAAAGCTGCTGTGACGCCAAGTGCAAAAGATTGGTGCAGAATTGTAGCATGTACATTATTGTCTCTGTAGAGAACAACAGCCTCTTCAGCCTTCAATTCAAAACTTCATTTGCTGTTATTTACATTTGCAAAAATCATGTCTAGCATACACCTCTATTACACTATATTTGAAAGCTGAGATGCACAACAGGCAAGTTGTGAAACATTAATGGAGAGTGTTAAACAGTTTTTCCCTGCAAGGACATGTCCAGTCCATTCCTGGGACCTTAATAGAGTCCTTACATGACTCCTGGAACTTCTTTCAAGACATACCATTCTTGTCAGAGGCAATTTCTTTCACTGAAAGTAGCCTTCCTAGTAGCAATAACTTCTTTATGTAGTTAGTGAATGCAAACCTTAACTTGGGGTAACCTTTCATTAAGGTTCATAAAGACTGCATCAAACTCAGGACAAATCCATAGTTTCTCCCAAAGGTAGTATCCCCATTCCATGTCAGTCAGACCATTGACTTACCAATCTTACCACAACCTCAGTTGGTTGCAGAGGGAGCATTACACACATTACCTGTAAAAAGGACACTAATGTATTACGTCAGCAACATCAAATCCATTCACAAAACAACTCTTTGCCATACCTCATATAGGTAATTCTATTCCCAAGCCCAATACAAACAAGGTTAAGTATATTCAGGCCTGAACTAAACATACACTTTACAATATGCCTACAGCACATTCTACTCGCCAAAAAGGAGCCAGTATAACCTTTTTTGGGGAATATACAGCTTGCAGACATCTACAAAGCAGATACAAGGTTTACACCACACACATTCACAAAACACTGCTGTGTCGACATTAATGCCTGACGAGAAGCACATGCCGAGCAAACAGTCCTTAGAACGTAATTCCAAATATCTGCCTCATCTGCTGGCTAATTAACTCTTTAGCGGAAAAGCAGTGCTTTTCAGTCTATGCAGAGCATGTATTCTACAGCTAAACGTGCTAGAAACTGAAAACGCTACTTACCAGAAACAAATGGTTAGTAGATTCCAGAGGTGTAGATTCGCATACATCCTGCCACATCCTTGAATCTGTTCTGTTTCAGATGTTTTCTCGTTATTAAACATGCATTCTTAATTCTTTCTCAGTGCACCTGTAGACATGCTCTTCTGCTTCACTTTACTCTACATACTTTCACTCACACTTTGGGGCAAAACAATCTGAGCTGGATACTTCTGATTCATTGGGAATTTCGAGGAGGTATCACAAGTCACTGCAAAACTGAAACACCTGCTTTTAAGAACAACAACATGCAACGTCTGCACCCAACACCACATAGCAGGACTACGCAAACCATATGAATCTACAGCACTACAAGCCACAAACTATTAGTTATACATTAAGTAACATTTTGCATTATCTGCATGTATTACCTGAATTGTATTCAGTCAAAGTCCATCATCAGTATGTTTTCTATCAGTCTACATTAATCGTTTAAAAGGGAACGCTGAGCAATAGCATGGAGTTCCAGCCACCACACTGAACATAATATTAGTAACAACTCAAGTGCCTAAAAACTGCCCATTGCTACACTCAATCTTTTATCATTTGATTATAAATAGCTACACTGTGCAGAATATTAACTAAACACTTTTAAATGCAAAATGTAGTTCTCTAATTACAGTGTCTGTGTGTGCCCTTATTCATACATTTGTATATATAATCGCATTATAGGGCCACCTGGCAGCAGTGTGATAATACTGATGTTCTGTGTATCCACCATGCCGGCCTGTTTTAAACAAACTGATATACAAGAGAATTATTTTTAACAGATAAGAAGAATATTGTTCAAAAATTTTAGAAATAACAAAAGCAAAAAGGTAATGCAGATTAAAAAAAAAAAACACTATCAAATACTAATACCTAACATTGGGGACTATTAAAAACACAAAGTTTGCACAAGGACCTTTAATTCTTCCAAGATTTGGTTTGTGACAAAATGACATTCTAAGAACAAGCATTGGCAAAGCCAATAGGTCTTGCCTTTGCAAGCGCTATTTGCTTTGCCAATGTGTTTAGCCATGTTGTACACCAGCGTGGCTGCTGTTCGGCATGGCTAACTGTTAGTGGTGTAGAGGAGAGTGGTGTGGAATATCAAAGAGTGGACTAGCAAAAAGTGGAGTGGCAGAGGCAGAGTGTGTTGTGTATTGGACTGCCATAGTGTGGAACCACATACAGTAGAGTGGTGTAGAGTGCATTGGAGTAGAGTGTTGCAGAGTATAGTGGCGTAGAGTGCAGTGGCGTTGAATTTAGCAACATACAATGCAGAATTGTAGAATGTAGTGGCATAGTTTGGAGTGGTGCATAGTAGAGTGGAGTGGCGTACAGTGGATTGGCTTAGAGTTGAGTGATGCAGAGGGCAGTGGCACAGAGTAGAGTCAAGTGGCATAGAGTGCATTGGTGTAGAGTGCAGAGTAGAAACAAGCGGCTTAGAGTGTAGTGGCATAGAGTGGTGCAGAGTAGAGTAGCATAGGCTGGCTTTCAGTTGACTCAGTAGGGGTTCCCGGAGTCCAGTAATGATTCAGTGGGGGTCCCCAGGTTCTAAAAATTATAAAGTGGTGATCCACAGAGTCAAAAGGTTGGGAACCACTGTTGTAGAGTGCAGTGGCAAAGAGTGCAGGGCTGTAGAGTAGAAGTGCATTGGCATAGCATATAATGGTACAGGGTAGAGCAGGGAGGTGTAGTGTGAAGTGGTGTAGAGTGCAGTGTCCTAGGGTGGAGTGGTGCAAAGTATAGTGGAATTTTGTAAAGTGGAGTGGTGTACAGTAGAGTGCGGTGGTATGAAGTAGTGCAGAGGTGTGGACCAGTGCAGATTAGAGTAGAATGTAGTGGCATAAAGTGGAGTATTAATGGTGTGGTAGCACACTGCCACAACAGACAAAACATTTTCAACTGAAATGACCATTACATTTGCACAGACATATGGTTTTACTAATAAAACTGTACAGCACAGAGATGACAATGTGGGGAAATTGTGTGGCCTAGTGTAATGACTTGCTTTGCTCATATTATAGTATTTGTTTCCGACACACTTCAGAAAAGACAAAAAATGTGCTTTATTTGTGTTCCTTATTCTGATATGTTCTGAAAAACTTATATAGTTCATTTAAATGCTGTTGTGTGCTAGAAAAAAATGTTTTTCCTACCCCCAGTATACAGCAAGATTGTCACATATAAATCCTCTCACTTTGAAGTCAGAAAAAGAAAAGTAAACAAGTAAACGTGACGAGATTAAGAACAAGATTTATAGGCCTGTGTACAGAAAGGAAACACTCAGAAGGATACTGTAAATAAGGTTTGGGCAAGGGAAGCTACAAACTCAAGCTCAGCCTAAAACAAATAAAGTCAGTGAATGGAAAGCAAGAAAATGTGAACTACAAACCGCAAGGTCAAAGGCAAGCAACAGGAAAAATGCAATCCTATGACAGCTTTCTGAATGTACTCAAGATGTCTTTAGCAAACCAGACAGCTGTGCTATCTAGTAGGCTGCTGTCTATAAAAGAGCTAAGGAAAGTTGTGGTATCCACAGATCAGTAAGGGGGAAGAACTGTAGACAGTTTACAGTTATGCGTGGCAACAGGAAATTGAAAACAGGAGGAAAGTAGTTGCTTTTACTTTAACAGACTGAAGTTAAACTGACAGGTGAATAGAAGCAATGTAATGTCACGAAACAAGGACATTTGTAAGAGAACTAATAGTTTCAGTAATTTAAAAGGGAAAATTATTAATAAAAGCTCACCCGATTTGATAGAAGTCAAAGATGGAGACATATCTTTATTGATACACAAGTTTATACATATCAGCAGAAGAATTAAATAAGAAATACAAAAATTACTCCTGAAATAATCTCCAGGAGGTTACACTTGTTTTAAAAATATGCTTTCATTAGAGTGGAAGTGACTGCTATCACTTCAGTTACGCATTTAAATTATGAATGGATTGAGCCCCAACTTCATGTAAGCACATGAGTCATTAGCTGTATAAGTAGCTGTTTCAGTTTCAACTGTTAATTCCATCAGGTCATTCTGATTCCATCTACTGCAGTTCATAAATTCCCGATTTAAACATATTATTGTTGGCAGTTATTGAAACCTTAAGAATCCTACTCCATTACCTGCAGCTGATCCCACATATGTGAAAGTTTGTAAATCCTCTGCATTATCTGCTTTTCACCAAATTTCGAAAAGCTTTTCTAGAGGGGTCTATAAAAGTATATTTAAATATAGCAGTAATTAAAGTAGAGTATCTTATGTATTGATTACTGAACCACGAGTATTACTACCCCTAGTTTTTCTGTCTACCATTTTTAGGTCTAGCTTGACAGTGCTGCTTAAAAAAAGAGCTTATAGGAGTACTGCAGAGTGATGCTTGGGCTCTGTCCACATGTTGATGGACCGGATACATGTTTAAAATAGACGCAGGTCATGTGCATCCACATAAAAAGTGCTTAAACCCTCCAACAGCTGTAAACGTTTGTTTATCTAGTTGCTGGTGCCTTAGCTGTTTACCTATTGTGTTACAAAAGAGCTTGATATTTAGGTCAAACACAAGCCACTGTAATGATATGTGTATCCTAGATATTTAGATAATTATGATGTTTATTCTTCCTGGCATCAGCATAGGTGAGAGGAGGACTGTCAAGCGCCATGAGTTGCTGTATTGCAATCCCAGCCACCACCTCTTTCCAACATCAAGTTCATAGTTGCATTGCAATCCTAGACTGAATTGTGGTTTTCTTTTCCAAGTTCCTAATTTTATGTTTTGTGGACTGAATTGACTTTTTAAGCTCCTTGGTTCCGAAAATTTAGTTGAATTGTTAATTTTAATTGTAAAAAATTATTTTACTAACATTATATTTAATTTTCTTCAAATCCTAAAACAAAACCCTTACTGGCCCTAAATGCTATCATTCCCTACAGACTTGTTGCTACCCCTTAATGCTACCTTTCTCTGAACCCTACAAACCCCTTATTATCTTGTATTGCAACCCATTCCTCAACCCTGAAAACATATTCTACCCCTTAGTGCACCCTTCCCCTAAACCCTCTTGCTGAAGTTTAATGCTAGCCTTCCCTGAACCATAAAAACTTTACTATTGTTGACGCTACACTTACCAGACCCTAAAACCCCTTCACTACCCATTAATGCTTCCCATCCCTGAACCCTACAAAAACCTTACTATCCCTTACTGCTACCTTTTTCTGAACTCTAAAACCCCATACAACTCCTTAATGCTACCCCTCCCTAAACCTTAAAACCTTACTACCCCTTAATGTTACTCATCCCTGAAAACCAAAAAATCCAAACTATCTCCTAATGTTACCATTCCCTAAACCCTAAAAGTGCATACTACCCCTTAACACTACCGTTCCTTGAACTGAAAAAAACTTAGCACCCCTTAAGGCTATAGAAACCCCCCTTGCTACTTCCTAATGCTACCCATCTCTGAACCCTAAAAACCCCATTCTACCCTTAAATGCTACTCTTTCCTGAACCTTACAAACCAATACTACTCCTTAATGCTCCCCTTCCCTGACTTCTAAAAACTCCTTACTACCCATTAACAATACCTTTCCCTGAACCATGAAACTCCTTACCACCCCTTCATTCTACTCTTCCCCGAACCCTAAAATGCCCTTGATACTGCTTTATGCTACCCTTGCCTGAAGCCTACAAATCAGTACTACCTCTTAGCAATACCCTTCCTTGAACCGTACAATCCTTTACAACCCTTTAAAGCTAACATTACCTTAACCTACAAACTGTTTATGAACCCTTAATGCAACCTTCCCTGACTACCCTTTACTGCTACTATTGAAAGCTAAAAGCTCATTATTATCTACTACTGGTACCCATTTGTTGAGCCTGGCCTTTTCTGCAGGACCACCCCAGAATTTTGTCTTCCTTTGCTGAACCTGTTTTCATTGGCTTTTAGAATTCTGTAAACTTTACTTCTGCTAATCAGTGGTAAAATGCTTGTGCTCTCCCTTTGAAAACATGGTAAAATTGGTCTACACCAAAATTGGTACATTTGATTTACTTATACGTCCCTAGTAAATGGTACTACATGTACCCAGGGCCTGTGAATTAAATGCTACTAGTGCAGTGGCGTCCAAGCGTTTTAGAACCATGTCCCAATTTTTAGAACAACAAATGTTTGCGGCGCATGTAGGTTTAATGACATGAGGTAGTCTGTTTTCTAATGTAACTAAAGCGTTGTTTGGGTCATTTGCAGAAATTATATTTTCCATTGAAATAGCCACTACATTTGGCCAGGCATACAGTTTTACTGATAAAACTACACTGCACACAAATGATAAAGTGTTATCATTTGTACACCTCCGAATAAAGTATCTTGATTTGTTTTGAACCTTTTAAAATCTTTGGTTCCATCACACTTCAGAATTACAAAAAAGTACTTTGTGTCTTTGCTCTCCAAATGGTGAATGAGTACAGTTCATTTACATGTATTTACATTTTGTTGTGTTACATACATGGCATCCTACACTTTCCTTTCATAAGACTGTTAAAAAATTCACATTACTTTTCGAAGTGAGAGGAGTTTTTAAAAATCCCTTTGTTAAAAAGCAGCAGTTTGTTAGAAACAGAAGGCAGCCAATGAGACAAGATAAATACAGAACTTAATGGTGTCTTTATTTATTGCTTACACTTTAGCGAGTCCCACCAAAAATTGTGTACCGACTCAATTGTAGCACTTGTTGTGCCACCAACTAGCTCCTTAAAAATGACTAGGGTGTGCAATTGCAGTCTGTAGTGCCTTTTTAAACTGCCATTTCAGCTTGGTAAAATAAACCTTTTGCCAGGCCTAAACCTTCCTTTTTAATATTTATAAGTCATCCCTAAGGGAGGTCCTAAAGGCTAAAAGGGCACAGTGCAAGTTATGTAAAAACAGGACACGTGTATTTAAGTATTACATAGATGACAGTGAAAACCTCCTAAAGTCATTTTTCATTGTAGCACGCCTATTTTTCCCAATAGAGTAACACTGGTTTACCTTATACACTTAATAAGTGATAACTTTAGTTTAGGAGATACAGAAATGCTTCTTCCACTGATTTGAATTGTAATTTAAAATCCTCTTTAGTGTAAGGTAGTTGTAAGGTAGTATTCTGGAATTGCCACTTTTAGAAAGTTGGTATTTTTCTGCCTAAACCAAATGTGTCTTTCTACCAGTGTCCAGGGTTACATAAGTGTGAACCGCTCTCCTGTGGTGTGTTGTGTATTCCTTCCAGACATGTGGATGTAAGGGACCTGGGTGTAGAGGGAGTTGGTCTTCCTGAAAGGATGTCTGAAAGGACCCTGCCTGCAGCACACACAAAGGAACCTGACAGCAGGTTTATCCTTGCCTTTTGTCCCCCTAGACAGTTTGGAGCCAAAGTCAGGGAAAGGGGAAGAACTGGCCAGAACCAGTTTAGGAGTGGGCCAGAGATTGTCCCGGCACAAAGCTGGCAGTGTGTATAGGAATGGCACTTTTAGAACTTCTCATCAAAACACCCATGTACTTGTGGATTCAGAAGTATTGCCCTGCGGTTTGATGAAGGAAGACTGGACCTGCTTGTCCTGAAATCAGTATCTCCAGAAGTGACTCCAGAGGTCAGTTGACCTCTTGTTTGAGCTACAAGGACACAAGCTTCCAGAGGCCTTTCCTGCAACCACTCAGCAGACCAGTCCCAACTGGACCTGCCTGAGCCTTGCTGCTGTTCTCTGCTGGAAGAGTCCCGATCCCCAGAAGGTGCCCCCCTGCTCCTGGACTCTTGGCTGGCATCAGAGTGTATCCCCCTTACTCAAAAACAAGCTACAGGTGAAAATCCAGAAGTTTTGGTTCTTCACGACTGCGAGAGAGCTCCTCAAGTCAGCAATGATCACTGCGTCTCCCGCAAATGTGAAGTTCTGTCGGTGACCTGCTGTTCACACTTAACAGCGTCTGTCCCGTCTCCTGCCAATGGAAAGCTCCAGCAGGACTGCTCCGCGTGCCTACAACAAGCTCATTGTGCCCCAGTGTGAAGTTCCAGCGGTGGCTCCTCGCAAGGACTTAGACTAAGATAAAATCTTCAACAGGACAAACTTGTTCCCTGTGTCTGGCCATGATCCATTGCAGTTGGCCTGCACTTGTGACTTTGACCACGTCCAGCCTGACCAGATACTCACAAGTGGTGCTTTGTGCTTTTTGACACTATCATAACTTTGGTTATACTTAGTTGGTTTCGGTCGTTTTGGTGTCATTTTATTTATTACATTTTACTCTATTTTTAAACATTGGTTTGGGATTTGTGTTGTTACTTTATTACTGTTTGAGTGCTGCAAAAAATACTTATCATCTCTAAGTTAAGCCTGATTGTTTTTGTGCCAAGGTACAAGAGGGCTAAACATAGGTTTGTTTAGTGGCTTTCATGGTACACCCTGACAAGGATTTTGTAACCCAATTTTTTTACAGCATTCAGGAAACTTAACAACCCTTACTACCATGTAACATTACTCGTCCCTGAACTGTAAAAGTTGCTTAATGCTACTGTTTCCTGACCCCTACGAAGTCCATACTCCCCGTTAGCACTCACTTAGTTACCCCAGGAAGAAGGGGGAGCCTAGAGTGTAATGCACAGAAGAATCCAGAGTCTGATATCTAATTTCTCAGATAATTCCTCATTTCTAAATGGTCCTTCAGGGTCGCATTTGTAATCCCTCTTATTTGTATCGCCACTGCCCTTCCAACAGTTATCAATGATCAGCTGTCAGGAGCTGTGGGGAGGTGTTACTGTGTGACATCATGGACATTGTTATAAGGCCGTTAGTTGTATCAGACAATTTTGAAAAGCTTACCTCTTTAAAGAATTAGAACAAAGTATTTAGGGAATCAGTGAAAACACTTTCTGGACAACATTCTGCTGATTGTGCACAGTGAAGCTGTACTGCATTGGCATTTTGGAAAGGTGAGCACCACCTCACTAATGTCGCAGGGTACAGAATGTCAGATGTTCGACAATACCATTACTACAACCAGTCATCATGGTATTACTGCAAATTCAGAGATTAATCTGCAACCATTGTTTCCTTCTCATTTTCCACAAATATTTGTGTGAAAGTTAACACCAGCTTTTTGATTTTGCTGTGGTACTAATAGGCAGAGCATGCAGTCTGTTATTTTGGTAAAATAGGGTTAAATGCACTGATAACCACTTTCCACACATTTCTCAAAATTGTTTACAGCCTCTAAATGACCACCAAAGTAGTATGTCCGTGACTGACAAAATACTCCTAAATGCTTTTCATAATATTGGCCTATCTAGATTTGGTACACTCCTTTTTTAGGTCAAGTTTAACAGCACAGCTTTCTGGATGAGACATTTTTACCAATTCTTTAAAATATGCATAGAATGGGTTTGGAGTGACTGCACCCAGAGGAGCATTAATCTTTCACTTCACGCTGTCAACTTGTGATGTATTGTTCCATCTTCCAGGACGTCCTTCATTTAGAATGAACAAGGGGTTCTAAATTTGAAAAATAAACTCAAATGTGCTGTTTGTCATATTCAGTTGTTTTTCTGCTGTATGCATTCTACATGGAAAGTATTGCTTTGCCGTTATTTCCAGCATTGGCAAAGCCAATAGGACAGAGTTTAATGTGATATACAACATTTGTGCATACGAAACATGCAAACAGCATGTGTGCATGTCTGTATTTACATTTGTTTGTACATTAAATCCAGACCATTGACGTGGAAAAAAGAGAACCATAGGTCACATCATCAAAACTTCTCTGCTAGTAATATTCAGCAGTGGCAAAACCCTTTTTAACACACCTTGTATTTATCAGTCATCATCGTCATACAGAACATCAAAGATTGCCTATGCCTTAATATACTTTTGCCATCCTTGATTACCTGATTTATATTGCTGTGAGTAGGTCAGTCCCTGAGATTTGTTGATGTAAGCATGGAAAACCAAGTATTTATCATTTCATCTGCATTGCGTGTTCAACATGTCACAGAAGCATTCTACCTATTTGTTTGCATATGGTGAACATTACGTAAGCAGAGCTGGGTTTGGATGCAGCCAAGCAACATACCTCTATGCTAGGATCAAAGGTAGTCCATTAAATATAACTGTTTTGTTTTTAGATCATAAAACCCAAGAGCAGAACCAAGATGTATTCTTACAGAGGGTATACATCACATTGCCCCATTAGTGTAACGCCTCATGGCATGACCCCTCCATCTCCATTAGGTTAGTGAGAGATTAGCCATATAAATGGCATGGTCGTTGGTCTCACTAGTTTTTGGTTTCTGGTAGTGTCATGGATGAATTTAAAATCTATAAGACTCAGTCTGTGGCCTATTGGTATATTTGTGATAAGACATTTATCTGCAATAGCATTAAGAATCAAGGGTATATTTATTAAAGCTCTGTGTAAAGTATAATTTGCATAATATGCTAAAAATATATTCTTTTTTGTGTAGCCTCCTTTTTACAGCCGCAACACAGCTGAAATGTATGATAACATTCTTCACAAGGGTCTACCTTTGAGACCTGGAGCCAGCCTTACTGCTTGGTCCATTTTGGAAGAGTTATTGGAGAAAGACAGGAAAAAACGGCTTGGCGCAAAGCAAGATTTTGTACGTAATGTCTTGTTTAAAAAAAAGTGCTTGCATTTATCATCTTTTTTATCAGGAAATGTGTTACTTCAGTTTCATTATGTTCTAAGTATAATATTATGTTAGCTTTATGCCACATTTGCAGTACATCGGGAAATGACTAATGGTGGAATCAGAAATGTTGTTGTAACCACAGTTCATTGCTTCATGCTTTCACAAAGTAAAAATGTTGAACAGTGCCTCTTTTTAAAAAATTGACAGATACATTGTTGCAGTAATAACCTTTGAAACTTAATTGGAAAGAGATATGTTGGCAAACACTGTAGTTAGAACTATGTGCTGCATACTTTGGTTCACACTGCCTGATGTGATGGGGCAGACAGGCATTGGTACAGCATTGATATCTCTAGACATTGGGCACTGGCAAAAAGATCCAGATGGATACAGCTACATTGTCAGTTGAATAAGAAGCATTGATCAGGCCCTTACTGTACCATATATTTAAACCCTCTGAATCCATTGTAACTTTCATAATGAAATGTTATTGGATTTGGCCGAGACCAACATTTATTTGAAGTTAGTATTTTTTAATATTCACAAATAAAAATAGAGAATTATGGCTATGATTCCATATGCATACATTTCGCAGCAATGCTATCATCCTATTCTTCATTGAGAAAATCGACAAAGTCAGATCTAACATTACCAATTAATTATCATCATCCACACTGGTATTTACACACATCTGCCACACAGCTATCTGGTCATCCTTCAGCACCATCTCCCACAAAGACCTATCCAACATTCTAAACTCACTTAAAGCAAAGGCACCTCCAAGAAAGATGATGTGCTTGTCTCCTCCATCATTAAGCTGCTGCAAGGAGAATCCCTCACACATCTCCTCCACATTGTCAATATCTCTCTAACCTAAGGCACCTTCCTCAACAGCCTCAAGATTGGATAGATCCCTCCCCTGGGACACTAGATTCAGCTGCCTATGCCAACTTCTGTCCTAAAACCTACATCCTATTCATTAGAAAAACCATAATGAAGGCAATAAAAACCCAGCTACAGGTGCATACCAGCAGACATATCCTACTCTAAGACTATAAATCGAGGTTCAGACCACAGAAAGTTTTTTAACAGGCATGTTTTTGTGTAGTTGAAGATACCCTCTTCCTAAGCAACTAAAATCACCCATGCCTCATGGTCCTCCTGGACTTCTCCACGGCTTTCAATACTGTTAACCATCTAGCTATGATCCACACCCTGAAAACTCTACATGGGCTTCATTGGCATAACCCTACTAGTGTTCACATCCTACCTCACTAATTAACAGTAGCTTGTTCAGGTAGGAACTATGTTGAAGGTGAAACCACACAGTATTATAAGTGGTAAAACTATTTATTTCAGGACACCGGAACAAGCGTGATCCTCCCTTCGCCAGCAACTGGGTAACTGACCTAGATCGAACCAGCACAATGCCAGGATTCCAAAGAACTATCCTGGCGTATACATTCCAAGCATTCTTATAATATTAAAAATATTAAACACACATCCCTACACATCACTCTCTCTTCTACCCAAAATAATATATTAAAACCTAAAATAAAATTGATAAAAACATCAATCTTGAGATTAATATGGTTGTACATAAATCTTCAACAGGCAAAGAAGTTGCACAGAAAAAGAAAACTCAGAAAGATGGTACATCATCGCTGCACCATTTGTACATAATCCTCCAAATAACAAGGAGATCAATGGTTTCTAGTGGAGCAACTTTCTCTTAACTTTAAGGGAGGAAAGGAACAGTGGAGACCTGGCCCACAAGCATTTCCTCCCCCACACTTAATGTGGCCTTTTGCGGCCACATCCCTATTGCTCACTAACTCTTTATCACTCATCAACACAAAACCATTTAGACTCCCTCGAGCCTCCATGTTTTCACTCTTAACTGTATTTTTGTCAGCATCTCCTCCTCTGGTACAGTGCTACTTTACGTTTGTTACACTTGTTGCCATTTTCCAATACTACATACCTGTCAAACACTTTCTTAATCTTGAATGGACCCCAACATTTTGTCAATCCCTTGCACACTCTCCCATGCAGTCATCTCCTTTCAACCCTTTACCATTAACAACAGAGTTCTTCCAAGCATCTATCTTGTGATAAGTATTTGTGAGCCACGCCAGGGTCAACTTGGTACCCGGTTTTCTACCTTGCATTTTCTCCAATGGGTGACACATTAGTCACACAATGAGCCGTGGTGCGATGAGCCCAGACCATATCGTTCACCAACACCTCGACAACACTCCAGCTTAGAATGGCCATGGATATAGCACCCTTCACTAAGCAGTTGGCACTTTCTACCATGCTATTGGTCTGGGGATTGTATAGTGCAGTACGATGGTGTGTTATGCCAGACATTTCCAGAAAGAATTTTATTGCATGTGATACCAGTTGTGTTTAATTATCTGTGATCAAAATCCGAGTCAATCCTTCCTCCAACAACACACTCTTCAAAATCTCAATTGTCCTTCTGGTGGTCACATCAGGCATGAATGTTACTACTAACCATTTGGAATCTACATCTGCCAAGACCATAGCATTCTTCAAACTGCCTTTCCCTACTTGCAGGGGCCCAATGAAGTTCAAGCACACAGTACTCCATTGTATGCCAAGGTGCTCAATGTGCCCCTGTAGTGCCTGGAGACCCATCATCAGTGTTTTCTTACTCTTTACACGCTTTGCAATTCACCACCCAAGAAGCGATTTGCTCATCCATACGAAGCCACCAAAAATTCTCCCTCGCCATTTTCTTTGTCATGGTTTGCCCCAATTGCCCTTGGTGGGCTATCTTGATTATTTTTTCCTTCAACCCTTTGGGTGGCACACATTTTTTAGTTCTCACTACAACCTCTGTCTGTCAAAGTCAGTTCATCCAGGATCTTCGCAAATGGCGTAACTGAAGGGGCTACTCTAATCTCCCTTCGTCCTCCACTCACTAACATTTGTTCAACCTTTTTAAGGACAAGAACTTGATCCATACACCTTTGCCACTCATCAACCATGAACGAGCAAGCAACACACTGTTCAATATCACACACCGAAGCCACTGCTTCCTCCTGTTCTGTGATACTATGCCTATTCCCCTCTTCCTATTTCAAGGACATTCGTGAGAGACAGTCTGCCTGTGCATTTTTCCACCCTGGTATGTGTGTAACCCAGAACTAATACTCTTGAAACCTAGAAGCTAATCTAGCTATCCTAGGTGATCCCTTCCCAGCTCCACCTAGACTCAAAACCTTGACTAAGAGATTGTGGTCCGTACAAATGCAAAAACTCACCCCACAAAAAGTCCTAAAATGTTCAAATCACCAAGCTGTCGCCAAGGCCTCATGCTCTATAAAGAAATAGTTATGTTTGCTTTCCGTTAGAGAGCGTGAGGCAAATGCCATCATCTTTTCTATAGCATCATGAACCTGGGAAAGAACTGCTCCCACGCACGCTTGTATCCACTGTTTCGAGCTGAGTGTCAAACGGTGGCAGGATACCTTCACATACATCCTTCTTCACCATGTCAGATGCCCTAAACTTGCACCCCTTCTGCAACAACATCCTCATTTACCCAGGCCTGCTTGCAAAAATGTTTGCAAATTTAGCGTAGTATTCGATCAAACCCATGAATTACCTTAATTTCTTAATTGATCTTTGTCACAAGGCACGGCTGCAGAACTGATCGCTTTCAACAAATCAACCTTGGACCTGACACCCCTCCCTGAGTTAGTATAACCAAAATATTCAATTTCTTCTACCAGGAACCTGCATTTGTCCCTCCTCAACGTGAGGCCCGCCTCCATCAGTCTTGCTAACACAGCCCTCAAGACATTGTTGTGATATTTTGTGGTTTCTCCAAATACGAGAAAATCATCCTGCAAATACTTAACGTTTCCATCCTTCTGAACACATCAGCCATAATACGTTGGAGAATGCTTGCAGCCTAGTATAGCCCAAACTGCAAAGATCCACACAGAACCTAATCTTGCCATGATTCTTTTTTTGGTATAACCACAGGGGAGACCCATTTAGAAGCCTCGACCGGCTCTATGACCCTCCTTATGTATGTCATTTAACAATTTTTTGACTTCACTCCTGACGACTAGGTACTCTCCTCAAATTGTGCTTAACTGGGATTGTACCTTCCTTTCTCTAGCACAATTCTGTAAGCATAACCCTTTATCTTACCCAACTTCTCGTTAAACACTTCTTTCATTTTGTTCAACACCTCTTTTATATTCACATCAGTCACAGACAATACCTGACCAGGAGCATGAGAATCAATGAGAATGTGCAAATCAAATTAATGTATCCATCTCAAAATAGGTGGGCTGTCTTCATCCTTATAGACCTTTCCCACAATGTCTTATGTTTTAAATTCAATAGGGTATAAAAAGTACCCTGACACCTCTATCATCCCTCCCAGTTATCCCGCTCGATTTATGGCCTTGGGCAACAGAGAAACTTGCGGCCACTCCTTCCTCCACATTTTCTTCAGCGCAATAGTGTACAACGAACCAGAGTTTACTATAAGTTCAACAAGTTTGCCCAAAATTTCAAAGGAGGCTTTTGGTCTAACTTGTCTGTCAATTTCCTCTACTCCAGAAAGGACCATCAAAAATCGTTCCTTGTTGTCCTATTCACAGATCATGTCCTTGGTAACAGCCACTTGAGATTTACTCATCCCTTTGCAAGCACGAGCATAGCGGTCTTTGCGCCCACAATTCCTTAACTCCTTATTAGGTGCAAAGCACCACTTGGAATCACTGGAATGGTACAAGCTACCACACCTTGAGCAATCTTTGGACGTAGCCCCTCTCTGTGCTTTAACCTCATACTTGTTGGTTACTCCTTTCATCCTCTCATCCTTCTTGTTGACAGCAACAATTTCTCTTTCCGTGCCCACCAACTCTTTTCTGCCCATTTCCCTAATGCAATGTTCCGATACTTCCTCCACCTTGGCGATCGAGATAGCATCTTTCAATGATGGGTTCTTAGCTCACAGGTGTTCTTGTGTTTTTTTTTTTTTTGCTGTAGCACTGAATAATAAGTTGGTCTCTGATCAGCTCATTCGTCATCTGACTAAATTTGAATTTTATTGACAGGTCATGTAACCCTGAAACAAAATCTTCCACTGATTCACCAGTTTTTTGCGACCTTGTATAAAACTTGTAGCATGACATTACAGTGTTTTCTTCTTTTGTGAATTTGTTTTCTAAACACAGTTAGGCCTCCTCGTAAACATCATTCATAGGTTGATTGTCACTTCCTAATCTGGGGTAAGTATTTAAAAATATGGTGAGCCTCGTTGCTGCCTAATAACAATGCTTTTTTCCTTTCAGGGGGTAAATTCTAGCCGATTTAGTGCTATGAGATAATTATCAAACAGATTTATCCACTCCTCCCATTGAATAGATGGTTCTCCATGCTGTGCTAAAAATGATGGTGGAATTACTATAGAAAAGGATGCCATGTTTGCTAAGATAATTTCCTTCAAAGGCAATCAATGTGCAGAAACCAAAACAAAGTATTCTTAAGTTGAAGTTGCCAAGGTACTTTCCGCTACAAACTTCTATGTGCTGGTACAAGCACATCCTCTCAGTCGGAAGAAGGAAAAAGAGGAGATCCTGATCCAAACAGGACGTGTCCATGGAAATTATTATTGGTCCCAACTCAGCATTCACAACTCGGTGAGTGAAAGCGGGCAAGAAGGGCATGAAAGGCATACTGCACAGCGTGCTGACCGTTACCTGCACAGAGGATTTCAAAAGTCCACCCTCTGCGCTTGCACTGAATTACAACAGACCACTGGCAGCACTCACACCGAACAAGCCAACATGCTGCGCAGTACCCCATAGCCTTGCCTCACCCACTTTGCCACACTTTACTTCTCTTCCCACGATCCTTGTCGTTTGGCACATCCGACCTTCACATGAGTGACACTTGTGGCCCGAAAATAATACGGGCTGTAACTTATACTCATGCTGAATCCTGAGGTCAATGTCACCATGTGTGGCTGGCTAACGCAACCAAAATGTTGAAGGTGACACCACACGGTAATAAAAGGCATAAAACTGTTTATTACAGGACACCAGAACAAGCGTGATCCTCTCTTCGCTAGTCACCCGGAAACTGACCAAGATTGACCAGCACAACGCCAGGATTCTGAAGAACTATCCCGGTGTATACATTCCAAACATTCTTATCATATTAAACAAATTAAACCTGAATTACTACACCTGGTTCTGTTATATTTCACCAAAGCTTTCAAAACTGCTGACCATCTAGCAATGATCCATACCGTGAAAGCTCTGCATGGGCTTTAATGGCATAGCCCTACTGTGGTTCACATCCTATCTCACTAATTAAGAGTAGCTTCTTCAGATACGATCTACCAGGTCTGAACCTACAGAGTCCGCTTCGGCTCCAATCTGTCACCCACTATTTTCAACCGCTTTTTGAAACCCTTGGGTGCTACATTTGCAGAGAGCAATATCAGTGTCCACCTCATTCTGTTTCAAAATCCCACTCAACCAGTGACATACCTAGACTCATAGCCTGCCTTGAACGCAACCAAACCATGTGATGCTAAACCCCATAAAGACTGAATTCGAGCTGTTTGCCAGCAATATCAAATGTTTTCCAATTCACTCCTGGTTCTCCAACTGAAACCTAAGAGACATCACACTGTTACTGACAGAACAGGCCAAGTCCCTCCCTCAGATTCACCCTAAACTCACTTCCATCACTCACGCAACAGATTGGCAAGAAGACCAAACCAGTCTAGTTCCAACTCTCTCCTGAAAAAAGTGTAATCATTTCCCCCAGGAGAAGATTTCAGAATGACAGTGCAAGCCTTACACTCTCTCACCTAGACGCAGGCAACACCCTGCTCACCAGCTTCCCAGTTTCTTTGAATAACATCCTTCACTCAAAAGAATGGGTCATCCAGGCGCTGAAGAAATCTGACTACATCACCCTTGCACTAAAGGATTGACACTATCTCCTCCTGCAATCCCAGATCGTCTTCAAAATCAGCTGCATCACCAATAAGCCTTTTACACCAATACCTATCTACCTAGCTAACAAACTAACAATATCTGAAGGTCAGTGTTAGAAGTCGAGAAGTTGCCGTTATGTCTTACCACGGGGTGATTGCTATATCCCTCCAAGGCTCCACACAAAATTCCTCTATTTGAAGGCGAGCCCCTTCTTTGGCACTAAGATGTTAATGATTCATCTGTGTCGTGCTGTGGGCCAAGTGTCTGCAGAATTCAATTAGACTATATGGTTTCACTCCTGGCCTAGTTAGGCCCTTATATTTTTGAGAGGTCTCGGGCATTGCTACCTCTTGTCCTATACTGTGTCTACTATTTGCAGTAGTTGGTTGGAATACTTTGGTGATTGATTCTTGAACAAACACCACATTCCCCTCAGTTGTCGTTACTGCATTTTTTGACACATCGAGCAGCACAAAATTTTCTATGTGCAAATATGTCCTCATGATGACCTTAAGCTACCAGGTTGGAATGCCGTCGACATTTGAAACATTAAGTTTCAGCTTTTGATGTATTACATGATATTCAAAAACCTTCCACTACTATCAAATTCATGTAGTAAAATCTTATAAGCATTGCTTAAATGCTGTTTTCTTTTCTTTTTTTCCTTTGGTGTTTTAGATAAATGTGGTTGCTGTTACAGTTGTGTGTTTAATGATCTTTAAATATACTTGCAGTATTAAACTTGATGCTTCCCTTTTTGTATTGTTTTCTTATTCATTCTGTTGTTTAAATTGTTATTTCAATTAATACCTGTTTAGACATTGTTGAAGATACCAGGAGTGGATTTGCAGCATCTTCAGCTTAGAGAGTAAACACTGTAGGAAGGAGACAACAAGCCTCATTGGACTGTGACCCCAGCTTCTGAACCACCATGCTCTCCAACATCAGAACAGCATTAACCCTCCTATAATTCAGGAAGAAACTGAAAATACTCCTCCTTTAGAAACACAATCTCAGATATTCTTGACTTCTGACCCCCTTCCACTAGGTCTACCTCCTCCCTCTGTCCTCTCCCTCATATCTATCACCTCAGGAGCTTGCTCCCAGCTCATTTCTGTGTGGCTAGCGACCTATGTTAGCAGTTTAGAAATATCCAAAACATACACACACCAAACATTGTTGAAGATATGTGTCTATAGGGAATGGGATATATGATTCTTTTATTAGTGTTCACATTAGATTTGCAAATTCATGACAAATGATAAGCACGTAATATTTCCTTATCCCAGTTTTGGATGTTGGAGACGATGCATATTTCATGGAACTTCCAGAATATGAGCTCTTTAAGATGCTGGGAGACTATTGTCAGTCATTTGCCATAGTAGTCCCACTTTACCCCCCTGTATACACTAATCTGTAGTTAGCACAGTATTTCCACTACCTTTAGCGGTTAAACGCGATGTATTGTCAAAGGCCTGTCCACTGACATCAAAACACTCGATGACAGGGCCATCTTTCTCTGTTCTAAGAAGAGCAATATTAGTTATTCAACTTCAAGTCACCTGATTATCTTTGCCTGCAGCAGTTAAACGGTTTCGAATTAGTGTTATCTCATGTTCCCCCAAACCAATATTCTCCTAAGACTCTTGTAAATCAAGTTCTCATGTATGAGTCACATATGCAGTAAGTTGTTCGTACAGCATTTTGGGTTCTTCTTACGCAGCCTTATTTGCTCAATTCTGTTTTCCACTTATTTCTCTAAAATGTTGATTTGGCAAGGTTCTTCCCATTTGCCAATTATAATTAACCTTTTTACAAGCCCCTTAGTCAAATTATTTTTTGTAACTGAAATGAGCTGATTGCAGCAAGCTTTCATATTTTTAGCTAGCTCTTATTGTATCCAAATTGCAGTGTTTTTTCTGTCTAAATAAGTATTTATGAGCTTTCCAGACTAATGGAGATTTAGTGTAGAAAGTGATGATATTTCCACATGATTGCGCTACAGCAATAATGTATATTTGAGCGTGACAAATCATAATATGTGCTGTGGGCTAATTTAGTCTCTTTAAGAATAAATGCGCTCATGTGAGGGCCAACATGATCAGAGTGATAACACTGCTCCAATCATGAGGCCAACTTTCAAAAGAGCAAAGTGAAAGTTGTTTTCCCACACCAGCATGTTTCAAACCTGTGTAGACTGGAAGGTAGATGATTAGCCAAATTGCAGTGAGCAAGGCCCAATCTTCCAAGACAATCCTAAAAAGTGGGAGTGTTCCTCTTTTCTCAACCTTGAGTGGGGGAATCCTCCACAGTCTATTTCAAACATAACGTTGAAGCCTTCAGCAAAGAAAACTACCTAGGGTTGGATTGGGGAGGAATACAGTGGAAGATTAGCCGGCTACAAGCACGTTCCAAGCTTCCAAAAGTTACCCTAAAGGGAGTATTTGAGAAATTACAGCCCTCCTTCTAACTACTGAGGAGCAGAAATTAACATGCACAAAAGAGTCTTTAATCAAGATCAAGTCATCCAAGCCTGAACTCCAAAAATGGGGCACCACCAAGAAGGAAGGACGGGGAGAGGTTTAACCTATTCAGCACACTCAGGCTCCCATTTTGCTTCAAACAAGGACACAAACCTTTAGCTGTGAACACTGCATAAGGACCTTGGCCTAGGTTCCCCATACATTGCACCCCAGCCCATTTCATGCTGAGGGAGGGCTAATTATGTTGAATAGTAGCAGAGCAAGTAAGTGTAGTCAACACTTAGCATAGGAACTCTGTACAGAGGACCCAATCCACCCTCGATACAGACCAAAACGTGGTAGTTATAGTGGACTTGAACTTGATATACTGACACGGTATAGATAGAGGTGTTCGATGGCATATGTTGCTGCAGATACACATGTTTAGCACAGTCCGCTGCCTGGTGTTGGGCTCGGAGTATTACAAGTTGTTTTTCTTCGAAGAAGTCTTTTTTGGTCACGGGACCGAAGGACTCCTCCTTCTTCGGCTCCATTGCGCATGGGCGTCGACTCCATCTTAGATTGTTTTTTTCCGCTGTCGGGTTCGGACGTATTCCTTTTCGCTCCGTGTTTCGGTTCGGAAAGTTAGTCAGAATCTCGGAAGAAAGCGTCGGTATTGTTCCGTTCGGTATCGGGATAGTTAGGTACATCGACACCGATCATCGGAAGACTTTGGGGTAGTTTCGATCCCCCATCGGGGCCTGGTCGGCCCGACCGCGTGCAACATCGAAGCCGATGGAACGGACCCCGTTTCGTTTCTGCCCAAAATGTCACAGTAAGTATCCTTATACAGATCAGCACTTGGTCTGTAACTTGTGCTTGTCCCCCGAGCACAAGGAGGATACCTGTGAGGCCTGTCGAGGCTTCCTGTCCAGAAAAACACTCCGGGACCGAAGAGCCAGGCGTCTTCAAATGGCTTCTACGCCGACAAAACAACGTTTCGACGAGGAAGAGGAAACATTCTCGGTTCCGGAATCAGAATCCGGAGACTCCGACGTCGAAGAACAGCTACAAACAGTGAGTAAGACGTCGAAAAGTAAAACCATTGAGAAGACAAAAGCCCAGGGGACGCCACTGCCAACAGGCCATGGCTCGACCCATAAAACCGGCGAACCGTCGAAGGCGCCGAAAAAGGGCACGCCCATAGCGAAGACACCCGACTCCGGTCGAGGGACCGCCATGGAGCAACCTCGGAGCCGAGATAGCGGCGCCGAGAGGCAAAAGCAAGATGCCGGCACCGAAAAACATCGGCATCGAGACACACTGCCGAAAGCCACAAAAATCCTGTCGGCGCCGAAGCCGAAAAAAGATCTCTCGGCGCCGAAAAGTTCCACACCTTCATCCTACACAGAGGAACAAGGAATAAGTGGCCAGATGCACAAATTTGGACAAGAGCTCCAAAGTGTAGAATCGGACTACACACAAAAGAGACTATACATCCAGCAAGACACAGGGAAGATATCAACCCTTCCCCCAATAATGAGGAAAAGAAGGATCGGACTCCCAAAGGATGACGCACAACCACAAGCCAAAGTGGTTAAAAAAGTCACGCCTCCGCCCTCTCCACCACAGGCATCGCCGGCACAAACACCGCCACAAATGCACTCACCAGCGCAAACTACCATAAGTCATTACGATCAGGATCAAGACGCTTGGGACCTGTATGACACCCCAGTGCCGGACAATGATCCCGATTCATACCCCACAAAGCCATCACCGCCAGAGGACAGTACCTCATACTCGCAACTGGTGGCTAGGGCAGCAGACTTCCACAATGTCCAACTGCATTCCGATCCTATAGAGGATGATTTTTTATTTAACACCCTCTCAGCTACACACAGCCAATATCAATGTCTCCCAATGCTACCAGGGATGTTACGGCACGCAAAACAAATTTTTGAAGAGCCCGTAAAATCAAGAGCCATCACCCCAAGGGTGGATAAGAAATACAAACCACCACCCACAGACCCAGTGTTTATTACTTCACAGTTACCACCTGACTCCGTGGTAGTAGGGGCAGCTCGCAAGAGAGCAAATTCCCATACATCTGGCGACGCCCCACCTCCGGACAAAGAAAGCCGAAAATTTGATGCGGCAGGAAAAAGAGTAGCATCACAGGCAGCCAACCAGTGGCGCATCGCAAATTCACAAGCGCTGCTGGCCAGATATGACCGCGCACACTGGGACGAGATGCAACTTCTCGTAGACCATCTTCCCCAGGAATACCAAAAAAGGGCGCAGCAAATAGTTGAAGAGGGACAAACGATCTCAAACAATCAAATCCGCTCTTCACTGGACGCAGCCGATACTGCAGCAAGAACAGTCAACACCGCTGTCACCATAAGGAGACACGCTTGGCTACGCACTTCAGGCTTCAAACCTGAAATCCAGCAGGCTGTCCTTAATATGCCCTTCAACGAGAAACAACTTTTTGGCCCTGAAGTGGACACAGCCATTGAAAAACTTAAAAAGGACACAGACACGGCCAAAGCCATGGGCGCACTCTACTCCCCGCAGAGCAGAGGCTCTTTTAGAAAAACACCATTTAGAGGGGGGGTTCGTGGCCAACCCACAGACACCACCAGCCAACAAACAAGAACCACACCATATCAGGGTTCATTCCAAAGGGGAGGTTTCAGGGGATATAGAGGGGGTCAATTCCCAAGGAGTAGGGGAAGATTCCAAACTCCAAAAACACCTCCACCTAAACAGTGACTTTCAAGTCACACAACCCCTTCACTCAACACCAGTGGGGGGAAGACTAAGCCAATTCTACCAATCTTGGCAACAGATTACAACAGACAATTGGGTATTAGCAATAATCCAACATGGATATTGCATAGAATTCCACACATTCCCACCAAACATCCCTCCAAAAACACGCAAAATGTCACCACAACATTTAGAACTTTTAGGACTAGAGGTTCAAGCACTACTGCAAAAGGATGCAATAGAGCTAGTACCAGTACAACAAAAAAACACAGGAGTTTACTCCCTGTACTTTCTGATTCCAAAAAAAGACAAAACATTAAGACCAATATTAGATCTCAGGACACTAAATACCTACATCATATCAGACCACTTCCACATGGTCACACTACAAGACATCATTCCACTGCTCAAACAGCAGGATTACATGACCACATTAGACCTAAAAGATGCGTACTTTCATATACCGATACACCCTTCTCACAGAAAGTACCTAAGGTTCGTATTCAAAGGAATACATTACCAATTCAAAGTCTTACCATTCGGAATAACAACTGCACCAAGAGTGTTCACAAAATGTCTAGCAGTAGTAGCAGCACATATCAGAAGACAACAGATACACGTGTTTCCCTACCTGGACGATTGGCTAATCAAGACCAATACAGTAAAGAAGTGCACAAACGACACCACATATGTCATACAAACCCTTCACAAACTGGGTTTCTCCATCAACTATACAAAATCACACCTCGAACCGTGTCAGACACAACAATATCTAGGGGCAACCATCAACACATCAAAAGGAATTGCCACTCCAAGTCCACAAAGAGTGCAAGCATTCCACAAAGTAATAAGTGCTCTGTTTCCAAACCAAAAAATACAAGCAAAATTGGTGCTAAAACTTCTAGGCATGATGTCATCATGCATAGCCATTGTCCCAAACGCAAGACTACACATGCGACCCTTACAACAGTGCCTAGCATCACAATGGTCACAGGCACAGGGTCAACTTCAAGATCTGGTGTTGGTAGACCGCCAAACATACCTCTCGCTTCTATGGTGGAACAGCAACAATTTAAACAAAGGGCGGACATTTCAGGACCCAGTGCCTCAATACGTTATAACAACAGATGCTTCCATGACAGGGTGGGGAGCACACCTCAATCACCACAGCATTCAAGGACAATGGGATGTACACCAAACAAAATTTCATATCAATTACCTAGAACTGTTAGCAGTATTTCTAGCGTTAAAAGCCTTTCAACCCATAATAACACACAAATACATTCTTGTCAAAACAGACAACATGACAACAATGTATTATTTAAACAAACAAGGAGGAACACACTCAACACAATTGTGCCTCCTAACACAAAAAATATGGCAGTGGGCGATTCACAACAACATTCGCCTAATAGCACAATTTATTCCAGGGATCCAAAACCAACTAGCAGACAACCTTTCGCGAGACCACCAACAAGTCCACGAATGGGAAATTCACCCCCAAATTCTGAACAAATACTTTCAAATTTGGGGAACACCCCAGATAGATTTGTTCGCAACAAAAGAAAACACAAAATGCCAAAACTTCGCATCCAGGTACCCACACCGCGAATCACAAGGCAATGCTCTATGGATGAGTTGGTCAGGGATATTTGCATACGCTTTTCCCCCTCTCCCTCTTCTTCCATATCTAGTAAACAAGTTGAGTCACAACCAACTCAAACTCATACTAATAGCACCCACATGGGCAAGACAACCTTGGTACACAACTCTACTAGACTTTTCACTAGTACCGCATGTCAAACTACCCAACAGACCAGATCTGTTAACACAACACAAACAACAGATCAGGCATCCAAACCCAGCATCATTGAATCTAGCAATTTGGCTCCTGAAATCCTAGAATTCGGACACTTAGACCTCACACAAGAATGTATGGAGGTCATAAAACAAGCTAGAAAAGCTTCCACTAGACACTGCTATGCATCTAAGTGGAAAAGATTTGTTTGCTACTGCCATACCAATCAAATCCAACCATTGCATGCCTCTACAAAGGACATAGTGGGATACTTACTACATTTGCAAAAAGCAAACCTCGCTTTTTCATCTATAAAAATACACCTCGCAGCAATATCTGCTTACCTACAAACTACTCATTCATCGTCTCTATTTAGAATACCAGTTATTAAAGCATTCATGGAAGGACTAAAAAGAATTATACCACCAAGAACACCACCAGTTCCTTCATGGAACCTTAACATCGTCTTAACAAGACTCATGGGTCCACCTTTCGAACCCATGCATTCCTGTGAAATGCAATATCTAACGTGGAAAGTCGCATTTCTCATTGCAATCACATCCCTCAGAAGAGTAAGTGAAATACAGGCATTTACCATACAAGAACCATTTATTCAAATACACAAAAATAAAATAGTTCTAAGAACAAATCCAAAATTTCTACCAAAAGTCATCTCACCATTCCATTTAAATCAAACAGTAGAATTACCAGTGTTCTTCCCACAGCCAGATTCCGTGGCTGAAAGGGCACTACATACATTAGACATCAAAAGAGCACTAATGTACTACATTGACAGAACAAAGCTAATCAGGAAAACAAAACAACTGTTCATAGCTTTTCAAAAACCACACATAGGAAATCCAATCTCTAAACAAGGCATTGCTAGATGGATAGTCAGATGTATTCAAACATGCTATCTTAAAGCCAAGAGAGAATTGCCTATTACACCAAAGGCACACTCAACCAGAAAGAAAGGTGCTACAATGGCCTTTCTAGGAAACATTCCTATGAGCGAAATATGTAAGGCTGCAACCTGGTCTACGCCTCATACATTTACTAAACACTACTGTGTAGACGTACTAAATGCACAACAAGCTACAGTGGGCCAAGCTGTACTAAGAACATTATTCCAAACTACTTCAACTCCTACAGGCTAAACCACCGCTTTTAGGGGAGGTAACTGCTTTATAGTCTATGCTAAACATGTGTATCTGCAGCAACATATGCCATCGAAATGAAAATATCACTTACCCAGTGTACATCTGTTCGTGGCATTAGTCGCTGCAGATTCACATGTGCCCTCCCGCCTCCCCGGGAAGCCTGTAGCCGTTTAGAAGTAAATCTTAAATCTTAAACATTTGTACATTTGTAAATAATTATTATAAACCTTTTATGTACATACGTATTCACTCCATTGCATGGGCACTATAAGCAAACAACTCCATCCTCACCCTCTGCGGGGAAAACAATCTAAGATGGAGTCGACGCCCATGCGCAATGGAGCCGAAGAAGGAGGAGTCCTTCGGTCCCGTGACCAAAAAAGACTTCTTCGAAGAAAAACAACTTGTAATACTCCGAGCCCAACACCAGGCAGCGGACTGTGCTAAACATGTGAATCTGCAGCGACTAATGCCACGAACAGATGTACACTGGGTAAGTGACATTTTCATTACTAGCCCCTATGTGTTACACTATGGAAGCCAAAGGGCGTGCATCCTCCGAGATATCAGCCGGCATGAATAGGCAAAGATAAAAGTAAACCAAACTGATTTCTGGTTAATGAACTAAAACATCTTTTTTGTTGCAGCTTGACATTCAAACCCACCCTTTCTTCGCAACCATAAACTGGAGTGACCTTGAGGAAAAGAAGATCCCACCCCCTTTCAATCCTAATGTGGTAAGCACACAGACACTTTTACTAATGATGTTCATCACACTAGCGAAAAAATACATCACATGTATATATATCAACAACAGAAGTAAGGAAGTTAGGAAATTAAGGGATTAAGTTTATTGTAAATACAATTGGACTCCTATACACAAGACCAAAGAAACGCTTAAAAATTTAGTCCATAATTTAAACAACACATGGACCATGATAAACAGAGTTGGCCGGTGCATGGATATCGGATTTACTAGGGCCAGCACTACAATTTCTAGCCAGTAATTAAGAGTTAAACAGGACATCCCACATTTACCACTTACTCCTAAGTGGTAAATGGGAGCCAAGGGAGGGGCTGGTTGCAACATAGCAATTTGTAAAATGGGGTTGGGAGCATGCAGATGGGCTCTTGCAGCTTGGGTGCAGCTTTCTTTGTTCCCCCCGCCGCAATTAAATACTTGCCCTCCCCCACAAAAAAACCCTCCAGTCCTCTGCTCCCACCTTCCTCTAGCATGTAAGGAGGTAATTTATCCGTAGCCTTAGGCATCCACCTTTGGACCTGAGCTCTGTTGGTGAGGAGGTAGGCGATGGATATTGGACGTTGGTGGGGCCTTGAGGCATGGAGCAGGACCTGATGAGCCAAAGGAAGGCATTGTCTACTCCCCCTTGCCAATAGAATACTGTTTTCCCTTAGCCCACATCCCTGCTCAGTCAGCCAGAATTTACTGGATGCAGGCTGGTGAAAAGTAGGTCCAGTGTTTCTGGACTCAAAATTACAGGTCTCGTTTTGTAGAACATGTAATTTTAGATTTTGAAACAGATGCCCATTTGGAATTGGGCAGAGAAGTATCTCCCCCCGAAATAACCATCCACCTGACTCATATTCAGGCCCATGGTGAAAGATAGCCATATTGAGTGATCTGTGTGAGAAGACTTGAACTACGTTTGGCCATGTGCTTCCTTTATCCTTGCGCTCTGTTTGCTGCAAATCATTCAACTAAACTATTGACTTTTCCAATTTTCAAATATTGCACCATTTATTTTAATTTTATTGCTCATAATTTCCAGAAGATTATGTACACGTTATTCATCTCTTTCCTACTCACTGAAACATACAAGCTATCTTACAGTTTCAAGAAAAAAGATGTAAATAATGCTCAAATACCTAAGTAGTCCATACTCGTTTATTGAACAACCACTCTCACCCGCTGACCCACCTTTTCTATTGAAGAACACACCCTGCCAGGCTTCATAGAGCTTACTTTGTTTTTTCTTATCCAGTGTACCTTTATGGGCTGTGGCTCTCCAGTGTGTTAGGCATCCCGTACTGTTTACTCTACAAGTATCCACAACATTTATATCGCGTAGATGATAGGCTGCATCTTATTTTAACGTAGAAATATGCCATATAGGTCCAGAAAGTAACAAGGGTCATTGCCTATCAAATTGTCGACCTATTCCTAACACATGCATGCATAAACTTGCTGTTAGTCCTGACATCCTTGACGTGGTATTCCCCCAAACATTTTGGCTTCTCCCCTCCTGTTTGGCTGAGTTTGTTTCTGTTGACTTTAAGGCTCAGAGCACTTTACCACTGTTAGCTAGTGCTTGTGCTTTCTCCCTCAAACATGGTAAAATTGGACTACACCTAATTAGCTCTTTTAATTTTCTTGTAAGTCCCTAGTAAATGGTATTATAAATACCCAGGGCATGTGAATTATATGAAACCAGTGGGACTGCAGCACTACTTGCGCCACCTATTAACATAGCTTTTTAAAACATGTCTCATGCCTGCCACTTCCGCCCGTAGTGCAGTTTTAAACTGCCATTTTGACCTGGAAAAGTAACCCTTTTGCCAGGTCAAATACTTCCCTTTCAATACTTCTAAGTCACCCCTAAGGAAGGCAGTAAAGGCTCATGGGCCAGGGTGCGTTGTATTTAAAATGTAGGACATGTGTACCTCAGTTTTACATGTTGCAGTGAAAAACTCCTAAAGTCGTTTTTTCACTTTTGTAAGCCTATTTCTGTCATTGAGTGCTACTGGTCGGACATTGTTCCTCATGCTGTCCAGAACACTAGAGAGACCAGTTTGCAGCTGCCCCTGAAGTGCATTGCTGGGCATCTTGGAGGGCATGGCTGGCCGAAGGAATGAGGGTACTTTGGTTGGCACAGGTACAATTATAGCCAAATGAGATATTGTCCAGTGTTGGAAATCTCCCGGACCCCCGTGCCTGGCCAAATGGCGAACTACAGTGGATTAGTGTCCTAAATTGGAAGAGACCCGTTTACTGCTAACCTTGAATTGCATTGCTGGCATTTTGAAGGACATGGGTGGCCATAGTGGGATGGTACTGTGGTTTGCACAGGTACAACTATAGCCAAATGAGGTATTGTCAGACGTTGGAAATCTCCTGGACCCCTCTCCATGGCCGAATGGGAAACTGCAATGGATTGGTGTGCTAAATTGAAAAAACCTATCTACAAAGCTAGAAGCTATCCACATAAACACCAGAAGAGTTTGGGAAAATGGTGGTAGTTCTATAATTTGACCGGTATTTGAAATTATGTAATGTATCTTATGTTCTTTCCGATGAACCATACAAAATGATAACACTGGTTAATTGGTTTGTTTTTCTCTGTTCTGTTCTCTGCACAAAATATATAAAATGTGATTATTAAAAAAATTGAACATTGTCCTCACTACACTGACGTTTTCCATTTAAGTTTTTATTCTTATCATAACAAGTGAGGGTAGCTGTTGATATTGGGAAACCTAATCTATATTTGTTTAGCTGTTTTATGATGTTTAGTTTTGAGCATTTAGCAGTATCAGATCAGAATATAAGGCAGACAGCTTCTCCCTTATTTTTATTTTGAATACTTAATCAAAGCTCAGCCGTACATTGAAAAATGATAAATTTAACTTCTTGGAAATTTTGGGTAAACAAATCTATATCTTTAAGGGACTTTATAGACAGTCTCTTATGTATCTTTTCCAGCCAATTTAATAGTAAAAGCTTAGTGATACTTCGCAAAGTAACAGCTGCAAGTTCTTATTTAGCTCCATTGTTTTTACCATATCTGCTTGTTGTATGCACACTTGACGGTTTTGTTGTACCAGATAAGTCTAGTTAAATTGTCTTTAATTTTGCTAAGTATTTTTTTGAAAAAATGTAATTCGAGACTTCATTAAAAATATTTTGTTTATTTTTCTAATTATGCAAGTCAAGCATTTATAAAAATCCCTATATACTTGACTTCAGCATTATTAAAGCTTGCATTTTTGTATGAAATAAACCTTTTATGTGCTATTTTGAGCTGTTGGGGTTTCCAAGTGTAATTGTGTTACAATCCTTTGTATTTCTTTCAGTTGCTTACAGATGACTAATTGAAACATTTCTATAATGATATCCAATGTATAATAATATAGTTGGTTATCTCAAGTAACTATAACTCGTGCCCTAGGGTAACCATGACTTGCGCCCTCGCCGTGCACAGTTTTTTCGTCTAAAATGTTACTGCAAATATTACATTGATATAAATGATGTTATCAAAGATGTCATGAGTGCCTTAATTTGTGGGGTAATTAGCAGTGCATGGCGAGGATGCGAGTTATAGATACCTTAGGGCATGAGTAATAGTTATTCAATATAACTCTTAACTATAACTGGTGAATTTCTATGGTTTCATACATTTTAAATGTGAGCCTAACAATAACGTCCCTGTAACCTTCGTTTTTTTAAGTGAATTTCTATGGGGTTTTTTTTTATTCTATTTCCTAAGTATAATGTCCCTGTAACCTTTATTTTTTTTCAGTGAATTTCTGACAGATGACTATTTGAAAAATTTCTATAATGATATCCAATGTATAATGTATAGTTGTTTATCTCATGTAACTATAACTTGTACCCTAAGGTAACTATGACTTGCGCCCTCGCCGTGCACAGTTTTGACATCTAAAATATTACTGCAAATATTACATTGATATAAATGATGTTATTAAAGATGTCATGAGGTCCTTAATTTGTGGGGTAATTAGCAGTGCATGGCGAGGATGCGAGTTATAGATACCTTAGGGCATGAGTAATAGTTATTTGATGTAACTCTTAACTATAACTGGTGAATTTCTATGGTTTCGTATGTTTTAAATGTGAGCCTAACGATAACGTCCCTGTAACCTTTGTTTTTTTAAGTGGATTTCTATGTTGTTTTTTTAAATTCTATTTCCTAAGTATAATGTCCCTGTAACCTTTGTTTTTTTCAGTGAATTTCTGTGGTTTTTCTAACATAAAGTAATTTTCATTACTCTACATGAATCCAACCACCGCTGCGCACGGCCTTCGGCGGTGCGTTTAGGCGGTTGGCCAGAAGGCCTGTCTTGCGGCCAGGCCCAGCAGTCAACCCCTATACCAATCAAACCCTGCAAGGCCCCCCTCCCCATATTGAATCGGGTCCCGGGTACCCCTTTCTCTAGGGCCAGGCCCATACATTTTACGTTTTTGACGGTGGGAGGTGGTGCTGCCCCCCTTTTCAGGCTGATCTCCGCCCCAGGGACCCCATCCCCTAGAGCCCAGCCAAATGAATATTTTTTGGGGGGAGGGGGACCACGTGGCCCCCCTCCCAAGGGCCAATCTTAGCCCCTGGGACCCCATCCTTCAGGGCCTAGCCTAAACGTTCATTATTTTTTTTTAGATGGTGAGCTGTGCGGCCCCCCCATGCCGATCTCGGCCCCAGGTAATTCATTACCTGGGGCCCGGGCTAATAATTACTTGTTTTTGGGGAGGGGGGCCATGTGCCTTCCCACTCCCCCAAGGCCGATCTCGGCCCTGGGGACCCCATCCCTCAGGGCCCAACCTTCTAAAATTTATTTTTTGTGGGGGAGTGGGCTCCCGCTCACCAAGCCGGTCTTGGCCCACGTGTACCCCAGGACGCGGCCTGATATACATATATATATATTTTTTTTTTGGGAGGGGCCACATGGCCCACCCCCCTCACCAGGACTGATCTAGACCCCAAGGACCCTATCTTATGGGGTTCAGCCATGTAACCTGGGTGCCCCTAGATATCCAGTCACAATGCTGCAGACCGTGGGGGGAGCTTGAAGTCCCCCCGCAGTCCCAGTTGCCTCCCCACTTCCTGTGGGAGACAGCATTGCTGTCACAGAGAGGGAGCTAACCCAGCTCCCTCTCTGTGAGAGCAGTTTCCTATGTGTGCCTGCCTGCCTCTCTGCGGGCAGGCTGACAGGGAAACCTCCACTGCGATGAAGGGAGAGCTGTTTGACTGGTCTCCCTTCATAGGAGCGGAGTGTTTGTTATGACATGGCGGCAGCTGTCAAAGCACCCTGGGACATAGCAGGAGCCTGTCCTGGGTAGTGGCGGTCCCCAGGGCCATCAGTGGCTCCTTGAGGGGGGCCTCGCGGCACCCTCTGTTGTATTGTTACGTTTCTTTTTAAGTCTTAGGTTAATATCATAGGTAGAATGTTAGAGGATTCTAGAGGGAATGTGGAATGTGAATAGAAGGGCAGTTGGAGGATCACACTGGGGTCCAACTGCTTGATCTGGAGCTACGAGAATAAACTCAACTTATTCCTTTACCTGCTCGTGTGGCCTCCTCTTTGTCACTCTCCAGCATAGAATAGCACTGGGGAGGTGGTGGTTCCCGGGCAGTAGGAGGTTCAAAACGGACCCCCTTTCTATTTTTTTTTTTTACAGTTTGTCTCATGGTGGTGGTGGTCCCCGGGGCTGCAGGGAGGGCATGCACCCCCATATAGAATTAGATTAAAGGCCCGGGGAGGTGGTGGTCCCCAGTGCTGGGGGGGGGGATAGTTTCTTAACCAAGAGCTACCTTTCTGCCACATTTGGTGTAATTCTGTCCAGTGGGGTAAACAATATATTACACATTGGCTGTTCCCCACTAGGTAGTCCTAGTTATGACCTGTTATCTATAGAAAAAGCATTTTTTGTTTTGCTTATAACTTTTGCGTTGTTTGATGAATCTTCATGACATTTTCTAAGAAATTTCAACGCACATTTTAGCTGCTGTCTGGAAAGTTTTGGGGTGATTTGTCTAGCGGGCCGAGAAAAAGGGGTGGTGTCCCAAAACGCTGTCATCAGACTGCCAGCCTCACTGTGGTGGTCTTACCGCTGCGGACCTTGCGTTAAAGACCGCTGCATTAAAAGTTGTGGGGTTTGGCAGAAGCCAAACCACTACAATGCCGCCTGGCCCATCGATGCGGTCACACCAATGCAGCCAGCGGTGAGCACCTCCAGCTCAGCGGCAGGCCTCAGCCTGTTGGCCGGATTACAAGTCTGCAGACCACCGGGCTTTCTATTTCGGTCACCCCGCTACAAAAACCCAGGCGGTAACGCACCTGGGGACAGGAATCCTCATTGCTGTCGCCGGCACACACATGCACACATACACACATGTCTCCACACTTCCATGCACCCCACCGGTCCACAAACTTACAAACACCTCTCTCCCACCATACACATCCATCCAAACACCTCAACCCACTCTCACACTGACATATACACACACCCCACTAACCCCCTTCCACAGACATTCACGCCACCACCCTACCGCCCCCCGCACTGCATACATACTCACCCGCTCTCCCTGTCCACATACGCAAACACATGCACACATGCACCCACAAACGCCCCCACCTCCCTATCCACAAACACTTACTCACCCCATCCACAATTGCTTACACACGCACCTCCATCCAGTCATTCACATCCTCACCTCCTCTGCATTCATGTACACCCCCTCCACACACGCATACATTAACACTCCCCCACCGCATACGCACATTTGCACACATGCACCCCCACTCACTCGCAGACTTGCACACAGACACCCCGACTCACTCGCTCAGAAACAAGCACTCATACACCCCCATTCGCACACATACACGCACACACCACACACATGCACCCAACACTCTGCACCCCCAGCCCCCCACCCAACCCACCCCCTTGCCTGGACGATCACCTAAACTTTTCCGGCATGCTGGTCGTCCAGGAGGGGATGGGTCCTGGCAGTTTTGCACCACCACACCAGCAAGACTCCACCAAGCTGTATTAGACCTCGTAATACGGCAGATTGTGGCGTGGTGGTGCTGGCGAAGCACCCCCCCCTCTTCAACTCCGTCGGCCAGGACGACGGAGTCAGACTTCCGCCCATAAATGGGTGGAAGTCCTCTTATAACTCCTAATATAGCGGTCAGCAGACCACCAGCACTGGCGGTCTTTTGGCTGCAGTGGCTTTGGCGGTCTTTGAAAAAGACAGCCAAAGCTGTAATGATGGCCTAAGTCTGGCGATGAAGAGCCATTCGGCAGTGTTGGGGCTGTGGTATGGGTACCTGCTCTCATGGCTGGCAATGCACTTCCACAAGTTTCTCGGGTCCCTTCCCCAAGGTGTCAGCGTGCTATTTGATTTGCACGCACCCGTGCCTTCTGTGAATGTTCACTATTAGAAACTGAGGCCCCTTGTGCCTCAATGCTGAGGCGATTTTAGACTTAAATGAGCTTGGGGATTATGATAACAGGCATCCCCATTGCACGTGAGGGCAGGAGGGCAATGGGCAAAGAGTTTTATGCTATCTTGGCTTCCAATGCTTCTAAGCAAATGAACAGTGGTGAAAGCTCAGATTTAAGCCATATGCTAAGCTGCTAGAAGTAGACCTCTATTAGAAGCATCAGATTGTCACTGGACACTTGCCTGGGCCCCACCTTATTCTGTACGGGCACTGATGGGGGAGTATTTCTGATCCCTGAAACAATGATCTGTGAGGGGGGTCTCCTGGCTACCACCAACTGTTAGAATTGGCAGCCTTATGGTTAGACTGCTAATGGTTAACCACTCGCTTGGATCTTCTTTGGGGCGTTACAGCTAATCTTGCACTTCTTGAAGACGAAGTACTCATTGAAGCAGATGACAAAGGAGAACGACCCTCTGATCTGCCATTTGTATATGCTGTAGAGGTAGATAAATGGGCCCTAGGGGAAGCAGCTGACGGACGAGGACCCATACCGCCACTTATGGTGGTACTGGCACCTAAGGGCATCCTCCTGTCTGTGTCCGCGATTTACGTGCTAATAACTTTTACAGCACACTCAAGCATGCAATCAATAGAAATGCTCTTGACATAGGTGATGGATGGCCCACCTGTAATGTTCTTCTTCCCCATGACAGTTATTGATTAGAAATTAGTTTGGGAGGTGCACACAGTGTCAGTGCCAAAATGACCCTGGTTTATCTGAGGCATACTGCCTGGGAAAGGAATACTTTCATAAAACTGTACCTTGGAATCCAATGAATCAAGTCCCACATGCCAGCCCAGCCTCTTCAGTCAGATGACAGATGAAGACGGGCCTGTCTTTGCCCAGGTATGCCCTGCAGGACTCTTGTGGCACTTATGAGCATTAGACTGTCGGCCCTGTCTCTCCTCGATGCAGTCTGGGGGACATAGTCCCACCCTAGAGCGAGCAGCAACACCCGGACCAAAGTTCAGGTAGGGAAGACAACAGCTGCACACCTGCGCTGCAGGACACTTGTGGCGCTTATAAGGGCTAGACCGCTGGCCCTGCCTCACCTTGATGCAGTCTGGGGATGCAGGTCCACCCCAGACTGAGCAGCAACACCAGGACCAAAGTTAAGGGAGGGCGGGAGGGGAGACAACAGCTGCACATATGTATATATATATATATATGTTCGATGGCATGTGTAGCTGCAGATACACATGCTGTGCACTGTTCCTGCTATCTAGTGTTGGGCTCTGAGTGTTACAAGTTGTTTTTCTTCGAAGAAGTCTTTTCGAGTCACAGGACCGAGTGACTCCTCCCTTTCGGCTACATTGTGCATGGGCATCGACACCATCTTAGATTGTTTTCTTTCCACCATCGGGTTCGGACATGTTCCTCTTCGCTCTGTGTATTCAAGTCGGAAAAAGACTAGATTTGTCAGACAAACGTCGGTATTGCTTTTGATCGCGAAACATCTTACATAGGCACCTCAACACCGGCGGAACACAGCTTTGGTGGCCCTTCGGGGCTTCCGTGCCCAGCCTGGGCCTGGTCGGCCCGACCGCAGAAACCGTCGAAGCCTAATGGACCGGACCCCGTTCCGTTTCTGCCCACAGTGCTTACACAGACCAGCACCGAGTCTGTAGTCTGTGTTTGTCACTGGACAACCAAGAGGATACTTGCGAGGCCTGCAGGTCCTTTCGATCGAAGAAGACCTTGAGGGATCGAAGGGCGAGGCGTCGAAAAGTTCCGAGCACCTCGACGTCGAGAAAGAGGAGATGGCTATCTCCATCCAAGGTTCCGATTCGGACGACTCCGACGCAGACAGACCACCCACAACTGGCCAGCACGTGAGTACACCTGTCCCGACCCAAGTAAAGAGCCAGTCTCAACCGAAAATAAAGGCCTCAGGATGCCACTGAAGAAAGGCCATGGCTCGACCCATAACAAATCAAGCGGTGACCAAGCAACACCTTCGGCACCGAAAAAGGCCAAATCTGTGCCGAAGTCTTCGGACTCGAGCCGACAACCTGTGCCCGAGAAAACTCAACATCGACTCGTCGAGTCGACAAAGCCTCGAAAGAGTCTTTCGGAGCCAGGCTACTGTCAGCATTGGGATTTCAGTGCCGAAAAAAATGGTTTCGGAGCCAAAAAAAGCCTCGTACACCGAGGAACATGGACTCTCAAAACAATTGAAAGAGACACAGATTTGAGGAGGACCTTCACCAAATGGAGGAGTTTGATGAAACACAGGCAAGGATACAGATCCATAAGGATACTGGGAAGATGCAGACAGCACCTCCTCTCAAATTCAAAAGGAAACTGGCTTCCCAATCACATACAGATACTGAACAGCCAAAGTCTAAAGTACCCAGAGAAAAATCTCAGTCACGCCAGTCCTCCCCAGAACATTCTCCTCTGCATTCTCTGCAAAGAACAATTTCACCTGTTGCCATGCCCACTGCACAGTCACCCACACGCACTGTGCAGTCGCAACAAGATACAGACCCCTGGGACCTCTATGATGACCAAGTGTCGGACAACAGTCCCGAGTGCTATCCCTCAAAACCCTCTCCACCTGTGGATAGCACCTCATATACCCAAGTATTGGCTAGGGCTGCTGCATTTCATAATGTGAGCATGCACTCAGAGCCATTGGAGGACGACTTTCTCTTTAATACCTTTTCCTCCACGCATGCTTCCTACCAAAGTCTGCCTATGCTCCCAGGCATGCTTAAACATGCCCAACAAATCTTTCAGGAGCCCGTGAAAGGAAGAGCCATTATACCACGGGTGGAAAAGAAATACAAGCCACCACCGTCAGACCCAGTGTTCATTACACAGCAGCTGACCCCAGACTCTGTAGTGGTTTGAGCTGCGCGAAAGAGGGCCAACTCTCAATCATCTGGAGATGCACCACCTCCAGATAAGGAGAGCAAAAAGTTCGACACAGCAGGAAAGAGGGTAGCGCCACAAGCTGCCAATTAGTGGCGCATTGCAAACTCGCAAGCCCTCCTTGCACGATATGACCGAGCTCATTGGGACGAGATGAGCGATATCATCCAACATCTCTCCAAGGAATACCAGAAAAGGGCTCAGCAAGTGTTAGAGGAGGTACAAGAAATATCGAACAATCGGATCCGATCTGCATTAGATTCCACTGACACTGCCACAAGAACAGTGAACACTGCAGTGACAATTAGACGACATGCTTGGCTAAGATCCTCAAGTTTCAAACCAGAGATTCAACAGACGGTCCTTACCATGCCATTCAATCAGCATCAACTGTTTGGCCCACAAGTGGACACAGCCATCGAAAAAATTAAGAAGGACACTGATACGGCCAAAGCAATGGGAGCGCTCTACTCGTCCCACTACAGAGGGACTTTCAGAAAACCGCAACATAGGGGAGGTTTTAGACAACAGCCTTCAGAAACATCCACCTCTCAAACAAAACCCACCTACCAATCACAATATCAGAGAGGGGGGTTTCGCAGATCCTTCAGGGGACAATTCCCAAGGTCCAGGGGAAAATTTCAGCCCACAAAGCAGCCAACTAATAACAAGCAGTGACTTGCCCATCAACCTTCCCCAACACACATCCCCTGTGGGAGGAAGGCTGAGAATTTACCACAAACATTGGTCAGACATAACAACGGACACATGGGTTCTATCAATTATCCAACATGGTTACTGTATAGAATTCACACATTTTCCTCCAGATATTCCCCCCAATAGCGCACAAACTGTTGTATCAACATCTAGCAATGTTACAAACAGAAGTGCAGGCACTATTAACAAAACAAGCCATAGAACTAGTACCTCACCAACAAAAAGGAACAGGGGTTTATTCCCTCTATTTCCTTATTCCCAAAAAGGACAAAACACTGAGGCCAATTTTAGATCTCCGTACTCTCAACCTATTCATCAAATCAGAACACTTTCACATGGTGACACTACAATATGTAGTCCCCTTACTAAAACAGGGAGAATACATGTCAACACTGGATTTAAAAGATGCGTATTTTCATATACCCATCCATCTATCTCACAGAAAATACCTCAGGTTTGTCATTCAAGGAAAGCATTACCAATTCAAAGTATTACCCTTCGGGATAACAACAGCCCCCAGAGTATTTACAAAATGCCTTGCAGTAGCAGCGGCCCATATAAGGAGAAAACACATGCATGTATTCCCATATCTTGACGATTAGCTAATAAAGGCCAACACTCAAAAGCAGTGTCAAAATCACACACGTTACGTAATAGATACCCTACACACACTAGGTTTTTCTATAAAATACCAAAAATCACAAATTCAACCATCCCAAGTTCAACAATACTTGGGAGGAACACTCGACACTCCAAAAGTGATTGCCAGTCCAAGCCCACAAAGGGTACAATCATTCCACAGCATGGTACCAAAGATACAGCCAAATCAGCACTACACAGTCAGATTTGTGATGAAACTCCTAGGCATGATGGCATCATGCATCGCAATTGTCGCAAATGCGCGGTCACACATGCGGCCCTTACAGCAGTGCCTTGCAAAACAATGGACGCAGGCACAGGGCCATCTCCAAGATCTAGTGTTGATAGACCGCCAAACACACTATTCGCTTCAATGGTGGAACTCCGTGAAGTTAAACAAAGGGTGGCCTTTTCAAGACCCTGTGCCTCACGCCATTCTCACAACAGATGCATCAATGATGGGATGGGGAGCACACCTCAACAATCACAATATGCAAGGACAATGGGACAGTCAACAGAAACAACTACGCATAAATCACTTAGAGCTGCTAGAAGTCTTTCTAGCGCTAAAAGCATTTCAACCTCTTCTAGCTCACAAACACATTCTTGTCAAAACAGACAATATGATAACAATGTACTACTTAAACAAGGGGGAACACACTCATCACAACTATGCCCCCTAGCACAAAAAAATTGGCACTGGGCCATTCACAACAATATTCGCCTAATAGCGCAATATATTCCAGGCATTCACAATCAATTAGCGGACAATCTCAGTCGAGATCACCAGCAAACTCACGAGTGGGAAATACATCCCCAGATACTACAAGAATACTTTCACCAGTGGGGGACACCAAACATAGATCTGTTCGCCACAAAACAAAACGCAAAATGTCAAAACTTCGCGTCCAGGTACCCACACCCTCAGTCCAAGGGCAATGCTCTAAAGGTCAGTTGGTCAGGGATATTTGCTTACGCTTTCCCCCCCCTCCCACTCATTTCTTTTCTAGTCAACAAACTGAGTCAAAACAAACTCAAACTAATACTCATAGCACCAACGTGGGCACGCCAGCCGTGGTACACCACACTGTTGGACCTCTCTGTAGTACCTCACATCAAACTTCGAAACAGACCAGACCTGTTAATGCAGCACAAACAACAGATCAGGCACCCCAATCCAGTGATGCTCAGTCTAGCAATCTGTCTCCTGAAGTCTTAGAGTTTAGCTATCTAAATCTTCCAAATAAGTGTATGGAAGTCATTAAACAGGCAAGAAAACCTACCACCAGGCATTGCTATGCTAATAAATGGAAAAGATTTGTTTTCTACTGCCAAGCAAAACACATCACAGCGTCCATACAAGACATAGTAGGCTATTTACTACAACTACAAAAAGCAAATCTTGCTTTTTCTTCCAGCAAAATACAATTCACTGCAATCTCTGCTTACTTGCAGATTAAACACACAAAATCACTATTTAGAATTCGTCAATAAAGCCTTTATGGAAGGACTAAAAAGGATCATACCTCCAAGAACCCCACCAGTACCCTTGTGGAATCTTAATATTGTACTTACACGACTCATGGGTCCACCTTTTAAACCCATGCATTCTTGTCAAATACAATTCTTAACTTGGAAAGTTGCATTTCTAGTAGCTATCACTTCACTACGAAGAGTTAGTGAAATACAAGCTTTCACTATTGAAGAACCCGTTATACAAGTACACAACCATAAAATAGTTCTCTGAACAAATCCAAAATGTCTGCCAAAAGTCATCTCACCATTTCATTTAAACCAAATTGTGGAGCTCCCAGTCTTCTTCCCACAGCCAGACTCAGTAGCAGAAGGAGCACTGCATACATTAGACATAAAAAGAGCACTAATGTACTAAATAAACAGAACAAAACCATTTCGTAAAACTAAACAATTGTTCGTCGCATTCCAAAAACCCCATGCTTGTAACACTATATCCAAACAGGGCATAGCCAGATGGATAGGCAAATGCATACAAACTTGTTACCTAAAAGCTAAGAGAGACCTACTCATTACACCAAAGGCACACTCCACTAGAAAGAAAGGAGCAACAATGGCCTTTCTAGGTAACATACCAGTGACAGAAATTTGTAAGGCAGCTACTTGGTCCACACCTCATACTTTTACCAAACAATACTGTGTAGATGTGTTAGCAACACAACAAGCCACAGTAGGACAGACTGTTTTAAGAACATTTTTTCAAACAACTTCAACTCCTACAGGCTGACCACCGCTTTTGGGGAAGGTTACTGCTTTGTAGTCTATGCACAGCATGTGTATCTGCAGCTACACATGCCAAGAACGGAAAATGTCACTTGCCCAGTGTACATCTGTTCGTGGCATGTTCCGCTGTAGAATCACATGTGCCCTCCCACCTCCCCGGAAGCCTGTAGCCATTTAAATTGCAATTAGAAATTGTATATATGTAAATAAACACTACTTTAGCGCAAACCATGTACATACATATCTATTACATTGCATGGACATCTTTACTATTCTCATTCTACCACTCCTACCTCACCCTCTGCGGTAAAACAATCTAAGATGGAGTCGATGCCCATGCGCAATGGAGCCGAAAGGGAGGAGTCACTCGGTCCTGTGACTCTAAAAGTCTTCTTTGAAGAAAAACAACTTGTAACACCCCGAGCCCAACAGCAGTGGAACATGCCACAAACAGATGTATACTGGGTAAGTGACATTTTCCGTATGTCAAATGTTCAATGGCATTTGTAGCTGAAGATACACATGCTATGCATAGCTCTTCCAACATCTAGTGTTGGGCTCGGAGTGTTACAAGTTGTTTTTCTTCAAAGAAGTCTTTTCGGAGTCACGGGATCGAGTGACTCCTCCTCTCAGTTCCATTGCGCATGGACATCGACTCCATTATTAGATTGTTTTATTTCCGCTTTCTGGTTCGTACGTGTTTCCTCTCGCTCCGAGATTTCGAATCGGAAAACCTTAGAAAACCTATTTAATCGTCGGTATTGTTTTCGATCGCGTTTCCATCTAGCATCGAACCAGTAGTACTATCGGAATCTAATTTTCACCCTTCGGGGCCCGTGCGCCAGGCTCGGGCCTACTGCATGGAATCCTGCTGGATCGGACTCCAATTCGATTCTGCCCTCGGTGCCACACGAAGTACCCATATACAGACCAACATCTGGTTTGTAATTTGTGGCTTTCCCCTGACAATCGAGAAGAAGATTGCGAGGCCTGCCGATAGAAGAATACTTTAAGAGTTCATAGAGCCCAAAGATTGGAAATGGCGTCCAAGAGCACAGAACATCTCGACGTCACAGAAGAAGAGCAGGCGCAGACAGCAGTCTCCATTCGAGATACAGATTCCAGACAGGAATCTGAAGAAGATAGTCCCATAGCGGCTGGCCAGCATGTGAGTACGTCTGCCCCTACTCCCATACATAAAAAAACTACTGAAGGACTTGGGTACACCATTGCCTGAAGGCCATAGGTCGGCCCGAAAAAAGACTGTAGGTGACCGACCCTCGGGTTCGGCACCGAAAAAGGCCACTTCTCTGTCTACTTCTTAGTCGAGCAAGTCGGTCAGATGTTCTACCTCGGACTCCAGTAAGTAAGCGTCCTCACTCCTCGGAGTTGAAGATTCGATGCCCTGCTTCGGAGCCGAAACTGCCTCATACACAGAGGAACAAGGACTTTCAAGTAAACTTAAACAAATCTAGACCAAATCCAATTCAAACGGTGGTCATTGAAAGCAGGAAGTTCTCCACTTCGGCAGATGACAAGACCGGAAAATCCACGCCAAAGACTATTTAGGAGCAGGTGTGTTCCAAAGCCTCAGAATCAACCAAGGCGGCATCCCGTGCAGGGCCTGTAAACAAGATAATATCAACTTCCTCCAGGAAGGGTATTTCCTAATCAGCCTCACGAAGCAAACGCAGCCGCAGCGCGCATGTCTGGGAATGAGCCCTCATCGGGAACATCAACAGATCAGCCTCAACCACTGGGGGGCGTTGCTGTGAGAGACAGACGACTAGTGCATGTTCAAACGAGCACCAACGGCAACGAAACACGGGCTGCACACAATCCAAAACCGGTCTGAATGACAGAGACCAGTCACACTCCAAATATCCCAGGAGTGTTGCTCCGAAGTGCTGCATCATGCGTTCACGACACAGCTGCGCTGATGGGAGCGCCCACATTCGTTCTTGTTGCGGCAGGACAGCCATTGCAGAAAAACAACAGCAAAACGCCGGCTAATAAAGCCAAAGTGATCGGAAATCCCCCCAAAATGCTTCCGAAAATTGCCACCCAAGGCTTTGAAAAAATGTGCTAATCCAGCTGTGCTGGACGCATTAAATATATGTCCCACGAGTTCACCAAAGTGGCTTGGAAAGTTGGTATTTAACAGGGACTGTATTTCTGCTGATGACCTTGCCACTTGAAGTGCGTAGGTCTCGCGCGCAGATGTAAGGGCCACATGCTTTTGAAACAATAAAGCCTTTAGTCTACTTAACTTGTCGAAATTCACCTTGGAATTAGCAATGTGAGGCCAGATATCTGCTACCTCCCTAAATTTAGTGGGGGGAAACAACACATTCCCGCAGCAAGTAACGACCTTGGTGACCGAAACAACGTAAACTATTTCGACCCGCATGCCACAACAGTCATCACTAATGAGGAGGACGTAGCTGCCGTTTGAAAGCACCTGGAATGTGCGTTTAATCAAGGGGACTGGAACTCCCTTCAGATAGCAAGCCAGGTTCGCAACCGAGGCATTACCTGCCCCATGCAAGGACAGCTGCTTACAAATCATTGAATGGCTAACTGAAGTCTCGCATTCACTACCACTAAGAAAAACCTCTCTCAAGCCATTGAGACATTTGTACAAGAAGGGAAGTTCCCACACCTCATGTATATAACTATCTCCCAGCTTTTCATATCTGCCTACCGGAACATGTTTTAAACAAGAAGTGAATTGTAGTGTAGAAATAGGCAGATTAATAACCCCCGTGTATCAACCACTCAGCTGAGGGAATCTCGGCCACGGTAAAAGGCAATCTTTCCAATTTTTCAATGTTAAGCATAACATAAGTCGCCTCCTTCTTAGCCATCAGTAGTTGTTGTCGCATCAAATTAAAGGAAAAAATTATCTCCCTGGCCCTGATGTGCTGCCACGGAATACGACCCGCCTTCAGTGATTGAAGTGTCCAAACCAACTGCATAATGGACCTTGTTTGACTTTGTCCATGATATAAAGAAGACATAGCAGATCGTATAATGTCTATGGCAGAAGAAACAATGTTGTCGATGGTATATATTCGGTTGGACAGAGTGTGAATTCCATTATCCACAACAGCTAATGCCTTTTTCAAATTTTCCTGATCTATCTGCCTTAACCGGGCCGCAGCATCTTGTTGGGAAAGTTTCCATATTTCATTGTACTCTTCATACAAGAAACGCTTCCTACGTGGTGTCTTCGGGCCTGACAAAAATCTTGCAAGTCAGTGTTATCAGACAGGAGAGTGAGATGTGTCTTTACTGCATCTAGCGAGGAGTATTTTAACCATTGTTGACACAATTTTCCCACACTATATGTAGTAATAATTTCAGCATGTTCAGGTGATATATAGCGAGGGTCTGCCCGACTCGTCCTGAAACCCCCCGAGGAGGTGACAAAACATTGATGACACCCATTGGTGTCTACAGGCCACAATAACCACCCGCCCGGACGTGCAAATGAAGTGTTAAATGTACCATTCTGGACCCAGTCTGTAAGTTCACCAAAAGTGGCATTGATATATTTCTGCCAATCCTTCATTTTGGTAGGGACAGATATACTAGACATATTCAATTCTCTAATCATTGCTAAGCCCAAACAGCTAGTCTGTTGTACTGTTTCATTTAAAAAAATCATCTGGACGAGAATGAGACATGCTCTAAACAATGTTTCTCTACCCTGTGTCTGCCAATGTTTTGTTCGCCAAACACTTTTCAAATCAACATTATTTGACCAATATTCATAACCTTCAATCGACAGTTGGGAAACAAAAGAATCTGAATATATGAATTTCGTATTAGTCAACAACATTCGCTTATCTTTAGACGGAGTTAACTTAAAATAATATGACTTAGCATCCATTGGATGATGCTCAGAAAAATACGCAAATTTGTCAGAATATGTTTTAAAACTTCCCTTTGGGGGAGTCGGGCAATGCTCCCATTGCGTATAATCAAATATCGTTTTCGGACTACTTGCTTTATGTATAAAGTGGTGCCCATAATAATTATAACAAAACATGTCACCATAATTCTCTTTAAACTGGTAAACATCTTCATTCTCATAGACAGTATAGTATTGTAATTCAGTCATCATGGAATCAACTGTCTTCATATCCCAATCATCAGATACTATGCCTGGTATTACGATATCATTCATAGATAATTTTAGAACATATGTATTTGAATTATCTCAGTGGGACCGTATATATCAAACATTACTTTATCCCACACAATCCCATCCGGAATTGGTACTGCAGAAATGTTCACAAAGGACAAGTCTCTTCGAACCTTATGTGATGAAAAATGTGGCTTCAACATCTCCTCCACCTGTTCAACCGCTGATCTCTCAGGAAGAAAATGACCATGTATCAACAGAAAAAAGGTAACGACAAACCCTATCCAGAGAAAAAATGCTATCATAGTCAATAAGAGCCACAGATAGTTCCAAGGAAAAACAAAATACGTATCTTTAAGCCAATAAATCAGCTTACGCGGACTTGGTTCAGGTGTTGAAGAGGCAAATAAGTCCGATAGACAATCGTTGTTGTTGGCAAAGTACCCAGAGGCAGTTCTTGTAAAAGATGCCGCTGTATTCAATGGAGGAGTTGGTGTTTCTCACGGTGGTACACTATAGATCACACCACCCGCAACATCAGCAGTCATAGTGACTCGATCAAATGTTTCCAAATTATTTGTCGTCAGTGGAACTATCGCAAGATCATCTTCCACCCTCCCCAAGCTCGGAGAGGCAACAGTGTTGGTATAAATAACTTGGAGCGGAACATTTTCCCCAGTAGTGTGAGGGATTCGGGAACTACTGGAAGTTCCTCTTGGTCTGCTGTGCAGAATCGGCCACATGTTGTAACTTGACATTGTCAATGGAAACAAAGCGATTTTCTTTGGCGCCGCCAACAATTGGTCTGGTTCTAATTTTCGGGTCCACCAGTCTCTCTCGGTCTCATATATTAAAATGATCCCTCAGTTCCTTTAACGGAGACGTCCGTGGCACTGAGAACTTCCACCACCGCGATATAGGTAATCCTAGAGATAGCGGATGGTTGTTCAAGCTTGAACATTAAAAGGAAAAACCCCGTTTTTGGTGTGCCTTCTCGGAACCATTGCTGTTTTTCTAATGGCAAATCCCCAGGTAGTACAAATAGCTCTTAATATGAGACTACCGCTCACAGCGCATTTGCTTGCACATGGTCTTACGAACCAGGGGGGTCCAGTCACGTTTGTGGTGGCCGCCCATGCAGCCTATAGAACGGAACTTTTTTACTTTTGGGTCACATTTCCAGCAGTTGATGGGAACACAAATACATTTCACACATATACGATTGCGAACGCGCCTGGCCAGTACAGGGCGTACGCATATTTAGAGATACCTCTTACAATCCTTATAATGAGGACACTGAGATTCAACCAATATTGGACATTATGGATGAAAGACAATCTAGAATCCATATACATAAAGAGACTGGCAGAATTTTGATTGCACCTCCTTTAAAGACTAAAAAAAAGCTGGCCTTTCAAGAGGAATTAGACTCTGCTTAACCACCAGCAAAGGTTCAAAAACAAGAGGAGAAGCCAGAAGCTCTCCCTACTTCTTCTCCTCACTCTGCACAGCTTTCTTTTTCACCTCCTCACAATAGTCCACCACCATTGCCTTCTCCAACACACTCACTATACTCACATGGAGATAAAGTGGATCCTTGGGATCTGTATGACCCTGATCCCATTCCAGACAATGATCCTGATCTATACCCATCCAAGTCCTCTCCACCAGAGGACACTACTGCCTACACTCAAGTAGTTTCTAGGGGAGCTGCTTACCATGGGATGCTTATGCACTCTGAAACCCTAGAAGATGATTTTTTATTCAACACTCTGTCTTCCACTCATTCTAGATACCGGTGCATCCCAATGTTGCCTAGAATGGTCAAACATGCTGACCACATTTTTTGTGAGCCCGTCAACGCTAGAGTAATTGCTCCCGGAATTGAAAAAATATATAAACCTGCTCCTACAGACCCAGACTACACCACACATCAAGTTCTTCCAGACTCTGTAGTGGTGAGTGCGGCTAGGAAAAGAGCTAACAGCCAAACATCAGGAGATGCTCCTCCACCTGATAAGGAGAGTAGCAAATTTGATGCTGCTGGCAAGAGAGTAGCCACACCGGCTAATCAATGGCGAATTGCCAATTTGCAAGCACTCCTTGACAGATACGATAGAGCCCACTGGGATGAGATGCACAAATTCATACAGCACCTCCCAAAAGAGCATCAAAAGAGAGCACAACAGGTTGTAGAGGAAGGACATGCTATAAGTAATAATCAGATAAAGTCTGCCCTCGATGCTGCTGATACAGCCGCAAGGAGTGTGAATACAGCCATTACAATACAAAGGCATGCATGGTTACGCTCTTCTGGTTTTAAACCAGAAATTCAACAGGCAGTACTCAACATGCCTTTCGATAAAAAGCATTTATTTGGGCCTGAGGTGGATACCACCATAGAGAAACTGAGAATGGACTCAGATACTGCAAAGGCAATGGGATCAATATATACCACACCATATAGAGGCTCCTTTCGCAGGCCCCAATTCAGAGGAGGATTTAAGCCACAATCCTCTGAACCTTCTACCTCCCAATCAAATCAGGGACAACATACACAATATCAAAGAGGGGCTTTAGAGGGTCTTATAGAGGACAATATTTCAGAAACATATGCAACTGCCAAGCCTCAAAGCAAGCCACTGCACCATCCAAACAGTGACTTCTTCCCCACCCCTCCACCACACACATCTCCTGTGGGAGGAAGACTACAACAATTCCACTCTCATTGGCAAAACATCACCACAGACAATTGGGTGTTATAAATTATCCGCAATGGCTATTGCCTAGAGTTAATCTCCACCCCTCCAAACATTCCACCACATTACCACAAATTGTCCCCAGAACACAATGTTCTGTTAAAACAGGAAGTAGAATCCCTACTACTAAAACAAGCAATAGAATTGGTCCCACTTTCTCAACAAGGAACACTCACTATAGTTCCTCATTCCCCCAAAAGATGGCACTCTAAGGCCTAACCTAGACCTCGGACCTCTCAATCTATACATCCTGTCAGAACATTTTCACATGGTAACTCCGCAGGATGTCGTTCCACTACTACAAAAGCAAGATTACATGACTGCTTTAGACCTCAAAGATGCGTATTTCCATATACCCATCCATCCAGCTCACAGAAAATACCTAAGGTTCGTCATAGCAAGAAAACATGACCAGTTCAAAATCCTGCCATTCGGCATTACAACAGCTCTAAGAGTGTTCACAAAATGTCTATCAGTAGTAGCAGCCTACTAAAAAAGACAACACATTCACGTCTTTCCATATGTAGATGATTGGCTAATAAAATCAAGCAGTTTTATACAATGCCAACAACACACTCAATATGTAATTGAAACACTGCATACACTAGGGTTCACTCTAAATTATCAGAAGTCACACCTTCAACCAGCACAGGTACAACCTTACCTAGGTGCCATTCTAAATACTCAAAAAGCCCTATCATATCCAAATACACAAAGGATACAAGTTTTCCAAAATCTCATCCCACATATCCAACCAAATCAACAATACACTGTAAGATTTATCGTGAAAATTCTAGAAACGGTGGCATCTTGCATAGCCATAGTTCCACATGCAAGACTAAACATGAGGCCTTTACAACAATGCCCTTCACATGAATGGTATCAGGCACACAGTCAGCTTCAAGATCTAGTGTTGATGGACCACCATACGCACAAGTCCCTTCAATGGTGGAATCTCAGCAATCTAATGAAGGGGCGGTCATTTCAAGACCCTGTACCTCAGACCATAATAAAAACAGACGCATAAATGATAGGTTGGGGAGCTCATCTCAACAATCATACCATTCAAGGGAAATGGGATCCCAAACAGAAACAACTTCTCATAAACCACCTAGAGTTATTGGCAGTGTTTCTTGCCCTAAAAGCGTTTCAGCCTCTTCTCAAACAGAAGAATGTTCTGATAAAAACAGACAACAGGACGACCATGTATTACTTCTAAAAAGAGCAGGGCAGGACACATTCATCTCAACTGTCTCTACTAGCCCAAACAAAATGGAAATGGGCAATTCACAATTACATTCATCTATTAGCAGAATACATTCCAGGAATACAAAATAAGTTAATGGATCGCCTAAGCAGAAATTGCCAACAAACTCACGAATGGGAGATTCACACCCAAGTACTTCAAAAATACATTAAAAAGTGGGGAACACCAGAAATAAACCTATTCGCAACAAGTAAAAACAAGGGGGTTATTACAACTTTGGAGGAGGTGTTAATCTGTCCCAAAAGTGACGGTAAAGTGACGGATATACCACCAGCTGTATTACGAGTTCCATAGGATATAATGGACTTGTAATACGGCTGGTGGTATATCCGTCACTTTACCGTCACTTTTGGGACGGATTAACACCTCCTCCAAAGTTGTAATAACCCCCAAAATGCCAAAAGTTTGCAACCAGACACCCACATCCTCTATCCAAGGTCAATGCTCTATGGATCAACTGGTCAGGGATATTTGCTTACGCTTTTCCCCCTCTCCCACTCCTTCCCCTTCTGGTCAGCAAACTACGTCAAACATCTCTTACCATGATACTCATAGCCCCAACATCGGCACGCCAACACTGTTACACAAAAACTCTTAGACCTGTCTGTAGTACCTCATTCCAAACTTCCAAACAGACCAGATTTGTTGACATAGAACAAAGGTCAAATCAGGCATCCAAACCCCAGTGCTCTCAATTTAGCGATTTGGCGCCTGAAGTCATAGAATTTGGTTATCTAAAAATTGCATCAGAATGTATGGAAGTGCTTAAACAGGCACGTAAACCTACTACCAGACAATGTTATGCTAACAAATGGAAAAGATTTGTTTACTACTGTCAATCTAAAAATACTGATCCACTCACAGCATCTATACAAGATATCGTATGCTACCTGCTTCATTTACAAAAGTCAAATTTAGCTTTCTCATCCATCAAAATCCACCTTACTGCAATATCTGCATATTTACAAAATATTCAACATACTTCTCTATTCAGAGTCCCTGTTATTAAAGCTTTCATGAAAGGATTAAAACACATTATTCCACCTAGAACACCACCTGTTCCTTCTTGGAATCTTAATATCGTACTTACTAGACTCATGGGCCCACCTTTTGAACCCATGCACTCTTGTCAAATTCAATTTTTAACATTGAAGGTTGCCTTCCTTGTAGCTATTACTCCATTAAGAAGAGTTAGTGAAATACAAGCCTTCACTATTGAGGAACCTTTTTTCCAAGCATACAGTCGTACTTAGAACAAATCCAAAATTTCAACCAAAAGTAGTATCTTCTTTTCACATCAACCAAACAGTGGAATTGCCAGTCTTCTTTCCTCAGCCAGACTCGGTTGCAGAAAGAGCTCTTCATACTCTAGATCTCAAAAGAGCTCTTATGTACTATATAGATAGAACTAAATACTTTAGGAAAACAAAACAACTTTGTGTTGCTTTTAAACAACCACATAAAGGCAATCCTATATCTAAACAAGGCTTAGCAAGATAGATTGCTAGATGCATACAGACATGCTACATCAAGGCAAAAAGACAACTTTTGATCACTCCTAGAGCACATTCTACAAGAAAGAAAGGTACTTCAATTGTATTTTTAGGAAACATACCAATGGCTGAAATATGCAAAGCTGCCACATGGTCTACTCCTCATACCTTTACTAAACACTATTGTGTTGATGTTTTTTCACAACAACAGGCCACGGTACGCCAAGCTGTCTTAAGAACACTATTTCAAACAACTTCAACTCCCACAGGCTATCCACTGCTATTTTTTGGGAGGACTAACTGCTTTCTAGTCTGTGCATAGCATGTGTATCTGCAGCTTATCATGCCATCAAATGGAAAATGTCACTTACCCGGTGTACATCTGTTTGTGGCATGTAGTGCTGCAGATTCACATGCACCCTTCCTCCTCCCCAGAAGCATGTAATCGTTGAAGTTCATAATTTGTACATATGTAGATACATTTACACTTGCATGGACATCTCTTTATATTCTTATACTCTATCACTTCTTCCTTCACCCTTTGCGGGAAAACAATCTAACAATGGAGGCGATGCCCACGGGCACTGTAACCGAGAGGAGGAGTCACTCGACCCAGTGACTCCGGAAAGACTTCTTCGAAGAAAAACAACTTCTAACACTCCAAGCCCAACACTATGTATGCATAGTATGTGAATCTGCAGCACTACATACCACGAACAGATGTACAATGGGTAAGTGACATATAATATTATTTTATATATATATATGATACATGGGGTCAGGCAGGTTCACTCAGCTGCCTGTGCTGGCAGTAGGGGATAGACCAATCAACCCTCATCATCATCAAACTCAAACTTTGAAAAACCGCTGCACCCCAGTCTCCCAGTAATTTGCACAGTTTTTGTTTTCGTACAGCAAACACCAACATGGTTCAACTCAACAGAGACTTAGTCAGTGTCTCTTATTGGATAAATAGGCATGACGGCATACATTCTGGCACAATGCTAATTTCACAGAAATTAAACCTCAACAGGAAGCAGTTAGTGATATTAAAAAGCAGATGCCCAATATTTGTGTAAAGTACTACTTCTCCTAATTTCTTACACGGTCAGTGGGAAGTAAGGGCCAGATGTAGCAAAAAAGCAATTTGCGACTTGCAAATTGCGAGTCCCTGCGACTCGCAATTTTCAAGTCGCAAATTGCTATGCAGTACGGTGTCTCAGACACCGACTGCAACTCGCAATGGGGTCGCAATGACCCACCTCATGAATATTCATGAGGTGGGTCGCAAATTGCGGCCCCATTGCGAGTATAGGCACTCGCTAACATGGAGGCCTGCTGACGTCAGCAGACCTCCATGTTAGCGACCTGCTTTTAAATAAAGCAGTTTTTTTTTTTTTTAAATGTAGCCCGTTTTCCCTAAGGGAAAACGAGCTGCATTTCAAAAAAATCCGAAACCTTTTGTTTCGGTTTTTTCAGGGCAGGGAGTGGTCCCTTGGACCACTCCCTGCCCTGAAAAAATGTTTTGGGGTCCAGTCTCAAACTGGAAGGGGTCCCATGGGGACCCCTTCCAATTTGCGAGTGGGTTACCATCCACTTGAAGTGGATGGTAACTGCGACTCCATTTGCGACCGCGTACGCGGTCGCAAATGGAGTTGCATACCACTGCGACTCGCAAATAGGAAGGGAACACCCCTTCCTATTTGCGATTCGGGAATGCATTTTGCGAGTCGGTAACGACTCGCAAAATGCATTTCTGCATAGGAAACACGCATTTGCGAGTCGCAAACGGCAGATTTTGCCGTTTGCGACTCGCAAAGTGTTTCCTACATCTGGCCCTAAGTGTTTTTACTTTGCATTTTTCACCTTGAAAAGTTATGTGTAATCTTTTATGGAGGTGTTTGCATCCTTGCTTTTTTTAGCGCAATATTTCAAGTACTGACTCTAACAAGGAGGTTCTTTCTTGTCAAGTGCTGCTGATAGCCAACTCCCGCTCATTACACGTTTCACCCGCTAAACGGGCTTGATCAACCCTCTTTTGGCGGACAAAACGCATAATGAACGAAATGCAGTAAAGTATGAATTTCTCACCGCATGACCCCAAGTGAGCGTCTTAATTGTCTTTTTTGATGAAGGATTATTTACAGCGCTTCAGCCCTTATCGGTGCAGGGCTCTAGCAGGATCATTGTGGTAGAACTTATTTTTCTCTAGCAGTTTGTAAAATCTCCACCATTAATAAACGTGGTGCCTTGTGTATAGCAGTTGCAGTGATTTCTTACTGTACCAAAAAAGCAAACATTGAAGTTTCCTGTCAGAGACCGTCGGATTCAAGAAAGCAAAATTATCTATTGTATTAAGACATTATTACAGTTGTGTCATGCACTGCTTACGTACCATGTCATGTGTCAGAGCCATTTTAGCAAAAACAAACTTAATTGCAAAAACTTTAAAACCCTACCTACAAAAACCACAGAGAGCGTTTTTCTCATTGAAGACAAAGGTTTAAGTTGACACACTTCTTCAGAGAAGAGGAAACCAAGGGGAGGTGGGAGGGCAGTACGATACATAGTTGTTCTAAATTTTACATGTGTAATTGTCATCATATCCTGAAACAGAATGTGTAACAGTAAGTACACATTCATAGCATCCTCCTGACATTTAATGTTGGGCTCGACTGTTTGCAATATATTGTATACTGTGCATGGACACTGACTCTATCTTAGACCGTTGTTTCCACCATCAGATTCAGATATGCACCAGGTGGGCTCCAAGGTCACCCTATACTTCCTATTTTAATTGGGTCCTGTCAGCGTTTTCTACACCCTACTGTGCCAGGTTGCTTTGAGGTTGGTCACAGTCACTGTTAAGATGTGCTCAACCTTTGATGTCCCGAAGACCACTATCACAGAAAGCATCGGCTGCCTAGCCCCCTCCTGTGATGCCCAGCACTTTCTCCAACACGTTGTCACCTGAGAATGCTTCATGGGTGATGGAAAGCACACTATTCCAGATTTGCTCTCGATGCAGTACCAAGTATCTGTGGATGGACCACCCTGAGGTGTGTAACCTGTGCCAAACTCCTGACAATGCATCTTGCTCCCTATGCCTCACCTTTCGCTCCAAGAAAATGTTTTGGTACAGGAGAGAACGTGGCTGGCCATAGTAGCATGCAGCGCCAGGACCTTCTCCCACCTTGGACATCTTAGAGTAGGAAGATTTCCTCAGTGCCCAAGAACTGGAGGAAACCTTTTATCTGGGCTACCACCCACCCAACCTACTCCCAGTCCGGAGTCTGCGTTGTCAAGCAAATTTGACAATCATAGAGAGAGGATGTCAGCCCAATGCCTAAGACTGGACTCCAATGAAGACCACACCCAGGTTCATGAGCAACTCAGTTCAAAACTAAGCCTCACAAAGGACCCCAAGAGGCAGATTACTGATCCCAAGGAAGCTAGGCATAGAGCACAGCAGTCAAGGCAAGGCCAGCCACAAGTCCCGCCTTAAGGCATCCAGTGGGCAAGGTCAACCTGGTGTTCTTGGGGCACACTACCCAGCTCTATCAAGACCTCTCCCTGACTACTCTGTGCTGATGACAGGACTTTAAACCAGTTGGAGATACAATACCATGACGGCCACCCCTTCGCCCTCTTGTTGACCTGGGAGGGAAAACAACGCTTCGTCCACTCGCTGGCAAAAGCGAAACAACTGGTAGTCCTCAACGTTGACTCCTGGGATGGAAACACCTTCCCCTCTTGTGGCCTGGCTAAAGATGCGCTATGACCTGCCTGGACCACAGTGAAGGCACATCATTCAACCAAGCACCATAATGAGGCATCAGCAAAAGAGGCTAAACATATTATCCAACACTTCTTCAATCTGTGAAAAGACACCTCGCCGACTCTCTCCACCGCAGGTTCTCTGTGACTGAACTGGCTCTGCACTGCCTATGCATGCCTATTTCCTCATGATCGCATTAACAAGTCCTCTACTCTGCTAGATATGGGTGGTGTTGGGACGTGGGGGTCGGAGAGCTGTCCTTTCTGACCTCCTGCCTTGGACACTAGACTACATTAAATGGTCAGACCCCAGCATTCGCACCACAGGAGAGTGACTCCTCCAGTGAGACCTGGGCATATTGTTGCCAGTCTACACAGGATGCATATGCAGTTGTTGGACCCCGTTGGCCCACTTTTTGTATGTCTTGTTTTACATGTTTTCTTTTCACAGGTCACTCTTGTTAGTGGCCACAACAGTCGACCTATACAGCATCCATTAGGCATTCCTTTGTGGTGGGATGGAATTCACCCACTTTGCCCTTCCCTCCTGTCAGCCACTGCGGACTCATCTCTGTGGAGAACCACATTTTTTCCATTTGCACCTGGGGTATTTAGATGGTATAGACCTCCCTTCGCCTTCCTGGAAGGCCTCTTCCTGACATTGCTGTCACTCATCTCCTTACCCCATGACATCACCTGTTATCCCTTAGTATACGGGGTCCCCACTCACCAAACAAACGCAGACATCTGTGGCGGTACATATTGTAACACGACCCAGGTGTTGTCCTCCTCCATGAGACTTACCTTCTGGGTCTGGAAATACACTGTATGACCCATCCAAAATACCCAGTACATTACTGAGTATTTACTGACACTAAGATGCGAAGGTGGTAAGCGACAGCGAGGAGTGATTTTTGACATTAAATACACCCTGGGGCAGGAGGAATGTTGCGCAGCTCAACATCTATGCATTGAACACTGTCGAAGACTCATAGCTTCAACACATATTGCAAGAGCATTGTTATTGTGTGTGGCGACTTCAACCTGGCATGGGACTGGACCCTGGACAGTTGTGCAGTTACCTTCCAAGGCACTGGGGCCATTTCGGCCCACTTTAAGAGAGATATCGGGGATCTGGGGCTCACGGATGCAGGGCTCTACAAACACCCTAATGTGCAAGATTGTTCCCGTTACACCCACGTAAAACATCTTTCTCCCACATTGATTATCTTCTAGTCACCCACTCCCTCCTTTGCAACCTTGACTCAGTGGGGATATCTGACATTTCCATCTCTGATCGTGGCTGCCCAGTTCTTTTGTCCCAGAACTTCTTTGCAACCCCATAGTTGTTGCCAAGATTCACAAAGGGATCAAATAATATTTAATACTTAATGCCCTCCTGGATACTCTGCTCCACACACTTTGGGACGAAATTAAAGCTATCAGTGGAGTAATTACATCTATCACTAGTGCAGGGTAGGGAAAGCCGCTGGGTGGAAAACTGATTTAATAGCGGAAATCAAGACTATGGAGCAGCAGGATGAAATAACTATGACCCACCACAATAAAAGGCAATTGTGTGGCCAGCTACGGGTGCATATAACCAATCAAGCTGAGCATGCACTTATGGCATAGCAGCAGCAATATTATGAGCGCAGTAGCAAAGTGGGCACTCTCCTAGCCCGCCAGCTTAGTCAGGCACAGGCTAAAGCACATATTAGGAAACTACGACTCGGGATGCTGGCTGGGCAACTGCTGAACGAGAGAAGGGTAACACTCAGGAGGAGGTCCTTCCCATCTTGCTTGAGACATGGGAAAGACCCAAAGCATTACACGTCCTATTGCCACATAGTCCTGCTTAATACAGGTGCCAAGCTTTTAACTAAGATCCCGGCTACCAGGCTTGAGTGTTACCGGCTAGGTCTTATTGCCCTGGGATCAGGTGGGCTATATCCGCAACAGGCATGGTGCAGACAATGTCTGTCCCATAGCCCACCTGATGAAAAAGGTACACTGCCACAATATTCCGGCATGGCTTCTCTCTCTTGATGCGGAAAAGTGCTTTGACAGGGTGAATTGGTCACTGAACAAGATAGGTTTGGGACCAGGCATGACAGCCAAAATCATAGCCTCATATGTGTTCCTGTCACATGGGCTCTCATTATACTAATGAAGGTGCTGGATTTGGACAGCAGCATCACCTGAATTGTGGGGAACTAAGTCCAATCCCACACCATGTACAACTGTCAGCCTAATCTGTTTCCGGCCAGCTAGCAGCACCTTATCTCTGCCCAAGATCAGGGACGATTTGTGTATCGGGTGCATGACATGATGACTTCTCAGGGAAATCGTGGTGGGTCAGATCTCATACTCTTCTCTCAGTTACACTAGTCCCGCACATGCACAGACAAACAGAGGCAGAACATGGTTCAATAAGATTTATTGAATCAGCTGCATCTTAGATATAATGGGATGAAATGCAATAATTGGAATGATGAAACATACTAGAGGCAAAACAGTGACCAGGAAAGTGAAACACAGGAAAAGTCCCACCATACTGTCACTATGAACAATATATGTAATGCCTACCTAAGCTATGTTAGAGCACAGCAGGATAAACTCTAATCCGCCCTTCAGGATTCCCCCCTGTGAAGACATCATCCCACATCCCTGAGTATGTCTATAGAGACACCATCCCCTGCAGGCCAGGAAACCGGTTTTCTCAGCGAGCAGCTGTAACAAAGTGAGACAGCATGCGGTCGCGGTCATCTGGCTGGAACCTCCCTCTAATGTGCATGGGACAGGGAAATGTTTTTTTATAATAAAATAACTGATATTCTGGGAAAATGTCCCTACATAAAGATATGTGTGTTTCAGTGAATGTTGGAGAAGCAGTGTACCACTTGTGCCTACAATCCTATCTCCCTGCAGTCTTGAGGAAAGCACAGAATGAAAGAATGTCGTGCTAAGCAATTTAATGCTTCCCTATGCAAAAGGACAGATAGAAAAAAAAAGTAAACACAACCATGAACGTGGCCAATTCTACAATAATAAAATGAATCAGAATAAAATGTGACTAGGCTAAAAGGCACAGGCAGCAGACCTCGTTGTTAAAACAACATGCCCATTAAACTGGCTCCACAACTGTCCCAACACCAGCCGTTTGTGTTAATGGGCAATGTACGGCTCCTACAGCCGTCCCGCGGAGTACATGCCAAGGGTTCCATTATCACGCCTTTTATTTAACCTAGCAGTGAAGCCTTTGGCCATCACCATTTTCAACATGGCAGAGGTGGTGGGCATCCCCTTTGGGAGCAGGATCCACAAGATCAGCATGTTCGCTGATGACCTCCTTCTTACTCTTTCACAACCTGATATCTCTCTCGTAGCTGTGGTTGTGAGTCTGAATGCTTTTGAGGCGGTATCGGGCTTTAAGATCAATATGTCCAAATCTAGTGCGCTCAACCTGATTATCCCCAAGCAAGACTTGCCTGCTCTGCAATGCCTAGCGCCATTTCAATGGTTGTCTGATACCATTAGATACCTGGGACTCAACCTCACCCCTACACTTAAGTCCTGGATGCACGTTAACTGGTCTCAGCTCCGCCACTCTGTCGCAGTGGATCTGCAGCTGGCTAGGCCGAGTGAACATTGTCAAAGTGAACGTACTCCTGTAGGCCCTGTACCTCTTTCAAACTTTATCCACACAGATCCCACAGGAAGGCATCCAGTGCTTGCAGCATGACACCCGTTTCTTCATTTGGAATAAGACACGCCCTAAGATTTTTAACGTTCTCATGATGCAACCATTAGACAGGGGCACCCTGGCGTACCTCAGTGTCCTCAGATACTTCTGTGCAGCTCACTTGCGCTACATCTCTGAATGGGTGGCACATGAAAGCGAGAAGCACTAGTTCCATATGAACAAGGCAGTGGCCCGCCGTCCTCTCTGGGACCTCGGATAGCTTTCCAAGCATTCCTGACCACACAGTGCATACCTTGCTACTCCCACCAAAATGGTGCTTGGCATGTGGGAAAGATTGGCCCTTAAAAGGGGATTTACTACCTTTCCCTCTTCCAACACACCTGTTGCCTGAAACTCAGACTTTCTTCCTGCACTGTCACCTCCTGCCTTCCGTAGCTGGTGTGACAAAGACTGTAGAACTCTCAAAGACCTCTTTGTTGGGGTCTCCATTAAATCCTTTGATCAATGCAAGACTGACTGTCATCTCCCAGAGGTAGCAAGACTCCTGTATAACCAACTAGGCACTGGGTATTACACTTCTCTGTATACCCTGTTGTAGGGAAACTTAGGATGAAAAAGACAGGACTCCTCTTGGCTTGGTAAAACACAGCTTTTTACCGTAGCATCACTGAGAGTAGCTATCCCCATGCAGGTCGACAGCTAATCTCACTTTGCTGCTTCACAGGCAGCCACTTATATAGCAGTACCAACATTTGCAAAAGGTTAATCAGCTAGTTTAGCAATTACAAACTTGTTGCAAAATCACATTACCGGTGATCCTTTAAATCTTTAACCTATTTCTTACACATTCTTTATTGCAATTCAAACACAGCTTAACAAACTAACGTATTACTCTTGAATGCATGTGCATTTGTGTGTGTGCCTTATCGCTCTGCTCCCGTTTCCTAAACAATTTCTGCATACCCTTTGTTAATTCAGTCTCCTGCCCCCAATCATGCTTGTAATTTACTGGGACAACAGAATACACGCCTCTGTGCTTTAAGACTACAAATTCCTTCGTATTCGCTAACTCAGGTTTTCCTTTTACTACGACCTTGCTGGTCATGCTTTCAGTTTTTAAGTGAACTCTTCACCTCTCTGGTGTCAGCACAAATTTCAGGCCTACACTGCTGTTTCACCACATATGATTTTATATAGTTTTCTACCAGTGTCTGATGTAGCTCAGTTTCTTCACATTACTTCTCCTCTCCAGCACCCCTGGGACCACCAAACCCTATACCACTTTTAAGAAGCTTGTGCAAGCTCCAACACTCCACCACCCATACTACACAAACCTACCAGTCAACATTGCATACCACCACCCAAGAGGATATTTCACATAAACAGTGGGAGACCTCATAATGGGGCATACCCAAAATGTAACATAGCACCTCCCTTAGGGAAACAGCATATAAACTCATGTTTCAATGATACTACACATCGGCCCATCTCTCCATCATCTACCCTAACAATTTCCCCCTGTGTTAGAGATGCCAGCTCACAGCTAGTGACTTTTGCTGGATATGGTGATCCTGCAGCCTCATCATCACCTTCTGAAAGGAAGATCTGAGCCATATCAGAGCCACTGTAAGATATCCACTTCCTATCGTTATCTCACAGTTATCCTCGGTATTCGTCCCCCGGCCTTTAAGGCAATGGCCCATGCTGAATGGAAGCTTACCATTTGCATGCTTCTAGTGGCACTGGCATGGAAAAAGACACTTACCGCCCCTTGGTGGCACAGCGGTTCTTCCAACTCTAGCACATGATGGCAATGAAACAACTCTCCCATAGCCTAACTAAAACAGACTCCAAGTTCCAATCTATTTGGCACCTGCTGATCCAATATCTCACTCGAACAGAATTCACCTGCTTTCTGCCTCTGAAACCGAGAGTAATCCAGCACTTTAACTGAACCCCACACTGGAGATCTCTCTCACCTTTTGGTCCACTGCTACCTAGTGGGGTGGGACATGCCCTTTGCATTACATTGTCACCCCAACCCGACAAATCTGACCTGCAGTTACCGTTTTTGTTACCTTACATGTTATGTTTTCTACTGCAACACACTGCACTTTGGATGGCCTGATGTTATGGTAATCGACTAATGTTTATGTATCATCCGGACTGGTTATACCCCGGGCACTTAGTCCCTGTAACATGCATTGTATGAGTTCTTGCTTTTGCTTGCATTTGGCAGCTATGTCTTGCTTTGTTTATCTGTCTTGAAAACATCAACAAAGAGATTTGGAGCAACAAAAAAAAGCAACAGCCTGATTGGGGGGTTAAACCCACCTCACCTGAGCAGCCACACTCATACTAAAGGTAGCAACAGTCTTACCATTACCAAGCTGGCAGGGGGTATAAGAGGGGCTCCTATAGAGGAAATAATAGTGGGAGGGGCAAAGGAGGATCCAGCAAGGGAGCTATCTCCTCTAAGAACTGGCTTACCCCGCCTCTTCTGATCATGCATAACCTGTTGCAGGGAAATTACACAGTGTCCTCTACCCAGGAAGGAGAACATGTGAGACAGATGGGTACTAGCTATTGTCCAACATGACTACTGCCTTACACTACATTCTCTCACACCAAACATTTCATTACAGTCACATATGTTCAGCAGCAAACACCTCGCCTTCATCCAGAAAGAGTGCACGCCCTTCTGCAAAAAGGCACTGTAGAAATAGTGTCCCCTCAACACAAAGAGGCCAATGTAAACTTAGTGTACTTCCTGATCGCCAAGGAGGCTCCCTCAGACCCATCCACGATCTTGATCTCAGGACCCTCAACTGCAACATCGTATCAGAACATTTCCAGATGACAACCCTGCAGTACATCATCTCCCTCCTTCTGAAGGATTTCAGGACGCCATTTCTTCTCAAGGATGCTTATTTCCATAATCTCATGCACCCTGCCTACCAGAAGTGGACAGCATTACCAGGTCAAAGTACTTTCGTTCAGGGTCACTATTGTACCAAGGTTGTTTGCAGACTGCCTAGCAGCGGTGGTAGCACATTTGCACAGGGACCTGATTAAGAGCACTAGCAAGCTCCATTGTCTGGCACACACTCTAACACAAGTGTTCTTACTTTACAGCTTGGCCTATATTATAAATGCCACCAAGTCCCACCTGCAGTCTCCTGAAATACAGCCCTAAATATGGTTACAGGCAGAGTCTACCCCAATAAACAGAGTCTCAGCCTTTCAGCACTTGCTGTCTCTTTTTCAGTCCACTCATCAGCTCATAGTTCTCACTATAATGCACCTTTAAGGAATGACGGCCTACTACATCGCCATCACTCCTCCTGCATATTTGCACATGAGTCCCCTAGGTGTGTCTGGCAGCCAAATGATCTAAAGAGGTGTGTCCCGAGGAAGATCGGCTTCTTGGTACAGCCCAAAGCATACAATTCTCTGCAGTGGTGGAGCAACAGAAATCTACTACAAAACAGCCATTTCGCAGATTCAGCTCAGTGGCTGATTATTATTACAGACACCTCTCTCATTTGGTGGGGCACATCCCAACGAATACACAGTCAAAGAAACTTGGCCCTTTCAGCTTCAAGGTGACTACATCAACTGCTTGAACTGCTTGCCATTAAGCTAGCCCTCAAAGTCCTTCTGTAGGGAGGTAATTCGGGCCAAGGTAGTTCTCATCAGGACAGAAAACATCATCGCCAGTTATTACATCCAAAACAATGGCAGCAGACACACTCTCCTCAGCTCTCCCACCTAAAGCAGAGGATGTGGCACTGGGCACTCCATCATTGCAGAGCACGTTCCAGGAATAGACAATGACTTTCTAGACCTGCTTAGCAGGATGCAGCAACAAGACCACAAGTGGGATCTCCATCCCTGGGTCATCAGTACGTAGTTCTAGCACTGGGGTAGTCTTCAGATGTATCCTGGAAAATGCAAAATGCCCAGACTCTGCCTCCAGGTATGCACACCAGTAAAATTCCATGGGCAATGCACTGTGGATCCATTGGTCAGTAACCTTTGCCTATGCTTTTCCTCCTCTCCTGCTACTTCTCTTCGTGGTGAAGAAGCTCAAGCAACAGTCACGTACCTTCATTCTAATAGCGCGAGCCTAGCCCAGAAACAAATGTTGGTAATCCATTCACCTGTAGTTATGGCTCAACCCTCACAAGAAGCTTCCTCTCAGGCCGGACCTTCTGACACAGAGCCAAGGCCAGGTTAGACATCCAGATCCTGGGCACCTCTGTCTTGTAGTTTGGAACCTGGGGACTAGAGTTCAGTTACCTCCATCTTGCGCAAGAACGTATGTCCAACATGGACCTGTTATACAGCAAAATGGAAGAGGGTCATGCATTACTGTATTTCACAAAATGAGGGTCCTTTGAAACCCACATTCCAGGAGATTATTACCTACATTTGCACTCACAGAAGGCGGATCTTGCATACTTCTATGATGCTGACATGCCAAACAGAGAACATGCATCTCGCTTCATAATTCCACTGGCCAAGGCCTTTATGGAGGGCTGTAATAGGGTCATTTCCCCCGAGAGTACTTCACACTTCTATTTTGAACCCCATTGTAGCCCTTACTAGCCCCTGCGTCCACCTTTTGAAACTATGCATTCATGATATCTGCAGTTCCACTCTTTGAGGATAGCCTTCCTCATGCAGTCACTTATATCAATCAGCGAGCTGCAGGCCCTTATGCTACAGGCGCCCTTCATCCAGGCTCATAAGGATAGGGTCATTCTTAGAACTAACCATATGTTCTTTTATATCTATCTGGTACCCCAATTCCACTTTAACCAGACTCTAGAGCTTCAGGTATTCCTCCCACGCTGGACTCTGTTGTTGAAAGAGCACTGAACATGCTAGCTGTCAAGAGGTCTGTTGTCTACTACATTTACAGGACCACATCATTCTGGAATTGTGCCCCAGCACTTTGTCTCCTTTACAAAGCCTTACTAAGGTCACCCCATCTCCAAAGCTGGAATAGCCACGTAGATTGTTAAATGCACCCACAAGGTGACAAGGCAAAAAGGGTCCCACATGTTCCACCTATGGGCAGATTCGACCCACGATTGGGCGCTACTATGGCCTTCCGAGGTAACAATAGAGCCTTTTTATAAGGCAGCCACCAGGTCACCCCCACACACCTTTACTAAGCAGTGTTGTGTGGATACCTTACCCGCAAGCTGGCCTTAGGGGGCCCTGTAAACTGGCACAGTGGGCAGACAGTGCTGAGAATGTTATTTCAGACATCTGCATCATCCACACAGTAGCGACTGGAAAGGTACTGCTATACAGTCCATGCTAAGCATGCTTATCTACAGCCACCTATGTTACAAATGGAAAATGCTACTTACCCTGTAAGCATCTGTTCAGAGCTTGTAGTGTTGTAGATTCACATGCACTCCTCCACAGATAAGTGTGCCTTTTGCAGATATTCCCTTTTATCCTCACCTGCTGTGCAAAAAACAATCTAAGATGGAGTCAGTGCCCATGCGCAATATACATCGATAGAAGGAGTCACAGCACTTCTTGTGACTCAAGAGACTTCTAAGAAGAAAAACTATTTGCAAATGTCTGTCTGACATGACTTAAAAATATCAAATTGAAGACCATTACCCTTAATAAGTGATGTAAATCAGCAGCAAAGAACAAACACAAAAGTGTTTTTGCCCTCACTCAGCCAAAGGAGAAGGACAAATAGAGATAAAAACCTCTTAAATTAAAATGCCAAAGAGAAAGGGCATAAAGGGAGCTACTTCTCATTCCTCGTAGAATTCAACCTTGCCCACACCAAAGCACCAACAAGCTCAAAATCTCCTCTTACACACTTAACAATTCACTGAGCCTCTTCATTCCAAAGTCAACATCATTTACTTCCTCCTAATGGCCTCTCCATCAATTGAGTGAAAGGCCCGACACACCTGAACTGGAGCGACCATCATCCCATCCCTTCTCCCTCCTGCATGCCAGAGAAACACACCAAGGCCAATCTTAAATGAAAACAAAGATAGTGTTCCTTTGAATACTTCCCTTTGGACTCCCTCCAAGAAGGACTCAACATTCCTGCCGTTCTACTAGCCAACATAGTCAATATAATCCTCACTGTATTCAATATGACCCTGAAAAAACGTGGATATCAACGCACCACAAAGCAAACACTCTGTGTCTTGGTACTTCTAAGATTTCACAGAGATAAAACACATCATGCCCAAACAAGAATAAAAATAGAGAGGGACCAAAGTCCCAGAAGATCCCATCTGCTAAATAGAAAGACACCCTTTGCACAGGCCCCCTGATCACCTCAGCCACTAAAGACATTCCTAATGCTAAAAAAAACACCTGAAGTTTGGGAAGGCACTCAAAGCGTATAATTTTGAAATCTACTTAAAAAACACTGTACACCTTATTAATCCTATTGCCTGCATTACATATTAGCAAGAGTTGTTTTGTCCCACACGCCTTTATTCAGCGCTCAATACAGAACACTAAATGCCTGTAACGTAACAATACTTAACATGTAAAAACATTGCATAAGGTCCATTCGTTTTTTTCTTTCATAATCAACACATGGATCAGTATATCAGATATTGGTTTCTGCTATAGAATTAAGATGTGTGAAAATTTATTGAGGACAGTTTTCATCAAAGTAGATGGAAAAGCTAGGCAAGGCTGCTAAATATTAATTAAAATGTATTTAAATGGGAGGCCATGTTGGAGTAAAAGTAAAGTATTGCATTGAGTTTTGTATTCAGTGAGGTTCTAGATACAGGTTACTTTGTAACTTACATTTACATTTTTTTTTAAAGGCGCTATTAAGTGTAGCGATATAGGTGCTGGGCTACCCTTTTTGTATTTATGCAGGATGGTGCTCGTAGCTGAGAGATTCAGTTATGTCAGATTTTGCATTATCTGACTGGATCTAGTAAACCACGCCACTTGTTGGGGGATGGGTAAGGTGCGTAAGTGAAGTCCAGAAATAAATCTGGCCTACTCTCAGTCTGCCATTGGCATAACTAGTTGCTGTCACATTTCAACAGGAATGGTATCTGTTGCTGTATTACCAAACTCCTTTGAAACTGACCCCCCCCCCCACCTGTCACTGAAGTGTGCAGCAGTGAAGAGCAGTTTCAGTCTATCAGAGCATAGGGTTTGGGGATTGGAGACAAGGAGGAAAACCAGTTTTAATCCATCTCGTCTTTCACAGGCAGGAATGTAAACTTAAACCAGATCATACAGTCCGAACAGAATACTAACCATGATATATATATATATCTCGGTCACCACAGGGTAGTTAACAGTTAGAGGACCATGTTTCCAAAGAAGTAGCGATTGTTGGTTTCCTTATAACTATGATGCCTTTTGACGAATATTCTGGAAAATGTCCAAAAAGAAGTATCATCCAACTCAGTTCTATACTATGAAGCTTCGGGTGACCTGTCAAGGAGGGGCCGAGAAAAAGTAGGGGTTCCAAACACATTTTTCCCATTGATTTTTCCATAGGAAAATTGAACAGCGATACAGCAAAAACTGCTGGATGGAATTACACCACATATGGCAGAAAACTAGTTCTTGGTCCAGAAAGTGTGCTTTTTGTGATGTGGTGTAAATCTGTTCATTAGTTTTTGAGAAATAAAGGCACACACATTTTGTATATTTCATGCCTCTGCAGATCCGTGAACTCAACTACATGTTGTGATTGGTTGGCCTCCACCTGAAGGAAAAGTTACAGTTGCCATCTTATGACTCAGTCCCCCTGACTTAAAAAAATAAAACAAAATAAGATACAAAGGGTCAGGACAGGGGCTCCCTAACTCCCTTGGCCTGTCGGAGGTCCCAGAAGAACCAAACGTGGAGATGTTTTTTGTTTTTTTTAAACATGTTTTTGGGGATCATGTTCCATTGGTCTGCAGATTGGGAGCAAATACTTAGGTGTGTCACTCTGAGCATGTGGAGGATCCAAGGATTCATGGACCCCCCCCAAAACTTTTTTTAAAGGGGGTTGTGTGCCCAACCAATGCTGCGCAAGACCAGAGCCCATGCGTGATGGAATTTGGACACCTGTCAGATTTTTGGTGCAGGGCCTAGCTACAGTCAAGTCCCTGTGCCCAACAATATGCTGCATGCTCGCCAGGGGGTTAAGCACCCAGCCCCAAGATGCATATGGCGATTGATCTCTTACTTTCGTTTAAAAACACTAGAAATTCACTGAAAAACCCGAAGGTTAAAGTGACATTGTCGTTAGGTATGAAAATAATATCTTACTTTGCATTACAAAAGAAACTTTAGAAATTCACTGAAAAAAACAAAAAGTTAAAGGGGTGTTCTAGTTAGGTGAAAATGTCAGTTAAAACATAGTTTTAAACAAACAAAATTACTTAAATTCACCAGTTCTATTATTTCAAGTAGCTATAACTTGTCCCCTAAATTAAATATAACGCACGCCCTCACCATGTACTGCTCATGACCTCACATATTAGATCACTCATGACATGTTCTATGACATCAACGATAGTCACTGCAACATCTAAAATTACATCATTGATGAAAGCACTCTGCATGGTGGGGGTGAGATTGTGTGTATATGTGTGTGTGTGTGAGCATGGGTGTTTATATAAATATGTAAATCATGTATCAGCATAAAAAATAAATCAGTATCACTCCCAATACTTACTGGATTCCTGGGACAGCAGCGAGCCAAACCAACAGAAGTCAGGGCTTAATTTGTGGTTGTTTCCGGTGCAGAGCACCGGCACTTTTGTTTGAGGGCCGGTGCTTATTTTTCTGCCTTAAGCACTCACTGTGAGCAAAAGACACACATGGGAAAAACGGAGGAAGAGAAAAACGAAAAAGAGTCACAGTGGGAGATGGGAGAAAGCAGAAAGCTGCTAGAGTGATCTGAGGGGGCAGGGATTGCCTTTAAGTGGTTTGAAGAGGCCCGAGATGGCTTCAGGGTTACTCTGCCTCAGTAATCCGTGTTTGCACATTTAATTGCAGCAGCCGCGTGTTTGAGAGGAGGGCTTTGGGCTGCGGCACCTTTTTATTTACAAATTAAGCACTGAGAGAAGTAGTAGGTTACATCACCATTAAGAAGGAAGCCAGAATCAAAGCAAATGGACGGGACTGTAGGAAATTCTGGAAGGAAAGAAAAGCAAACCTCCAGTGATGAGGAACATAACCAAGAAGCTGAGAAGTGGAAAAAACAGCAACCAGTTCAGGGTTCCAAAATACAGTGGACTAATTGTGAATGGAAGCTGTACAAAATGCAACAGTTGCCAGACCACCCCACTAAGAGGCAGCATTCTAAATCTGCTTTTTCAGTTGTAACTCAGAAGACCGGCTCTGTGCCCCAGAAATCCCCCTATTACCCAGAAGACACTTGTGATGTCCCAGCTGCCATACACTATCCCTCACCAACACCATCCCTGGGAAATCCCTGTACACCGGATACGTGGTACGCTCCAACTCCTGTGTGAGTAGGTGCAGCCCTGACAATTATGAGTAACCTAAGTGTGGAACAAATGTCACACAGTACATCTCACAAAGTCCCACTTTCCTTAACATATGGCCCTACTGTTAAAATATGTTATCAGAAAAGACAAGGCATTGATGTTCCTGCAGAGTTTGAAGCCCTGGACATACGTAATTGAAGTACTCTGGGCGATGCATCCTCTTGCTGAAGGACATGCAAGGGTTGGGAGATGAAGGCTCTCACTGAACTGAAGGGTGTTTGAGTCCCATGTAGAATAAGCAGCAGGGGTTCTTCGTGTAATAATATCTTTGTGTTCTTGCCAGCCAGCTAATTTATCGATGAGAGTAATTGCAAGGGTTGTGCTTCTTTGTATTCTAGTTTACGTTGAACCCAACAAAAAGATTTTCTATGCAGATAGGAAACATCTTTGTGATTCAGTAAGACATTTTTATTCAAGTCTGGAAGATGTCATGTTTAATTAAAGAGTATTTCAGGGGTGTGACCAAATGTATGATTTTATTTTTTTACTATATGTTAAAACAATAAAATGAAGCAGCATCAATAATATGTTAAATTTGACGAAAAGGAAACTCAATGCAAGTCCTATATGAAAGCCTTTCAGCGAAAGAAATATAAAGTTCGTTCATGACCTTTGCAAGACACGGACCTTAAAACCCAAGTTTGAAAAGTGCAGAACATGATAAATTAGCAACCAACCTTCTTTTCTATTTCTTAAGGAAAAATATTTTTTACATTCGATTATCGCAACAATTATTGTAATATTTGAAGATATTAAAAGAGTTGAACATAAGGCAAAAATCATAAACTGTAATTTCTGAAACGCATAACATCAGTAGTATTTGATAAAATTACTTCCAGCAATGTATTATTCAGCAGTAAAATAACAAAAATAATAGCTGTATCAAGGAGAAAGGGGAAAATACTCCACAACACTCATCATTGTTAAAATTGAGCTCTTAATCCCAAGTGTAGTTCTGAATGGGAAAAAAAAATGCAGTGTCATTTATGCGTTTTTATTAATAAAAATGTTTGCTTGTTTTAGGTTGGCCCAGATGATATTGGGAATTTTGATCCAGAATTTACAGACGAAATGGTCCCATATTCTGTTTGTGTGTCCTCGGACTTCTCAATAGTGAATGCTAGTGTCATGGAAGCAGATGATGCATTTGTTGGATTCTCTTATGCACCACCCTCTGAAGACTTGTTTCAATCGTAATTTACGAACACAAAACGTACTCTTCCAACTTGGCCGAAAGCATGTGCTGAAGTTTTCGATGAACACCCACAAGTTTAAAAAATGCGCCGTTAGTGCCTTTTAACATAGGAAACGTATTGGAAAGAGCTACTCAGAGTTTAAAGTTTAAAGATCTTTGTTTGTACTGCAAATATATATTCTGCTGGAGAGTATATATTTTTATAGAAAAACATTGACATGAATGATGACATGCACGAAGATTATGTTGATATGTTCATTTGCATTTACATTAATGAGTGTTCACTAGGATTAGCTTTTGTTTAATAGCAGCGCTGTGTAACAAATGCTAATGGATAGTGCACAATAGAACTCTGCAGTAACTTACGTGCTTTTTTTGTACCTATGCAATTGTCGTTCTGATAATCTACGTTTAGAAAAATAGTTTTGTACTATGTTATAATGTCTTTCTAATAATACTACCTGACTGGGAGAAAAGATCTCATAACTGGAGAATACGAACTTAAATAATTAGTCATTTAAGGTCATATGCAGTGGTTTTATCACTTGCGTTTGCTTCTTGCGCCTATAAATTGTAGCATTGTTTCAAACCTTAATTGCATATCACACGTTTTTTTTTACTAAATTACAGCATATTAATCAACAGTTATCTTAAGGTTCATACTCTGCCACTGAATAGACATTCATTGTGATAGAAGTAGAATGTTAGGAAGGTTAAGTAATACTCAAAAACATTAAACAAAACTTCAGAAATGTTAGTATTTGAGCTGGAGAATTATTTGCAACATTGAGTGTATTCAATGTCATTCCCCCTTCTCTTCTCAGTTTTTCACCAGAAAAGCTTAGAAGCTGTAAAACATGAGTATTTTAGAAAAGGAATTGACCTTCAGGACATTAAAGTAAAAAAAAGTTCCATATGATCTTTTGTAACTGAATTGTTGTGTATATTTTTTCACTATTATTTTTGAATTTATACAATATTTTCCCTTCAGAGAAAAAATTATAAAAGTTTATATTTCTAACTGTCAAATATTCCTAGAGTTTATTTCAAGTGTGATGAAAATTGTTCAGAGTTTCTAAAATAGTAATCTGTAACCTAAAGATAGACATTTCAAATAAAAAAATGTCAAATTCTGTTAGCCCGTTCTCATGGTTTTATTTGTTATAATAATTTTGATGCATGCTTCTCCCTTTGTGTAGGCTAGTTGTTAAGATGTAAGTTTGAGGAAGCTGTGAATCAGACATTTTTGAAATAGTGTTGTAAAGGAAAGAGTGGCATTATGAAATCCTCAGTCTTCCACTTGCATGTGAAATATGGACCCACTTGTGACTTAGCCCTTGTCTTGCTCTCATTGTTGACTATGGAATTTATACGAGCCAAATTTGTTGAGTGTGAGAGTGCTTCAAGTGAAATAAAGATGGATATAGTGTAGAAAGGATCCTCTTTCTGGCATGGTTACCCCCACTTTTTGCCTGTTGTCAATATGTTTTGACTATGTTCACTGGGATCCTGCTAACCAGGACCCCGGTGACTACGCTCTCTCCCTTTAAACTTGGTTGCTTGGACCACAAACACCCCACATTTGGCATGCTGGTGCCCCCATATAAGTCCCTAGTATATGGTACCCAGGGCACTGGGGCACCAGGGGTCCCCCATGGGCTGCAACATGTATTATGCCACCCATGGGGACCCCAGGCAAAGTCTATCTGCAGTAAGTAGAGGGATGTAACCAGTGTCCATTCTTGGGAAATCCAGCTTTTCTTGCAATAGACAGGCTTCTTTTGAAGAAGAGTGACCAACGGCTCCTCCACCCCCATGTTTTCCAGCTTGCCCCAGAGTTTGGCACGGTTGACAGCATCAAAAGCACACAAGTCCATGAAGGCTAGATGTAGGAAGCCCTTCATTGATTTTGTGTATTTTCCGATGATGACGAAAGATTGAGACACTGCTTAACGTGCTCATTCCCTGTCTAAAACTGTAGTGGGCGCCTGAAAAGCTGTTATTTGAAGTAGCCCACACTTCAGGCTGGGATCAGAGAATCTTCCCCTAAACCTTCACTATGTAATCTATCAAAGAGATGGGCGTATAACAGGCTAGATCGGGCCTACCTCCTTTTTTAAAAATCGGACTATGGTGGCTTCTTTCCAGGATGCAGGGAGTGGGTGAATAATACAGCTCTAAACACGTTGGCAAGGAGTGGAGAATAGAAGTCTGAGTTTTCTTTAAACAGGTCCGCAGGAACTCCATCAGGGACTGGGGCTTTCCTGCCCTTATCATGCCCGAGAACCTCCTGAACTCCCTTAACTTCAAATTGATTGACTTAACTGAAGAGCCCTTTACATTCCTTGCCCTGTAGTCCCCTCATCTGCTTGTGGCGCCATTACTTTATTAAAAAAGTTAAAAACACATGAAAAATGTGTGACCCACACCATTTCAGAGATTAAAGTCTCTATTAGAATAAGACCCCTCTTTGAGCATCAGCCGACTAACAACTTCCCAGAATTTTCTCAGATCTCTCAGTTGTCCTGCAGCCATCAAGTCCTCCCATGCTTTGTTTCCAAGCTGGGCCTTCCTAGCAGCAATCTTATTTTTATAGGGCTCATGAGTGGCAGGTATTGCTTCCCTATCCTTCGGGGGTAGCCTTAAGGGCCAATTTCAGTTGCCTGTGTGCTTTTGAACAAGCAGTGTCAAACCACCTCAGGGAGGGAGAGATATGAGGATGATATGATGTTGTTAGGGCAAGGCAAATAGCAGAGCATAAATTCTCAAAATCCTGAACTATACACTCTGGGATTACCTCGTTGGTTAAACACCTGTTGACTAGCTCAAAGTTTCCACAAATAACTTTTTCCAGAAAGATTTTCTGATCCACTCATTCTTATTTAAGTCTACACCCTTTTTTTATTATCAAAGGTCATTGGAGCAGGGGTTAATTTAGGGTCAGCTGGGGCATGAGCAAGATTAAAATGGGGCGCTAGGGGACTATAATCACTGTCTGAGTGGGGAATTATTTTAAAACAGCTCAGTGCTCATTGGCAATTAATAAAAATCTATCATACTGGGATTGGCTCCTCCCATAAAAGGTGGAAAGTGTATTAAAGGTACCTTTACACAATCTGACAGGAAAACTAGCTTGTTCGAGATCACAATATTATTCAGGGCCTCTCCATACAGGGATTGTTTAAGGTGTGGTAGTGTATCACCTTCTTTATATTCTATACCAGCTACACTTAGATCATTGAGCTGGCATTTTTTGCAGTTAAAGTCCCCTACCCATACAATACAGGTGGTGGTCAACACAGGTTGCCTTTATAACCGCATGATTCAGTGTTTCTACCACATTGGTATTTTGATCGTCAAAAAAATTATAATAATTCACAATCAACATGTTAGTCCTACCCAATTCTGCTAGCAACAACAATTGGAACCAAAGAGAGGAGTCCAAAAACTTCACTTTAACTTTGTTACAATTAATAGAAATTAGAATAGTCAGTCCACCCATCACATTCCCCGAAGCTATAGGAACAGCAGGATTACTAATCAGAAGGAAAACCGTTTACAAAGAAATTTTCCTGTGACCTGATTGCCTGTAAACAAATCATGTCAAAGCTAGTTACAAAAACCACCTAGTCCTCATTTGTTAGTTTAGAACTATCACTGGCGATATTCCAGAATGTTATGGAAAAAGAATAACCACACTCAGGTTTGTCTGATTGACTCACCGTATTAAGACCTTGGTCAAGTATCATGTCTGAGTCACCTACCCTTACAAGAAGAAGTGCTGTGGTAGTTTCATGAGATGGAGAATTAAAATGTCTACAAGGCTGTAAGCATCAATCATTCTCTTGTACAGAATTTAGCACCAAAAAACTATTAACGAGGCTTAAAGGAGAGAAATGTATCAAGGCCGACGAGCAGGTGTGTCCAGATGGATTTGTTGTATGCCTTAGATATGGCCCCTATGTGGGTTTATAGAAATAGCCTAAGGGCTGAGCTCTAATAGAAGAAGTGGCAAGAGACGTGCAGTTTCAGGCTGACAGTAGATACCTTACTACCCGTGGGTATCTAATGTTGATCACAACACTCTCCCCATCTAAGCTTTTTGGAGCATAACCCACTCCTGACACACTTCTTATTGTCAGTATGTCGTATGAAAGATCATTTTCCCAATGCCCATTAGTCCTCAACCAGTACATTGTTTTGTGTTTTAAATCAACTTCCGTTTCCCTCTTACGCTTGGCCAGGGTCGGGACATTTTCAAGAATGATAACATAGGGTGTGGGAGATACTGGAAGATGCGGCTGATGGGGGATCTTGTCTGGGGCTAGTCTCAGATTTACTTACAGGCGCTCTTCCACTGTTAGAGGTAGCTTCTCTATCCACTGAATCACCATCAGGTCTCCCGATATTAGAAATAGTATTATTCTGAATTCCCGCAGGGAGAATAGTAGCTGTTGGCACAGCAGGAAGTTCTGCGTCAAACTCTGAGCTGGCTGAACAGGGGATTAGTTGCACAAAGACATTGACTGTGGCGCTTCAGTCCCCTGAGGGCGTCTTGGAGGTGCTTTTTCCTGGTAATGTTGCAGGCTTGACCATGAGAGGTTACAGCTTTCCTCTATCCCATTTCAATTTTTGCTATTGAGTCCTCCATAAGAGATCTCACCAAAGTTTCCAGCCTGGTAAATAATCCATCAGTATGAGTCTTTAGGAGAGAGGCCAATTGGGTCATCATACCAAAGGTAAAGCATTCCTTGTCCCCCTCGCTGGGTTGTAACAGATATTCATCACCCCCTGTTGTCATGGGTTGGAACTGTAGCTTCCTTTTGATTGGATTCCTCATGCTACGTCTGCTTTTCTTTTGCAGAGGTCGAGAGTCTGAGTGGGAGGCAAGGGCTATAGTCACTGTTTGAGAGTTTAAAATAACCATTGACCCTAGACCCCTTTTTTCTGTCTGGCCACATGTCAGAGAATCATCCTTAATGACTGTTGTTGCTCCCAGGTCCATACATAAATCCTTACTCTGGGTTGTATCTGACATTGACTTACTAAGCGTAGGTACACCAATTGAAGAAGACAGATTAAAACTCTCTGCCCCTGCCAGTGGCTGCAGGGCAGCAGCTAACAACAAAGAATGTCATCTAACAGCATCTATGTTTCCTTCCACCTGATCAGTTTCAGAATTTCAAGCCTACATAACTGTTGTTAAGTAGTTTGTAATGGAGAGCATATTAACCAATAAGATGTCCTTTGAGCTGCCTGATGCTTGCATATTCAGTTTCCCCGTTGATGATATCCAAGGAGACCTTTCAAAGCTCACAGATGGAACAAATCCCAAAGCCAATAAAAGAACCCTCATAAGCTTACCGCTAGAATTTCCACAAGAGGCTAGATTAAAGAGGGGTGGCCCAGTCCAGTCTCACCGGCCACAGACAGGCCCACTCTTAACCCAGTCTGTTCCCCGGTGTGTTCCACAGTGCGGGACCGGCCTCGCTGTTATATAGCGCTTTCCCTAATGCACTCGAGATGAGAGGGCATGGTAGGAAGGCAAAACCCTGTGTGGCTCGAGCCGCAATGCAGTTTGATGATGGCAGTCCTTCCAGGTCACTTCCCGCCCTGCGGGACTAGCCTCACTGTTTTACAGCACTTTCTCCAATGCGCTCGAGAAGAGGGGGCGTGGCAGGCAAGCAAAACCCTGTGCTGCACGAGCCGCAATGCAGTTTGGTGATGGCAGTTCTTCAGGGCAGCTTCCTGCTGTGGGACTGGCCCTGCTGTTTTATAGAACTTTCCCCAATGTGCTCAAGATAAGAGGGCATGGCAGGCATGCTGGCAAAACCCTGTGTGGCTCTAGCTGCGATACAGTTTGGTGATGGCAGTCCTTCAGGACCACTTACTGTCATTAGACAAAAGACAATCTGTCCCATCCGTGAACTCGGCCTAGGGCCAGCTATTAGTTTCTTGACGTATAATTGGTTTCTCCGTAGCCTCAATTATTTCGGGGTCAGTGACTATAGTCAATTCTCAAAAGATTCAAAAATGCTGATAAATGTAGGCCTGACCATAGCAGAATTCACAATTTGCACATCAGATTGGCTGATCATCTCGCAAAAGGGATCAACTTTCCATCATGCAGGACCCCATCTGTTCTCTGTAACTAGCAGGCTGTATGACGGAAAGTTGAGCACTTTTGTAAGATGATCAGCCAATCTGACGTGCAAATAGTGACTTGAATTTTGTGGGCAAGAGATTGACATAGGCGCCCCCCTCCTGTTACTTGTTATGCGTACCTTAGAGGAGAGGTTTTTGGTGATTTTTGGATCAACTGGAGGTGTTCCTCACATTGTCCTGATGAAGACCACATTAGATAAAAGGAAACACACTCATTTTGAAGGTGGTTGAAACATCATCACATGCATTTTGAGGGGGGTTGAAACGTCGACGATCACTACTTTTGACCGAACTGTATTTTCTCCTAATGGGAAATAATGGACAACACAAGACGATGCCCCCAGAAAGAAGAATATATAACTTTATGTATTATGCAGGCATTTTCTTCAGACTGTTCACAGATTATTGTGTTTACATTTGTAACACACTGCATGAGCACTGCTCACACTTCTTATACATGGAGCACCATATTTATAAAATAAATGATTTATCATTTTGATAAAATAATACAACATTTTTTACATGTTTGCTATGGTCAAGCCTACATTTATCATTGTTTTGATATCTTTTGAGAATTGACTGAAGTAATGTGAATGGGTTTTTTAATGCATTTTAATCCAACTGGATCATTAGTTGTGGAATGCAGCTGGTCTCATGTTCAGTGGGCAGAGCGAGCGGTGGGAGCAGAGATTGCAGGATGCAACAGCATCGAAGCAGAAAGGGATTCCAGGGGGAACGGGAGAAGGGGGATACTGACAGTCGCCTTACTAGTGATACTAATGCTGTGAAGGGGGGAGGAAATAAACCAAACTTTCTGTTCTGAAACTGTTAGAGACACTGCTTTAAAAACATATTTGAAACATACTTAAGGCTCCTGGCCCACATAAGTAATCACAAAGAGGGCAGCAGAGGTAAAGAAAAAGGCATATTAAAGCAACCTTCAACAGGGAAAGTTAGCATCTGTATATCCTCACCAAATCAAAAAGATACTGATGGACAAGATAGGTATACTATGAAAAGAATCTACTAAAAGGGAGGAGAGTCCTGGCACATAGACTCGTTGAACTCTCCTACAACCTTGATACTCCATGACACTGAGAAATCAGATACAAGCTAGGTTGCGTGCTGGTCGGCAGATATCATTAGAATTCCTTGTTACGACAAATATTCAAAGCTGGAGAAGATACCAGTCAGGGGCACCATGATTTTGGCATGGAAGTTAACTATATTTGTAAAACATTGGGTGATGTTGATAATAAAATGTTTGCCTGGATGAAACAGAAGGAAAAGTGAATCGGACCATTTCCATGTGTAAGAATCAACACTTACGAGACTTTAACAGTTATTAATAAACCTTTAAGGAACCATGAAGATTTTGAAAACAGGCCTTGTCACTGTCTTTTGAGGCTTATTGGTATTCCAGAAGGTCTTACGTGCTCCAACTCGCGTAACATAATACTTAATTATTTGATTAATGAAACGTTTAGTCAATGATGCTGAACAAGATTTATTAATAATTAGAGCTTATTGCATTCCCTTTCAGTAAAGACCTAATAGTATTCCACCCTCTACAGTTCTGGCATCTTTTTCTGATTGCCTAATAAAGGAAAATCTTGCAACATCCAGAACCACCTGCAATTTGAAAGCCAAAGCTGAATTTACGTTGGGTATTTTGCTAGGGATGGCATTTGGAACTGCACAGTATAATCGTCAGAGGAGAAGCATAATCTCTGAGATCAAGGCGTTTTGGGAGATGCTCCGATAGTACCACTGTCAACTATGACATTTTTATGGTGAGAAGTATTTACATTTGTTCATGAAGTAGAATAGGCACAGAGATAAATATCCAAAATGGAAGATGCTAGAAAGTTTCAATAGAGCAGCTGTTCAAATATATCTGATGAAATCCTTGGCAGAGGAACTGGCAAGCACAATTACTTTCTTCTCACAGAATGCCTACCAGTGCATCATTTAATAGAAGAGTTACTTCTGAATGTTTCATAACCCACAGGACGAGAGTCATTAATTGAGGTTTGATGGGGTTGGAACATGTAGCGGGCATAAAATAATGAGAAGATTAGCAAGGGTGACAAAGGAGTAGGGGTTGTATCCCCTTAAATTTGTATACCCTCACGTCTGAATTACGAATTATTAGTTGGGCTGTTGATGGCTTGAACATATATCAGAAGTGACAGGCCATTAAGTGAAAGTTGCAGGCATACAAGAAACACATACACCCCAATGAGGGTGTGCTTGATTTAAGGAAATTAGTTTAGATACAACAGCATGCACATCCCAGACATGTATCTACACATATGTAAGAAATATCGGCTAGAGACTTCTAGCTACAGATTCCTTAGCTTAGAATATTCTCACAGCATCAGACTGGATCTGGAAAATCTTGACTAGTACCTCTGCACACAGGTAAGTGGCATCATCATAGCCAGAAGTGACAGGTGGGGTGCCTATAAATGTGTTACCCCAGTGCGCTGACATCACTTCTTTTCTTTCTGCATCAGCACAGATCCTGAAGAGCTACCTCAGTTCTTTTTTGGAGTATCTTTTTCGATCTTTTTGACTTTGTCGAACTTCTTTTTGAGCTAAGCTCCTATTGCGCATAGGGATGTCCCCTACAAAACCTATGGGGTTTAAGCCCTCTCGTTCCTGTCAAAGACAGGTGTCTGTGATAAACCCAAACTTGGTTTGCTTGTAGTGCCTGAGTCGGGCCACAATTCCAAGGCATGCTACGACTGCCCAGTGATGAAGCCAAAGGTCATCTGTGAGCGTGCCCCTGAAGCTCCTAGTCACTTGACACCAGATGACTGAGCACCACTCCAGGTCTTGGTCATTTGCAAGGTCCTAGGTCCGCTCTCAAAGATGTTATTCATCAGGTAAGTCCCACAAGAAAAATAAATCAACTCCACTGTGCCTGTCCAAGTCATCAAACGAGGTGCAGGAACAATGACAGAAATGTAGGCCCCACTCCCACACATTCAGCTGTGGAGCCTTAGTTTGGGCCAGCTCCACATCTCCCAAAATTTCCCAGAGGCTGAGCAACACCCGTCCTGCTAAAATAATTTTATGCGGTCATACACCTCATTTTTGGGTTGGCCAACCCAAGTGGAGAGCCTCCAGGCCCCCCCTTGGCATTACCTTAGATCTGTTCCCAGATGAGCTCTGATTACAACCTCTGCCCCTTCCCTGCAGCTCGCTGCAGTGGCGCTGTTATCAAATCCTCAGTAGAGAGGCAGACCAGCATCTCCAGTGCCGACCAGACCAAGACCCTCCAGTTCGAAGACATTGCCTCCATTCACTGATAGGCCACATGGGGACACAACTGAGTTACATCTAAATATGTCAACCCCCTGTAAGAGCCCTTGGCAGAGAATAACTGGTATGAGGAACTGGCAGATGCCAGTGGTCTAGATACTTCTGAGGACACTGGCCTAACTAGTGTGGCTGCAAAGGAAGGGGCTTCATTTGCCATGGTGGTGAGGAGGGCAGCCGAGGTATTCTGCAGTTTTTAGCAGTCAAGATTATGGCCCTCATTACGACCCTGGCGGTTGGCGGTAATATGGAGGTAAGTACTGCCAACAGGCTGGCGGTACTTTCCACCATATTATGACATTGGCTTCAGCCAAACCGCCAATGTACCACACCGACCGCGTTGCCGCTGGGCTGGAGATATCAATCTCCAACCCGGCGGTCTGTCACTGTACCGCCTGCAGCATAATGACCCTGCCTACCACCATGGTTTCTGTGGCTTCCTTTCCGCCACGAAAACCATGGCGGTAGGCACTATCAGTGACAGTGAATCCCTTCCCTTTCACTGATAGAGGTCTTCCCCACCCTCACCCCCTCTCCGGATACCCCCACCCACCTTCCTCTCCAACCCCCCTACATTCACACCCCCTTCACACACACACACACACACACACACACACTCATTCCCACATGAATCCACGCATGCATACATCCATTCACACACTTATCCGCACACACTTTCATACATACCCGCAGACACGCATTCACAGAACACAACATACATGCACTCACACCTACATACATGCACATTCAACATGGAAAGCACACCTGCATACACGCACGCACAAACATTCACACACACCTGTCGGGCACCCACTTACCTGTGTTCAGGTGGTCCTCCGACAGGAGATGGGACAGGGCACTGCTGCCAGCAGCAGTGTCCGCCAGCAGAACACCGCCAGGCCATATTATGGGTCATAATACGGCTGGCGGCGGTCTACTGGCGTGGCGCTGCTGCTGGCAGCAGTGCCACCTTACCGCCATCTGTCGGCATGGCCACAGCTGGATTTCCGCCATTCTTGTGGTGGAAATCTGGCTGTGGTCCTATTACGGCAGACGGCTGGTAGCCACGGCAACGGTCTTTTGACAGCTGTCGCCACGGCGGTAGGCGGTTTTTACCACCAATATCATAATGAGGGCCTATATCCTGATGAAGGTGCTTCAACCTGGAGTAGCCCTCACAGAACTTCTTCTCACTTTTAATGAAGCCCTCATCGATGTCTGCATTGGGCCTGGGCCAACCCCTGCAGAGCTGTTCCTGTGCCCAGGATGATATCTCACCACCCCACTCCTGGGGACCCAGCTTTCCTCACCCAGCACCCCAACCCAGAGAGTCTGGTCATCCAGGACTCCACATCCAAGGTTTACGTTAGTGCATTCCCCACTACACCACTGGAAAGGGAATCCAATAGGCTGGATATCTTCAGCAAGAAAATGTTCTTTTCCACCAGTCTTGCACTTTGGTCAATAAAGACCACATGCCTCTTGAGTCGGTATTATTACCACACAGTTCAAGACATTATTGTGCTAGTGCTGCCCAGGGTCTTGAAGGAGGTCCAAGCCATCCTGTCTCAGGCTATTGTCGATAGCAGGGTCACAGCAACATTCACTATATGCTGAGGACTGGACACGACTGACTCAGTAGGTGGAGCAATAGCTTTGTCAGTGGCACTCCGTCACCACGCCTGGCTGAGGTCAACTGGCTTTTAAGCGGATATCCAGGCGGCCCTTAAGGACATGCCCTTTAATGGCACTCAGCTGTTTGGCAATAAAGTAGATTCGAGCCTCAAACACTTTAAGGACAGCAGGACCACTGCCAGGTCATTGGGGCTTTCCACAGCCCATGCCAGTGCCACTTGTCCTTTCTCTCCATCTATGGCCATGGTAGGTGCAACCAGCCATGTCCATTCTCGCAGAGCCACCACAACCAAACGTCTTCCCAGCTCTAAACGTTTTGATGAGATCTTTGGCTCAACTGATGTTTAGTTAGCTCGACAAAACGACAGAATCCCCAAATTTTATGATTTCCCATTGATTGACCAAGTAACAAATTCATGTGGACATTTTTCCAGAAAATTATTATTAGAAGAAAAATTTAGGAAATATATATCACTATATCACCATATTATTCAAAAGAAATCTGAAAATCAAAGGGAGTCAGTTTATCTATTAGATAGAAATACCCAACTACAAAACGATGACGCTAATGCTACTAGGAATCATTTGTCAGCAAGCATTGATATTTATTTGGAGCTACTTCAGGTTTGGGCTCAAATTAACTGATGGATGAGAGCTAAAGAAAAAGTCCAATACCGCACTTCCACTTATGATTACAGCAATTCTGTAGGTCGTAAGCTGGCACATGAGATTAAGGAAAACAGTCCCATACTAATATTAAGCGAATTGTCAGCAATCGAGGAACTATTGTCACAGGCCAGAACGGATTATTGACCATCTCCAACATCTGCATAAGCAACTTTATTTTCAAGAAGCTTACACATGGATACTATGAGTGATAGCTATTAAATTCAGCAGACCTCCGACAATTCAGCCCAGCAGATTCTCAGACTTTAGAAATACCAATAAAAGGGGGATGAGGCTACCTTGGCTGTACAAGCATTGTTGAATGAAAAAGCTGTGGGGTAAGAATCAATATCAGCAAAATTTTATAATGTTTTCTTATATTAAATATGTCCATTATACAGAGATGTGTTATATAGTCTTTACCTAGGTATTCAGGCCCTTATCACTTGGGAATAAAAATAATAATCAAAAGGGAGGGGCTCCAAAAGAGAGAGGATCATACTAGCCTATCTCATTGATTGATGTGGGTGCCAACATGTATTTTAAAGTCCTAGCTGAATAAAGTTCTGGTTAATAAAGAAGGCCTCTAACAAACAGAACGGTTTTATGATATGCAACTAATAATACAAAAACAAAATACAAAAACTGAAATAGTAATTGTTAAACTTTTTATCCAGATTATAACCTCTCTATGGGGCTAGGTATCTTGGTATTTATGTTTCCTTGAATGTACATGAAATATATGCCTTTTATACTATGAACCGCTATTAAATCATTGTATAGGCCTTATTCATCACTGGAACTGTTGTGTAGCCATTTTAGTTATAGCTCCATGCATGTTATTTGAACACACTAAGCCTGCTACTGTGCACTTTAACCTAGATATATTTTATTCAGCTTAGTTTATTATTTTAACAATAGCCACATTCGTGGTCTTGTTTTATTTCTCTTTTTCTAGCTGTTCTTTGTCTAGGCCAGCACTGTTTTCCTAAACAAGACATTTATTTCACTCTGGGCTTTCCCAAGGTTGCAGTAAGATATGTTGCAGGTAAAACGTGGTAATGCTTTGTCTCTGGTGTTCATAGAAACATACACATCCTACGTAGAGACATTTTCTCCCTGTCCCATACACGTATGCTGATTGCTGAACGCTTCGCTACAGCTGCTTATGCAGACTTCAGGCCTTTGCTCAGGTATGGGGGATGATGTCTTCATGGGGGAACCTGAAGGGCAGAACTAGAGCTTAACATGCTGTGCTCTAGTATAGCCTAGGTATGAATTAGTCTATTGACTCTAGTGACAAAATGGTAGCGTTATTTCTATGCTTCCCTCTCCTAGTCACGATTCTAATCTTGTCAAGCTTTATCGTCCTGGTTATTGCAGTACTTTATTGTCTAAGTTGCTTCATTAAAAACCTTATTGAAACCAATACTGCCTCTGATTGTCCTTGTATATGTGCGACTAATGTAACTGAGAGAAACTGATGAGATCTGAGTGACCACGATTTCCCTGAGGAGTCAGTTGTCTCATGCGCTCGGCTGCCCAATAATCCCGACTCTTGGGTAGAGATGAGGCATTGCTAGTTAGCCGGAGCAAAACCCGGATTGGCCCGACAGGTGTCACCTGTAGTGGGTTCGACTCAGTCTTCCCACAACGCAGGCGATTCTGCCGCTCAAATCCAGTAGTCTCATTAGAATAATGAGAGCCTATGCGACAGAACAGGATTCCAGTTAAACTAACTGGCTGATTTAAAATTGTTAAAATTAACATTTTACCCAAATTATTAGGTCACTGCCATTCCTTTTCATTATATATCCCTCATCCATATTTCAAATGACTGGAATCTGCTTTCACAACATTCATTTGGGGATACAAAAGAGCATGTTGAGTCATTTAGTTTGTCAAAGTCCCCAAATCCATGGGAGCTGGTCATTGCAAGAGTTTCATTTCTAGTACTCAGCTGCTACAGGAAAAAGCATATCAACACTGATTAAGACTATGAACACTATTAAGGATGACCAATCAGTTAACATATATAAATTATGTTTGAGATCAAATGCAGCTAGAGAGTTGATTCAGAAATCTGACACCAATTGTCATGAAAGGGAACACTGCATTCAACTTTTTCAAATATCTAGTACTCCTAGATATTTGCCTATCAGGGCGAAATCTTATTTACCTAGTATTTTCTATGACACATCTGGCAGACATAGGCTGAAAGGGTGTCACACATCTGGGGCTACTGTAGAGATCAAATACCATCTCCACATATGATGATTGACAAAATAACTTTAATTTGCCCAGAAATAAGTTTTTAAATACCTACAAATGGGAGATTTTCTGATGAAGTCTAATTCACATTCACAATATCGTATGCATGAGATAGATTTACTTGGACTAGTTCACATATTTCATAACACTGTTACCACATTACAGTGAAGCGTTTTCTGAATAATGGTTTCGAAGCCTGAATATAAATGTTACACCTGGTGTTATTTTGCATAACTTTGAATTTGGCAATACATATTTACATGTTGCAAATTTATTATAAGACAGTTCATATGTTATACTATTCCTCTAGCAGTTTACATCAGTGGAACCTCTGTATAAATTCACGATGTCCCTGATGTGAAAATGTAATTATGGATGATGTACACATATTTGTTAACATGCTACAAACTATATGATATTTGGAAGGTTATAACTCGTACATTGTCCAATCTGTTGACTACAAAATTATTGCTTAACGCTTATTTTATTATACTAGGCAGTAAAATTCAGGATGGACCTATACTACATGAAAATATAGAAATATGCTTTCTGTTGCCAGACTTGTAATTACTAAACATTGGCTGATCCTGTAGAATATTTATATTGGTGGCAAATAATGTGTTGAGATTTAGTCTGCCATATATAAATGTAAAATCTGACGGAGACATCTAGCCGCAGGTTCCTCACCTTAGAATTCTTCCCAGGTGCCAGACTGGATCTGGAATTTTTTTCCAGCAGTACCTCTGCGTGTTGGAAGAGGGCACTGCGTGACATCGCCCACCAGATGTGATGTCGACAGAGTCCATGTAATCCCCTCCCTGACGCGCTTATGTCAGTTCCTTCTTTTCTGTGCTGCACAGCGGAACTGGAGTTCCTCAGGGCGCTGGCCTTTCTTGACAAAATTCTTTTGTTGAGGGAACAGTGTGCCCTTTTTTTTTACATATCCTCAGGGTTCACGTCTTGTGGGTTCTGTGGCAGGCCAAAGACCATGATACTGTTTGTATTTGGTGCCTCGGGAATACCGCGACTCCGAGGATTGTGGCTCCTGTCCTTATCTTTGTCCGTAGGCGTTGTGGGAACGACGTTTGAAGATCTTGGGGACACATTATGCAGAGGCCTCATGTCATTGTCGGTCTCGCTCAGGATACAGGGAGCAATTGTGAGTTTGTTCCAGGAGCCGTTCCCACTATAATGCGTCTCCCTCGATGTCGAGAGAGCTGTTGCCAAAAGGCAGGCAGTCTAAGTCGAGGCATCCACCTTCATTAGCTAAGTCCAGCGTGTCCGATGCCCTCTCCCAATCCACAGTTGAGGAGTTGGTACGCGAGCCCACCTTGCACCTCTCTGCTCTTCCTGGAGCCGGGGAGACTCTGGCCAAACTGCAGGATGATTACAATTCCATTCATTTTAACCTTCGGGCCCCTCCCTCCCTCTGGCGCACTTCCTAGCCCCAAGGAGGTGAGAGGTATCCTACCTGACTTTATGCAGGCAGGTTGGCCCTCAGTGTGAGATAGGCCCTCTTGAGCCATAATCGGATCTCTACTGGCTCTGGTGCATAGCCCTTCGGGGTTCTCATCTAGTGTGCTGGAGTTGGATCAGCTGAAGTCGGCGGTGCCGGTCGACGCCGAACCGATTACCCTGACGCCGAGACGACTCTGCTCCGATGTTAAACGGCATCAGGTGCAGTGCCAGTGGGACTGTCTGGTTCAGATACCTTCCCTACTCCTTCTCTTCAATCCCTTCCTGTTTTTCCTTTAGGGGAACAGGCTTCTGGAGGTGAAGGAGAGGAGCTGGGCAACCCTGTAGATAAACTGCAAAGCCTACTCTAGAGGGTAGTTGGCTGATAGAATTAGTGAGACTAGTGGCCTTTAGTCCTCGCTGGCTTTGGACCTCCTTCCCCTACCCCACCATTGCGATGGAGGTGATTCCTCCTTCGCCAAGTACTGGAGAGGGCACCTGCAGTCCTAGAATTGCAGTTCCCCTCTATGGAGGTGACCACTGATCCCTTGATATCAGTGCTTCTCCAGGGCCAGACAGGAATAGAGCTGTGCTCTCACATAGTGAGGCACTATATGCTCTTTTATTAGGGGCCTGGCCAAAGCCTGCTACGTGGGCCCCAGTGGATGATCCATAGACCATTGACACCAGCCTGCATCCGGCAGGACCCAACTCCGAGAAGTTTTTTGGTGCAAGCTGCTACAGCCTCTTCTGACCTGAGCTTCTCCCCTAACATTCCTCCGGACAGGGAGTCCAGATGGTTGAAAACTTGTAGACTAAGTATTTTCTCCTCAATCAGCTCGTGGTGTTCCTGCTATGTTCGCTTCTGGAGGAGATCCGGAGCGAACTTGCCCAGACACTTCAGGATGGGCAAGAGGCAGCTAGGTTTGTCATAAGGTGTGGAATGGATTCCACAGACTCAGTTGGTCGAGCCATGGCTCACTCTAACTATGGGCCATCATGCCTGGCTATGCCTCTCTGTCTTTTTGGGCACTGCCCGATCCATATTGGAAGATATGCCCTTTGAAGGCACCCGCCTGTTGGGAACTCATGCCAATTCTGGGTTTAAATGCTTTAGGGACGGCCGGGGTTGCAAAGATTTGTAAATACGTCTATTCTTATGTTTACCGATGGACTCATCCCAGAGTGGAGTCCTATCCTTCCTGCTGAGCCAAGTTTCAGCTCCCTTTTTTTGTTTCAGTCTGAGCAATTCCACCCCGTGGTGGCACCTGTTACAGTGTTCCTGGTTCTGCAGGTATTCCTATTTTTTCTTATGGCAGTTAATGACATCTTTTTGTTGTATACTGTCTGGGAGATGTATATTCTTTGTGACCCTAGTGAGTTTAGCACCTGTTGAAACAGGATTTTTTCTTTTTCACTGAAGACAGAATTCATGTTCAAGAGATAGTTACCTTTATGGTATTGTGAGTGTGTCCAGCCTTAATATTTCTTTTGAAGGTGACACGTATAGGGTAATCATCAATTACCCTTAGAGGTCAACATGAATCTTTGGACTCAGATAGGAGTGAGATACCATCTTAACAGTCAACATCAATAAATTCAAATCAATAAACATCACTTTCAGTATTTGAGTCGGAAATTTACATGCACCATGACCCCTGTGGCCATGAATCACCACACCAGTTTAGTAAAGTTCAAACATTTATTGCACTTTACATTAACAATGTTAAGAGCACGTAAATCAAACGCAAGACCAAATGATAAAAGTACAGGAATAACACAGGCTGACCAAATCTAAGGAATCCTAATCTAGACAGAATATTTAGAATTAAACATTCAAGAACCAACATGCAGAATAACAACAACAAATGAATGTTTGGCACAGAATACATTTAGTTATCGCAGATTAACTGTTTACAATCAATTTATATGAAACAGTTGAATTTAGATTGTGGCATCCTTAACTATTACTCTAATTCAATAAGCATGTTTAGGCTTCATGCAAAAAGAAAAGAAGATAAAAATTAATTTGGAAAACATGTGACTAAACCGCTAACTAAAAATAGCAGTTGGGTTTTCTAAAAGGAGAAAACATAAACATCTGAAAGAAAGACAAATGCCCATTTGGTTGTAACTCTCCTAACAGGACAGGCAGCAGCAATGTCTTCATCCTTGGAGCGTATTCTAGTCTTCTTCAATAGAAAATGGCATAATAGGGAACAGTTCAGTAATGTTCGGCCTCAATGCACCTGAACCACCAGAATCATTGGCAAAGAGCTATGCTAAGAAACAGGAACACTTCATTTCACTAGCTGAGAAAATGAAAGTCTGTTGACAGCTGTGAACAGCAAGGCCCTGAGAAGAACTGAATTTATGTCACATAATTTTGTTATATTAAAGTTCTAGAAATAAACAAGCTAAGCTTCTGTTGGTCAGTCTATGGTGTGGTTTAGGTCATAGCCAATTAACTTTTCTCCACGTTTCAAAAGTATCTTTTCTTCATTTTCTGCATTCACGATTGGCTCATCTTCTCCCACTGCGGACACCATTTTCCATTTTCTGCATTAGAATACAATTGTTGCATGTTATACATGAGCACTGAAGACTATTGTTCCTGGGTACATATTATATTGTCCCAGGGAGACAGACAAATGTTACAACATAAGACATAACTTTTCCACAGTGAGCAAGTCACACAGGATGCTTAGAGAAACATTATATTGCAGTGTTAACATTTTAAAACATTGCCTCTGGAAAATTACTAAGGCCTTTTTAAAATCAATGCTAAAACATGAAGGATAAAACATATAATATTTAAACTATTAATTCTTTTAGTACATATTAATTTTCATCTTTCAGTACATTTAATTATGAGTAAACAAAATACATTTTCTTTAGACATTTATTATTATGTCAAACTACATTGTGGCTGACAAAAGGGTGATCATATTTTCCAAAACACACATTTTTAAGTTTTGCTTTTTAATTTGTGTTATTTCATTGTGTTTTAATGTTAACATTTGCAGTCCAACAATCTCTCTGCTGACTATATGTGTCGTCACAAAATATACTTATTAATACTTGTGAGTAAGTTCAAAGTTTAGTTTGTCTATAATATCTATTGTTTCTTGTTTTTCTCCCGTTTTCAGTTTTTCTCAAATCGTGAAAGTATCTGCTTCTCATTTTTTCTATTTTCATTTCTTCCCTCCTCTCTTCATTTTTCATCTTTTGTCTTTTCATCAGAATGTATAGTTTGTCAAATCTGACTAAGCAGATGACAGATACAACCACAATTAATAATGGTTTCAATATTTTTCCCACAATACCCTGACCAAGATTACCCAGCTATTTTTTCACTTTAGTAACACCTTTGCCAATATTTTCCCATACCCCTTGTTCTTTCAGATCCTTTTAGTCTGAATTTGAATCTGTCAGGTTCTTCATAAAATGTCTAATTCCTTTACTATTGTCAGGTATGTATGTACAACAATGTTTTGCTTTCAGCATCTGGCAGACTCCTCCTTCCTTTGCTAAAAGTATATCGAATGCAAGCCTATTCTGGAAAACCATAGAACGGACCGCATCCATTTGGTATCAAATAAATTACAGCTCCAGAAAAATTAGTCAACATGTAACCCACAATGGTAGACAACTTTCTAAATTTCAAAGCATTCAGAACAACTCCTACAGAAGGAATAATTGCTCCAAATGTATCCCCAATTATTCCAGAATAAGTTGCTCTTTTTGGTCTTGCTCTTTGCAATTCCTTCGTATTATATGTGTCTTCTATATTGTCAATCTGGTAAATCTTCGGGAATACCACTCCCAAATAAACAGTCCCATACAATCCCTTTGGGAGACGATAATAAGCATTCTTTCCACAGATTTAACATACCCCAGTAATTGCAGGATCTTGTCCATTTAACATAAAGTTTCATGTATTCATAAAAATAAATACATGTCTGCACTCCCCAAAAATTTTGTATAAGTTCTGGATTGAGGTCTATACATACAAAGCTTTCCTACATGTTAAAAATCGAAAGCAAGCTTCCCTTGTGTTTTAGTCTCACTAAATGCGTAATAATTTATAAATGTCTTCTTCACTACCCCCTTCTCTATTTTCTCCTTCAATGCCTTTCTCCTGTCATCAGTTTGATCTAGAAAAGATTTTTCTACTGGCGGAAGCAAGCATGTGAGGTTATTCCTGTAAGTATAAGCTGTGCCAAATGTTAGTTTAGGCTCAAAGAAAACTCCCATAATATCAATATTTCTCTCTTAAGCTATGTTACTTAAGTGTTGTTTAATCGGAACAAAAGAAAACACTAAGGCCCTCATTATGACATTGGGGGTTAGTGATAAAGTGGCGGTAATTCTGCCAACAGGCTGGCAGTAATTACTGTCAAATTATGACTATGGCGGTGATAACTCCCATAGATAGCCAATGTACCACACCAGCCGCCAGGACGTTAACACCACTGACTACAGCAGTAGCCGTCAACAGCCAGGCGGAAGACAAAATACCACCCACCATATTATGAACTTGCAATCCGCCAGGATTTTCAGGGCGGTACCAACGCCACCAAAAGCCTGGTGGAAACAGAACACAGAAGACCAAAGACTCACCATCGTAGACACAGGGAAGAACAATGCCGCCATGGAACTGGAACTGCAAATCTTCCCGATGCTCATCTACGTCATGCTCAACCTGGAACACCAATGCCGACGTAGACGATGATGGTGAGTACAGCCGCCTAGCACACAAGGGAGGTAGGGAGGAAAACGAGAGTGACACACACATGCACAACACACATCTGACACACACACACTATACACACAACCAGCTGCAGGTGAAAAACAATGGCAGACGACATACGGCGGAATAATGCAAGGACAACAAGAATGCAGTAATGAGAAAGTATTGAATGTAAACAGCTACCAAAAGAACCAATTGTACAAAAAACTGATATGCACACAATGGGCCAATGCCCAGTCCAAAGTACTAAGGGCCCACCGGGCCACAGCGCACAGTCTAAGGCCCAACTCAAATCCTGACTTCATCCGGATAGAACTCTCCAGGGGCATAAGTTTGCAAGTGGGCCGGCACCTCAGGTGGATGGGGTGTTGGGGGCAACTCAGCCAAATACGGGAACAAGCCCACTTGTTCTGGAGGGGGCTCCATGCCCATATTTCTGTGCTGGGGAGTACAAGGCCACAGTCTCTCAGGTGGGTGACTTTCCCACTGGTTCTGGAGGGGGCTCCATGCCCATATCTCTGTGCTGGGGAGTGCAAGGCCCCAATCTCTGGAGTGGGTGACTTTCCCACTGCTTCTGGAGGGGGCTCCATGCCCTTTTACCTATGCTGGGGAGTGCAAGGCCACAGTCTCTAAAGTGGGTGACTTTCCCACTGGTTCTGGAGGGGGCTCCATGCCCATTTACCTATGCTGGGGAGTACAAGGCCACAGTCTCTGGAGTGGGTGACTTTCCCACGGCTTCTGGAGGGGGCTTCATGCCCCTATCTCTGTGCTGGGGAGTGCAGGGCCACAGTCTCTCAGGTGGGTGACTTTCCCACTGGTTCTGGAGGGGGCTCCATGCCCATTTACCTCTGCTGGGGAGTGCAAGGCCACAGTCTCTGGAGTGGATGACTTTCCCACTGGTTCTGGAGGGTACTCCATGTCCATATCTCTCTGCTAGGGAGTGCAAGGCCAAAGTCTCTCAGGTGGGTGACTTTCTCACTGGTTATGGAGGGGGCTCCATGCCCATTTACCTATTCTGGGGAGTGCAAGGCCACAGTCTCTGGAGTGGGTGACTTTCCCACTGGTGCTGGAGGGGGCTCCATGCCCGTATCTCTGTGCTGGGGAGTGCAGGGCCACAGTCTCTCAGGTGGGTGACTTTCCCACTGGTTCTGGAGGGGACTCCATGCCCATTCACCCATGCTGGGGAGTGCAAGGCCACAGTCTCTGGAGTGGGTGACTTTCCCACTGGTTGTGGAAGGGGCTCCATGCCAGTATCTCTCTGCTAGTGAGTGCAAGCCCACAGTCTCTCAGGTGGGTGACTTTCCCACTGGCTCCGGAGGGGGCTCTGTGCCCATTTACTTATGCTGGGGAGTGCAATGCCACAGTCTCTGGAGTGGGTGACTTACCCACTGCTTCTGGAGGGGGCTCCGTGCCCATGTACCTATGCTGTGGAGTGCAAGGCCACAGTCTCTGGAGTGGGTGACGTTCCCACTGTTTCTGGAGGGGGCTCCATGCCCATTTACCTATGCTGGGACGTGCAAGGCCACAGTCTCTGGAGTGGGTAACTTTCCCACTGGTTCTGGAGGGGACTCCATGCCAAATTACCTATGTTGGAGAGTGGAAGGTCACAGTCTCTCATGTGGGGAACATGCCCACTGCTTCTGGAGGGAGTCTCTTGTACAGCAGTCCCTGTAGGGTGGCATACATGGCTTCTGCTTGTGGTGATGGCTGCACTGTGTCATCTGGAGGTGAGGGCTGCACTGTGTCAGCAGGTGAAGGTTCCTCCTGTGCATCCTCTGCAGGAGGAGTAGGCTGCACTTACTCAGCTGGCGGTGAGGGCTCCGTGACTACTGGTGGTGGCGGTGGTGGTTTCACCCTGACAACCTCTGCTGGAGGTGAGGGTTGCACTGTGTCAGCAGGTGAAGGTTCCTCCTGGGCAGCCCCTGCAGGAGGAGTAGGCTGCACTTCCTCAGCTGGCAGTGAGGGCCCGTGACCACTGGTGGTGGTGGTGTTACCCTGTCAGCCTCTGCTGGAGTTGAGGGCTTCTTCCCCTTCATGGCAGGATGTGCGTGCTCCTTGCCCTTCCTGGCAGGAGTCGAGGGCTTCTTCCCCTTCATAGCAGGAGGTGAAGACTCCTTCCCCTTCATGGCAGGAGGTGTGGGATCCTTAACCCCTAGGGTGCCCAGGATGAGCTGGTCTCGCCCTCGGCAACGGTTGCTCGTCCTGCTATGGACCCCCGGGGGAGCGCTACCGCTACCCCAGATGGCCAAACACCCCCCTCCCCTGGGCAGGGATGGAAGGGGCATCGCCTCCCCTTCCACCTCCGACCACTGTGGTGTCAGACCTAATCAGAGGCCTTGCGCAGATCGGAGGAGAAATGCATGAGCATTTCTCCTCCAATCACGTGGAGGGGGCAGAGAGGCATGAAAGAAGAGGAAAGGCCTTTCCCCTCCTTTCATGTCTCTCTGAGCATTTCTGCTGCCCGATCGCATCGCGATCGGGCAGCAGAAATGGCCACTAGACACCAGGGATTTTTTTTTTGTTTGTTTATGATATAAGGGGAGCGGCCTCTTGGGCAAGAGCCGCTCCCCAGGGGGCAATTTATTTTAGTTTTCAGAAATGTCTGGGTTTGGTAGGTTTCCCTAGATGGATGCTGAGCCCAGGACCAAAAACGCAGGTGCCCCCACAAAAACAGGTAGTTTTGTATTTGATAATTTTGATGTGTCCAGATAGTGTTTTGGGGCATTTCCTGTTGCGAGCACAAGGCCTACCCACACAAGTGAGGTACCATTTTTATCAGGATACTTGGGGGAATACTGTGTGGAAGGAAATTTGTGGCTCCTCTCAGATTCCAGAACTTTCTGTCACCGAAATGTGAGCAAAAAGGGTTTGGTTAGCCAAATTGTGAGGTTTGCAAAGGATTCTGGGTAACCGAACCTGCTGAGAGCCCCACAAGTCACCCCATCTTGGATTCCCCTAGGTCTCTAGTTTTCAAAAATACACAGGTTTGGTAGGTCTCCCTAGGTGCCGACTGAGCTAGAGGCCAAAATTCACAAGTAGGCACTTTGCAAAAAACACCCCTGTTTTCTTTGGGAAAATATGATGTGTCCACGTTGAGTTTTGGGGCATTTCCTGTCGCAAGCACTAGGCCTACCCACACAAGTGAGGTACCATTTTTATCGGGAGACTTGGGGGAATATAGAATAGCAAAACAAGTGTTATTGCCTCTTGTCATTCTGTACAGTTTTTCCTTCCAAATATAAGACAGTGTTAAAAAAGACGTCTATTTGAGAAATGCCCTGTAATTCACATGCTAGTATGGGCACCCCGGAATTCAGAGATGTGCAAATAACCACTGCTCCTCAACGCCTTATCTTGTGCCCATTTTGGAAATACAAAGGTTTTCTTGATACCTATTTTTCACTCTTTATATTTCAGCAAATGAATTGCTGTATACCTGGTATACAATGAAAACCCACTGCCAGGTGCAGCTCATTTATTGGCTCTGGGTACCTAGGGTTCTTGATGAACCTACAAGCCCTATATATGCCCACAACCAGAAGAGTCCAGCAGATGTAACGGTATATTGCTTTAAAAAATCTGACATAGCAGAAAAAGTTACAGAGTAAAACGTAGAGAAAAATGGCCGTTTCTTTCACCTAAATTTCTATATGTTTTTATTTCAGTTGTTATATTCTGTAGGAAACCCTCGTAGGATCTACACAAATTACCCATTGCTGAATTCCGAATTGTGTCCACTTTTCAGAAATGTTTAGGTTCCTGGGTTCCAGCATTTTTTTCACACTCATTTCTGTCACTGACTGGAAGGAGGCTGAAAGCACAAAAAAATCGTACAAATGGGGTATGTCCCAGTAAAATGCCAAAATTGTGTTGAAAAATTGGGTTTTCTTATTCAAGTCTGCCTGTTCCTGAACTCTGGGAAGCTGGTGATTTTAGCACCACAAACCCTTTGTTGATGCCATTTTCAGGGAAAAAAACACACGCCTTCTTCTGCAGCCCTTTCTTCCCAATTTTAGAAAAAAAACAAAATTTTCACTGTATTTTGGTTACTTTTTTGGTCTCCTTCAGGGGAACCCACAAAGTCTGGATACCTGTAGAATCCCTAGGATGTTGGAAAAAAAGGACACAAATTTGCGTGGGTAGCTTATGTAGACAAAAAGTTATGAGCCCCAAATAGCCAAAAAAAAGGCCTGGCACCTGAGGGGGAAAAGGCCTGGCAGCGAAGGGGTCAAACTTCCTGGCAGGTGGAGTGGGATCCTTCACTGACTTGCCACCATGACTAGGTGTGCCACCACTGTTCGCGTGGACTGTTTGGCTGAGGTCCTTGGCTAGGTCGTTGGGACCTTGCTCTTACGGGCAGGACGCGGTAAGAGGTGAGGGAAGAAGTCAAGTTGGGCAAGGAAAAGCTTCTTAGGGATGGTGAGGTGGGATGAGGGAGGTGGGGTGAGAGTAGAGGTTAAGGGAGTGGTTGTTTGAGGTTTATGTCTGCTGGACTTGGGTGCAGGTGCATGGGCAGTGTGCTGATGTGAGGTTGATGGCTGTTGGGTGTATGAGCGCTTGCGTTTGTGTAATTTAGGAGGGGGACAGACATGGTGGGAGAGGACAGGGGACGCGTGCATAGATGTTGTGGAGGTGTCTGCTAGTGAGGTGTGTGTGCTGCTTGGTGTGGTGATGCTGGTGGTGGATGTTGATGCAGTGCATGCAGGTGTGAGTGTGGACGTGACTGTGAGGGAGGTGACGGAGGAGGGATAGACAGTGAAGGCAGTGGAAGTGGCTGTGTCTGCAACTGTCTGATGTTTGTGTGAGTGATTGTGGGATGAAGTGTGGGGCCTGTGTTGGACTGTGCCACTCTTGTGTGTTGTCTTGTGTGCATGCTCATCTGTAAGTGTGCATGGGATGAGTTAGGGATGAGGAGACTGAGACTGAGAAGTGTTAGTTGGAACGGGGACAGTAGGAACAGGGACAATGGCTGCCATCATAGAGGAGGCCAGAGTCTGAATCTATCTCTGTTTGGCCACCAATCCACCGTGGATGCCCTCCAGGAACGCATTGCATTGCTGCATCTGGGATGCCAGCCCCTGGATGTCATTCACAATGGTTGACTGCCCTACGTAGATGGATCTCAGGAGGTCAATAGCCTCCTTACTCAGTGCAGCAGGGCTCACTGGGGCAGGGCCTGGGGTGCCTGCGGTGAAGGAGATGCCCACCCTCCTGGATGAGCAGGCACGGGCAACTCGCTGAGGGGCTACTGGGAGGGTGATGCTGGTACAGGGGGATGGTAGCTGTACCTGCAGCTGGGGTGATCACAGAGGTGTCCGTCACCACCAGGGAGCTTCCATCGGAAGAGGTATCTGAGTCTGTGTTGTCACCTCCTGTCTCTGCCGTGGTGCTCCCCTCGCCCTCCATCCCACTGGTTCCCTCGGTGTCGGTGGACTCTGCCTCCAGGGTCCTGTGGGATGCAGCTCCCTCTGTCACCAGTGCCCCTGCTCCTCTGCCAGATGGTGCTAATGCACACATGGACAGGATGACAGAAGAAAAAGTGAGGGGAGAGAGAGAAAGGAACCACTGGGTCATTTACTGCACAAACACCACAGTTGGCATACACATCACCGTCACACACAGTGTAGGAGGCTGGACTGGCTTGTAGTGAGTACCAAGGGGTACTTGCACCTTGCACCAGGCCCAGTTATCCCTTATTAGTGTATAGGGTGTCTAGCAGCTTAGGCTGATAGATAATGGTAGCTTAGCAGAGCAGCTTAGGCTGAACTAGGAGACGTGTGAAGCTACTACAGTACCACTTAGTGTCATATGCACAATATCATAAGAAAACACAATACACAGTTATACTAAAAATAAAGATACTTTATTTTTATGACAATATGCCAAAGTATCTTAGAGTGTACCCTCAGTGAGAGGATAGGAAATATACACAAGATATATATACACAATAGCAAAAATATGCAGTATAGTCTTAGAAAACAGTGCAAACAATGTATAGTTACAATAGGATGCAATGGGGAAACATAGGGATAGGGGCAACACAAACCATATACTCCAAAAGTGGAATGTGAACCACGAATGGACCCCAAACCTATGTGACCTTGTAGAGGGTCGCTGGGACTATTAGAAAATAGTGAGAGTTAGAAAAATAACCCTCCCCAAGACCCTGAAAAGTGAGTGCAAAGTGCACTGAAGTTCCCCTAAGGACAAAATAGTCGTGTTAGAGGGAGAATGCAAGGAAAACACAAATCAGCAATGCAACAACGATGGATTCCTGACTGAGGGTACCTGTGGAACAAGGGGACCAAGTCCAAAAGTCACAAGCAGCTCGGAGATGGGCAGATGCCCAAGAAATGCCAGCGGTTGGTGCAAAGAAGCTCTTTCTAGGCTGAAGAACTGTGAATACTGCAGGAACGACAAGGGCTAGAGACTTCCCCTTTGGAGGATGGATCCCCCACGCCTTGGAGAGTTGTGCAGAAGTGTTTTCCCGCCGGATGGACGCCAACAAGCCTTGCTACACGCAAATCGTGCGTTTGGCGTTTTTGGACGCTGCTGGGGCCCAGGAGGGACCAGGAGGTCGCAAATTGGACCTGCAGAGAGAGGGGACGTCGAGCAAGACAAAGAGCCCTCACTGAAGCAGGTAGCACCCGGAGAAGTGCCAGAAACCGGCACTACGAGGATGCGTGAAACGGTGCTCGCCGAAGTTGCACAAAGGAGTCCCACGTCGCCGGAGACCAACTTAGAAAGTCGTGCAATGCAGGTTAGAGTGCCGTGGACCCAGGCTTGGCTGTGCATGAAGGATTTCCGCCGGAAGTGCACAGGGGCCGGAGTAGCTTGCAAAGTCGCGGTTCCCAGCAATGCAGCCCAGCGAGGTGAGGCAAGGACTTACCTCCACCAAACTTGGACTGAAGAGTCACTGGACTGTGGGGGTAACTTGGACAGAGTTGCTGGATTCGAGGGACCTCGCTCGTCGTGCTGAGAGGAGACCCAAGGGACCGGTAATGCAGCTTTTTGGTGCCTGCGGTTGCAGGGGGAAGATTCCGTCGACCCACGGGAGATTTCTTCGGAGCTTCTGGTGCAGAGAGGAGGCAGACTCCCCCCACAGCATGCACAAGCAGGAAAACAGTCGAGAAGGCGGCAGGATCAGCGTTACAGAGTTGCAGTAGTCGTCTTTGCTACTATGTTGCAGGTTTGCAGGCTTCCAGCGCGGTCAGCGGTCGATTCCTTATCAGAAGGTGAAGAGGGAGATGCAGAGGAACTCGGCTGAGCTCATGCATTCGTTATCTAAAGTTTCCCCAGAGACAGAGACCCTAAATAGCCAGAAAAGAGGGTTTGGCTACCTAGGAGAGAGGAAAGGCTACTAACACCTGAAGGAGCCTATCACAAGGAGTCTCTGACGTCACCTGGTGGCACTGGCCACTCAGAGCAGTCCAGTGTGCCAGCAGCACCTCTGTTTCCAAGATGGCAGAGGTCTGGAGCACACTGGAGGAGCTCTGGACACCTCCCAGGGGAGGTGCAGGTCAGGGGAGTGGTCACTCCCCTTTCCTTTGTCCAGTTTCGCGCCAGAGCAGGGGCTAAGGGGTCCCTGAACCGGTGTAGACTGGCTTATGCAGAATTGGGCACATCTGTGCCCAACAAAGCATTTCCAGAGGCTGGGGGAGGCTACTCCTCCCCTGCCTTCACACCATTTTCCAAAGGGAGAGGGTGTCACACCCTCTCTCAGAGGAAGTTCTTTGTTCTGCCATCCTGGGCCAGGCCTGGCTGGACCCCAGGAGGGCAGCTGCCTGTCTGAGGGGTTGGCAGCAGCAGCAGCTGCAGTGAAACCCCAGGAAGGGCAGTCTGGCAGTACCAGGGTCTGTGCTACAGACCACTGGGATCATGGAATTGTACCAACAATGCCAGGATGGCATAGAGGGGGCAATTCCATGATCATAGACATGTTACATGGCCATATTCGGAGTTACCATGGTGAAGCTACATATAGGTAGTGACCTATATGTAGTGCACGCGTGTAATGGTGTCCCCGCACTCACAAAGTTCAGTGAATTGGCTCTGAACAATGTGGGGGCACCTTGGCTAGTGCCAGGGTGCCCTCACACTAAGTAACTTTGCACCTAACCTTTACCAGGTAAAGGTTAGACATATAGGTGACTTATAAGTTACTTAAGTGCAGTGTAAAATGGCGGTGAAATAACGTGGACGTTATTTCACTCAGGCTGCAGTGGCAGGCCTGTGTAAGAATTGTCAGAGCTCCCTATGGGTGGCAAAAGAAATGCTGCAGCCCATAGGGATCTCCTGGAACCCCAATACCCTGGGTACCTCAGTACCATATACTAGGGAATTATAAGGGTGTTCCAGTAAGCCAATGTGAATTGGTAAAAATAGTCACTAGCCCGTTAGTGACAATTTAGAAGTAATGAGAGAGCATAACCACTGAGGTTCTGGTTAGCAGAGCCTCAGTGAGACAGTTAGGCACCACACAGGGAACATATACATGCACACCTATGAGCACTGGGGCCCTGTGTGACAGGGTCCCAGTGACACATACATATAGGCCACAAACCTATGAGCACTGGGGTCCTGACCAGCAGGATCCCAGTGACACATAACAAACATACTGAAAACATAGTGTTTTCACTATGAGCACTGAGGCCTGGCTATCAGGATCCCAGTGAGACAGTGAAAACAGTGACAAACATCCTGACATACACTCACAAACAGGCCAAAAGTGGGGGTAACAAGGCTAGAAAGAGGCTACCTTCTCACACAACCCCCCCCCAAACGAAGGACAATAAGGCTAACCTTGGCCAGTTGAGACTTTATTGTCTAAGTGGTGATAAGTAGAGAGTAGCTCTGCAATAGACTGGTTACTCCCTTTATCATCCACTGTAAGGAAATGCCTCCTTGGCATGGTTGCCCCCTGACTTTTTGCCTTTGCTGATGCTATGTTTACAATTGAAAGTGTGCTGAGGCCTGCTAACCAGGCCCCAGCACCAGTGTTCTTTCCCTAACCTGTACTTTTGTATCCACAATTGGCAGACCCTGGCATCCAGATAAGTCCCTTGTAACTGGTACTTCTAGTACCAAGGGCCCTGATGCCAAGGAAGGTCTCTAAGGGATGCAGCATGTCTTATGCCACCCTGGAGACCTCTCACTCAGCACAGACACACTGCTTGCCAGCTTGTGTGTGCTAGTGAGGACCAAACGAGTAAGTCGACATGGCACTCCCCTCAGGGTGCCATGCCAGCCTCTCACTGCCTATGCAGTATAGGTAAGACACCCCTCTAGCCGGCCTTACAGCCCTAAGGCAGGGTGCACTATACCATAGGTGAGGGTACCAGTGCATGAGCATGGTACCCCTACAGTGTCTAAACAAAACCTTAGACATTGTAAGTGCAGGGTAGCCATAAGAGTATATGGTCTGGGAGTCTGTCAAACACGAACTCCACAACACCATAATGGCTACACTGAAAACTGGGAAGTTTGGTATCAAACTTCTCAGCACAATAAATGCACACTGATGCCAGTGTACATTTTATTGTAAAATACACCACAGAGGGCACCTTAGAGGTGCCCCCTGAAACTTAACCGACTGTCTGTGTAGGCTGACTAGTTCCAGCAGCCTGCCACACCAGAGACATGTTGCTGGCCCCATGGGGAGAGTGCCTTTGTCACTCTGAGGCCAGTAACAAAGCCTGCACTGGGTGGAGATGCTAACACCTCCCCCAGGCAGGAGCTGTGACACCTGGCGGTGAGCCTCAAAGGCTCACCCCTTTGTCACAGCCCAGCAGGGCACTCCAGCTTAGTGGAGTTGCCCGCCCCCTCCGGCCACGGCCCCCACTTTTGGCGGCAAGGCTGGAGGGAACAAAGAAAGCAACAAGGAGGAGTCACTGGCCAGTCAGGACAGCCCCTAAGGTGTCCTGAGCTGAGGTGACTCTGACTTTTAGAAATCCTCCATCTTGCAGATGGAGGATTCCCCCAATAGGGTTAGGATTGTGACCCCCTCCCCTTGGGAGGAGGCACAAAGAGGGTGTACCCACCCTCAGGGCTAGTAGCCATTGGCTACTAACCCCCCAGACCTAAACACGCCCTTAAATTTAGTATTTAAGGGCTACCCTGAACCCTAGAAGATTAGATTCCTGCAACTACAAGAAGAAGGACTGCCTAGCTGAAAAACCCCTGCAGAGGAAGACCAGAAGACGACAACTGCCTTGGCTCCAGAAACTCACCGGCCTGTCTCCTGCCTTCCAAAGATCCTGCTCCAGCGACGCCTTCCAAAGGGACCAGCGACCTCGACATCCTCTGAGGACTGCCCCTGCTTCGAAAAGACAAGAAACTCCCGAGGACAGCGGACCTGCTCCAAGAAAGGCTGCAACTTTGTTTCCAGCAGCTTTAAAGAACCCTGCAAGCTCCCCGCAAAAGGCGTGAGACTTGCAACACTGCACCCGGCGACCCCGACTCGGCTGGTGGCGATCCAACACCTCAGGAGGGACCCCAGGACTACTCTAAGACTGTGAGTACAAAAACCTGTCCCCCCTGAGCCCCCACAGCGCCGCCTGCAGAGGGAATCCCGAGGCTTCCCCTGACCGCGACTCTTTGAATCCTAAGTCCCGACACCTGGGAGAGACCCTGCACCCGCAGCCCCCAGGACCTGAAGGACCGGACTTTCACTGGAGGAGTGACCCCCAGGAGTCCCTCTCCCTTGCCCAAGTGGAGGTTTCCCCGAGGAACCCCCCCCTTGCCTGCCTGCAGCGCTGAAGAGATCCCTAGATCTCCCATTGACTTCCATTACAAACCCGACGCTTGTTTCTACACTGCACCCGGCCGCCCCCGCGCTACTGAGGGTGAAATTTCTGTGTGGACTTGTGTCCCCCCCGGTGCCCTACAAAACCCCCCTGGTCTGCCCTCCGAAGACGCGGGTACTTACCTGCAAGCAGCCCGGAATCGGGGCACCCCCTTCTCTCCATTCTAGCCTATGTGTTTTGGGCACCACTTTGAACTCTGCACCTGACCGGCCCTGAGCTGCTGGTGTGGTGACTTTGGGGTTGCTCTGAACCCCCAACGGTGGGCTACCTTGGACCAAGAACTGAACCCTGTAAGTGTCTTACTTACCTGATAAAACTAACAAATACTTACCTCCCCTAGGAACTGTGAAAATTGCACTAAGTGTCCACTTTTAAAACAGCTATTTGTGAATAACTTGAAAAGTATACATGCAATTTTGATGATTTGAAGTTCCTAAAGTACTTACCTGCAATACCTTTCGAATGAGCTATTACATGTAGAATTTGAACCTGTGGTTCTTAAAATAAACTAAGAAAAGATATTTTTCTATACAAAAACCTATTGGCTGGATTTGTCTCTGAGTGTGTGTACCTCATTTATTGTCTATGTGTATGTACAACAAATGCTTAACACTACTCCTTGGATAAGCCTACTGCTCGACCACACTACCACAAAATAGAGCATTAGTATTATCTATTTTTACCACTATTTTACCTCTAAGGGGAACCCTTGGACTCTGTGCATGCTATTCCTTACTTTGAAATAGCACATACAGAGCCAACTTCCTACATTGGTGGATCAGCGGTGGGGTACAAGACTTTGCATTTGCTGGACTACTCAGCCAATACCTGATCACACGACAAATTCCAAAATTGTCATTAGAAATTGATTTTTGCAATTTGAAAAGTTTTCTAAATTCTTAAAAGACCTGCTAGGGCCTTGTGTTAGATCCTGTTTAGCATTTCTTTTTAGAGTTTAAAAGTTTGTAAAAGTTTGAATTAGATTCTAGAACCAGTTGTAGATTCTTAAAAAGTATTCCAACTTTTAGAAGCAAAATGTCTAGCACAGATGTGACTGTGGTGGAACTCGACACCACACCTTACCTCCATCTTAAGATGAGGGAGCTAAGGTCACTCTGTAAAATAAAGAAAATAACAATGGGCCCCAAACCTACCAAAATACAGCTCCAGGAGCTTTTGGCAGAGTTTGAAAAAGCCAACCCCTCTGAGGGTGGCAACTCAGAGGAAGAGGATAGTGACTTGGAGGACAATTCCCCCCTACCAGTCCTATCTAGGGAGAACAGGGTCTCTCAAACCCTGACTCCAAAAATAATAGTCAGAGATGCTGGTTCCCTCACAGGAGAGACCAACACCTCTGAAATCACTGAGGATAACCCCAGTGAAGAGGACATCCAGTTAGCCAGGATGGCCAAAAGATTGGCTTTGGAAAGACAGATCCTAGCCATAGAGAGGGAAAGACAAGAGATGGGCCTAGGACCCATCAATGGTGGCAGCAACATAAATAGGGTCAGAGATTCTCCTGACATGTTGAAAATCCCCAAAGGGATTGTAACTAAATATGAAGATGGTGATGACATCACCAAATGGTTCACAGCTTTTGAGAGGGCTTGTGTAACCAGAAAAGTGAACAGATCTCACTGGGGTGCTCTCCTTTGGGAAATGTTCACAGGAAAGTGTAGGGATAGACTCCTCACACTCTCTGGACAAGATGCAGAATCTTATGACCTCATGAAGGGTACCCTGATTGAGGGCTTTGGATTCTCCACTGAGGAGTACAGGATTAGGTTCAGGGGGGCTCAAAAATCCTCGAGCCAGACCTGGGTTGACTTTGTTGACTACTCAGTGAAAACACTAGATGGTTGGATTCAAGGCAGTGGTGTAAGTAATTATGATGGGCTGTACAATTTATTTGTGAAAGAACACCTGTTAAGTAATTGTTTCAATGATAAACTGCATCAGCATCTGGTAGACCTAGGACCAATTTCTCCCCAAGAATTGGGAAAGAAGGCGGACCATTGGGTCAAGACAAGGGTGTCCAAGACTTCAACAGGGGGTGACCAAAAGAAAGGGGTCACAAAGACTCCCCAGCAGAAGGGTGATGAGACAACCAAAACTAAAAATAGTAAAGAGTCTTCTACAGGCCCCCAAAAACCTGCACAGGAGGGTGGGCCCAGAGCCTCTTCACAAAACAATGGGTACAAGGGTAAAAACTTTGATCCCAAAAAGGCCTGGTGTCATAGCTGTAAACAGCATGGACACCAAACTGGAGACAAGGCCTGTCCCAAGAAAGGTTCCACTCCAAACTCCCATCCAGGTAACACTGGTATGGCTAGTCTCCAAGTGGGATCAACAGTGTGCCCAGAGCAAATCAGGGTTCACACTGAAGCTACTCTAGTTTCTGAGGGTGGGGTGGATTTAGCCACACTAGCTGTCTGGCCGCCTAACATGCAAAAATACAGACAGCAACTCTTAATTAATGGAACTAGAATAGAGGGCCTGAGGGATACAGGTGCCAGTGTCACCATGGTGACAGAGAAACTGGTTTCCCCTGGCCAATACCTGACTGGAAAAACTTACACAGTCACCAACGCTGACAATCAGAGAAAAGTACATCCCATGGCAATGGTTACTTTAGAATGGGGAGGGGTCAATGGCCTGAAACAGGTGGTGGTCTCCTCAAATATCCCAGTGGACTGTCTGCTTGGAAATGACCTGGAGTCCTCAGCATGGGCTGAGGTAGAGCTAAAAACCCATGCAGCAATGCTGGGTATCCCTGAACTGGTGTGTGTGAAAACAAGAGCACAATGCAAGGCACAGGGTGAAAAAGTAGAGCTGGAGTCTGGAAAAATGGCCCAGCCTACCAAGAGAACAGGAAAGTCAGTTGGGAAACCAACTGCAACACAGCAAAAGAAAGGGAACCTCTCTTCTCAGGAAGAAGTTCTGCCCTCTGAGGGAACTGAGCCTTTGGAGCTTGAACCTTATCAGGTTGAGCTCTTAGGCCCAGGGGGACCCTCAAGGGAGGAGCTGTGTAAGGGACAAGAAACCTGTCCCTCTCTTGAAGGCCTTAGGCAGCAAGCTGCTGAAGAGTCCAAAGGCAAGAAAAATGGAACACATAGGGTCTATTGGGAAGATGGGCTCCTGTACACTGAGGCCAGAGACCCCAAACCTGGTGCCACTAGGAGAGTGGTAGTGCCTCAGCTGTTCAGAGAGTTCATCCTAACATTGGCCCATGACATTCCCCTTGCTGGACATTTGGGACAAACCAAGACGTGGGAGAGGTTAGTCAACCACTTCTACTGGCCCAATATGTCCAACATGGTTAAGGAGTTTTGCCTCTCCTGCCCCACCTGTCAAGCCAGTGGTAAGACAGGTGGGCATCCAAAGGCCCCCCTCATTCCACTTCCTGTGGTGGGGGTGCCCTTTGAAAGAGTGGGTGTGGACATAGTTGGTCCACTGGAACCTCCCACAGCCTCAGGAAATATGTATATCCTGGTAGTAGTGGATCATGCTACCAGGTATCCTGAAGCTATTCCCCTTAGGTCGACTACTGCCCCTGCAGTAGCCAAGGCCCTCATTGGTATCTTTACCAGAGTGGGTTTCCCTAAGGAGGTGGTGTCTGACAGAGGTACCAACTTCATGTCAGCATACCTAAAGCACATGTGGAATGAGTGTGGAGTGACTTATAAATTCACTACACCTTACCATCCACAAACTAATGGCTTAGTTGAGAGATTCAACAAGACATTAAAGGGCATGATCATGGGGCTCCCAGAAAAACTCAAAAGGAGATGGGATGTCCTCCTGCCATGTCTGCTTTTCGCTTACAGGGAGGTACCACAGAAGGGAGTAGGGTTCTCACCCTTTGAACTTCTGTTTGGTCATCCTGTAAGGGGACCACTTGCCCTTGTTAAAGAAGGCTGGGAGAGACCTCTCCATGAGCCTAAACAGGACATAGTGGACTATGTACTTGGCCTTCGCTCTAGAATGGCAGAGTACATGGAAAAGGCAACCAAAAACCTTGAGGCCAGCCAACAACTCCAGAAGTTTTGGTATGACCAAAAGGCTGCACTGGTTGAGTTCCAACCAGGGCAGAAGGTCTGGGTTCTGGAGCCTGTGGCTCCCAGGGCACTCCAGGACAAATGGAGTGGCCCTTACCCAGTGCTAGAGAGGAAGAGTCAGGTCACCTACCTGGTGGACCTGGGCACAAGCAGGAGCCCCAAGAGGGTGATCCATGTGAACCGCCTTAAGCTCTTCCATGACAGGGCTGATGTGAATCTGTTAATGGTAACAGATGAGGATCAGGAGGCAGAGAGTGAACCTCTCCCTGATCTTCTGTCATCAGACCCAAAAGATGGCACAGTAGATGGAGTGATCTACTCAGACACCCTCTCTGGCCAACAGCAGGCTGATTGTAGGAGAGTCCTACAACAGTTTCCTGAGCTTTTCTCCCTAACCCCTGGTCAGACACACCTGTGTACCCATGATGTGGACACAGGAGACAGCATGCCTGTCAAGAACAAAATCTTCAGACAGTCTGACCATGTTAAGGAAAGCATCAAGATGGAAGTCCACAAGATGCTGGAATTGGGAGTGATTGAGCGCTCTGACAGCCCCTGGGCTAGCCCAGTGGTCTTAGTCCCCAAACCTCACACCAAAGATGGAAAGAAAGAGATGAGGTTTTGTGTGGACTACAGAGGGCTCAACTCTGTCACCAAGACAGATGCCCATCCAATTCCAAGAGCTGATGAGCTCATTGATAAATTAGGTGCTGCCAAATTTCTAAGTACCTTTGACTTAACAGCAGGGTACTGGCAAATAAAAATGGCACCTGGAGCAAAAGAAAAGACAGCATTCTCCACACCTGATGGGCATTATCAGTTTACTGTTATGCCCTTTGGTTTAAAGAATGCCCCTGCCACCTTCCAAAGGTTGGTGAATCAAGTCCTTGCTGGCTTGGAGTCCTTTAGCACAGCTTATCTTGATGATATTGCTGTCTTTAGCTCCACCTGGCAGGATCACCTGGTCCACCTGAGGAAGGTTTTGAAGGCTCTGCAATCTGCAGGCCTCTCTATCAAGGCATCCAAATGCCAGATAGGGCAGGGAACTGTGGTTTACTTGGGACACCTTGTAGGTGGAGGCCAAGTTCAGCCACTCCAACCCAAGATCCAGACCATTCTGGACTGGGTAGCTCCAAAAACCCAGACTCAAGTCAGGGCATTCCTTGGCTTGACTGGGTACTACAGGAGGTTTGTGAAGGGATATGGATCCATTGTGACAGCCCTCACTGAGCTCACCTCCAAGAAAATGCCCAAGAAAGTGAACTGGACTGTGGACTGCCAACAGGCCTTTGACACCCTGAAACAAGCAATGTGCTCAGCACCAGTTCTCAAAGCTCCAGATTATTCTAAGCAGTTCATTGTGCAGACTGATGCCTCTGAACATGGGATAGGGGCAGTTTTGTCCCAAACAAATGATGATGGCCTTGACCAGCCTGTTGCTTTCATTAGCAGGAGGTTACTCCCCAGGGAGCAGCGTTGGAGTGCCATTGAGAGGGAGGCCTTTGCTGTGGTTTGGTCCCTGAAGAAGCTGAGACCATACCTCTTTGGGACTCACTTCCTAGTTCAAACTGACCACAGACCTCTCAAATGGCTGATGCAAATGAAAGGTGAAAATCCTAAACTGTTGAGGTGGTCCATCTCCCTACAGGGAATGGACTTTATAGTGGAACACAGACCTGGGACTGCCCATGCCAATGCAGATGGCCTTTCCAGGTTCTTCCACTTAGAAAATGAAGACTCTCTTGGGAAAGGTTAGTCTCATCCTCTTTCGTTTGGGGGGGGGTTGTGTAAGGAAATGCCTCCTTGGCATGGTTGCCCCCTGACTTTTTGCCTTTGCTGATGCTATGTTTACAATTGAAAGTGTGCTGAGGCCTGCTAACCAGGCCCCAGCACCAGTGTTCTTTCCCTAACCTGTACTTTTGTATCCACAATTGGCAGACCCTGGCATCCAGATAAGTCCCTTGTAACTGGTACTTCTAGTACCAAGGGCCCTGATGCCAAGGAAGGTCTCTAAGGGATGCAGCATGTCTTATGCCACCCTGGAGACCTCTCACTCAGCACAGACACACTGCTTGCCAGCTTGTGTGTGCTAGTGAGGACCAAACGAGTAAGTCGACATGGCACTCCCCTCAGGGTGCCATGCCAGCCTCTCACTGCCTATGCAGTATAGGTAAGACACCCCTCTAGCCGGCCTTACAGCCCTAAGGCAGGGTGCACTATACCATAGGTGAGGGTACCAGTGCATGAGCATGGTACCCCTACAGTGTCTAAACAAAACCTTAGACATTGTAAGTGCAGGGTAGCCATAAGAGTATATGGTCTGGGAGTCTGTCAAACACGAACTCCACAACACCATAATGGCTACACTGAAAACTGGGAAGTTTGGTATCAAACTTCTCAGCACAATAAATGCACACTGATGCCAGTGTACATTTTATTGTAAAATACACCACAGAGGGCACCTTAGAGGTGCCCCCTGAAACTTAACCGACTGTCTGTGTAGGCTGACTAGTTCCAGCAGCCTGCCACACCAGAGACATGTTGCTGGCCCCATGGGGAGAGTGCCTTTGTCACTCTGAGGCCAGTAACAAAGCCTGCACTGGGTGGAGATGCTAACACCTCCCCCAGGCAGGAGCTGTGACACCTGGCGGTGAGCCTCAAAGGCTCACCCCTTTGTCACAGCCCAGCAGGGCACTCCAGCTTAGTGGAGTTGCCCGCCCCCTCCGGCCACGGCCCCCACTTTTGGCGGCAAGGCTGGAGGGAACAAAGAAAGCAACAAGGAGGAGTCACTGGCCAGTCAGGACAGCCCCTAAGGTGTCCTGAGCTGAGGTGACTCTGACTTTTAGAAATCCTCCATCTTGCAGATGGAGGATTCCCCCAATAGGGTTAGGATTGTGACCCCCTCCCCTTGGGAGGAGGCACAAAGAGGGTGTACCCACCCTCAGGGCTAGTAGCCATTGGCTACTAACCCCCCAGACCTAAACACGCCCTTAAATTTAGTATTTAAGGGCTACCCTGAACCCTAGAAGATTAGATTCCTGCAACTACAAGAAGAAGGACTGCCTAGCTGAAAAACCCCTGCAGAGGAAGACCAGAAGACGACAACTGCCTTGGCTCCAGAAACTCACCGGCCTGTCTCCTGCCTTCCAAAGATCCTGCTCCAGCGACGCCTTCCAAAGGGACCAGCGACCTCGACATCCTCTGAGGACTGCCCCTGCTTCGAAAAGACAAGAAACTCCCGAGGACAGCGGACCTGCTCCAAGAAAGGCTGCAACTTTGTTTCCAGCAGCTTTAAAGAACCCTGCAAGCTCCCCGCAAAAGGCGTGAGACTTGCAACACTGCACCCGGCGACCCCGACTCGGCTGGTGGCGATCCAACACCTCAGGAGGGACCCCAGGACTACTCTAAGACTGTGAGTACAAAAACCTGTCCCCCCTGAGCCCCCACAGCGCCGCCTGCAGAGGGAATCCCGAGGCTTCCCCTGACCGCGACTCTTTGAATCCTAAGTCCCGACACCTGGGAGAGACCCTGCACCCGCAGCCCCCAGGACCTGAAGGACCGGACTTTCACTGGAGGAGTGACCCCCAGGAGTCCCTCTCCCTTGCCCAAGTGGAGGTTTCCCCGAGGAACCCCCCCCTTGCCTGCCTGCAGCGCTGAAGAGATCCCTAGATCTCCCATTGACTTCCATTACAAACCCGACGCTTGTTTCTACACTGCACCCGGCCGCCCCCGCGCTACTGAGGGTGAAATTTCTGTGTGGACTTGTGTCCCCCCCGGTGCCCTACAAAACCCCCCTGGTCTGCCCTCCGAAGACGCGGGTACTTACCTGCAAGCAGCCCGGAATCGGGGCACCCCCTTCTCTCCATTCTAGCCTATGTGTTTTGGGCACCACTTTGAACTCTGCACCTGACCGGCCCTGAGCTGCTGGTGTGGTGACTTTGGGGTTGCTCTGAACCCCCAACGGTGGGCTACCTTGGACCAAGAACTGAACCCTGTAAGTGTCTTACTTACCTGATAAAACTAACAAATACTTACCTCCCCTAGGAACTGTGAAAATTGCACTAAGTGTCCACTTTTAAAACAGCTATTTGTGAATAACTTGAAAAGTATACATGCAATTTTGATGATTTGAAGTTCCTAAAGTACTTACCTGCAATACCTTTCGAATGAGCTATTACATGTAGAATTTGAACCTGTGGTTCTTAAAATAAACTAAGAAAAGATATTTTTCTATACAAAAACCTATTGGCTGGATTTGTCTCTGAGTGTGTGTACCTCATTTATTGTCTATGTGTATGTACAACAAATGCTTAACACTACTCCTTGGATAAGCCTACTGCTCGACCACACTACCACAAAATAGAGCATTAGTATTATCTATTTTTACCACTATTTTACCTCTAAGGGGAACCCTTGGACTCTGTGCATGCTATTCCTTACTTTGAAATAGCACATACAGAGCCAACTTCCTACATCCACTATATGGTTACTTCCCTGTGGGGATGTAAACCACCCTGTTTGAAGTTTTTTAGCTAAGCAACAATGTGAAGATGTATTTTCAGAGTTTCTATCAGTAAGTTTTAGTTTAGAGCAGTGGGAATTGTCCACTGAACCTATTTGTAGTGATGGAAATGCCAGACAGGGATGCTGTCTCAGAAAAGCCATAGCTGGGCAAAAACCTTGCCCATCTGGCTGGAAGAGAGAACAGGGATGCTGTTTCTCTTGAGTTGGAGCAGGGCAGGGATGCTGTCCTATGAGCTCCACACTAGGGCAGGGATGCTGTCCTAAGTGTTGTGAGGTAGTGCAGGGTTTCTGCACTAAAGTTTCTCTGGGAGGGTTGGAGGGATGCTCCATGTTAACTAAAATGGTGCTGTTTTTCTCACCAATGTTAGTTATCCCACAGAGAGGTACTTCCACCTCAGGGAGTCCAACTTTGCCAGCTGATGATTCCCTTGGAACAGGTACCACCCCAGGAGAGGTTTCTCCCACCACAGGAATGGTATCCTGAATGGTAGGGTGGTTAGGGGATACTGTGATACCCTTTTTACCTGTTGATGGAGAGGGATCCTGAGTTTTCAGGCCTTCTCTCCTTTGCTTTTTCATTTCACTTGAAATGAGAGGGAACAATTCCTCAGGGATGCCCAGCATGGCTGCATGGGCATAAAACTCTACATCAGCCCAACCTGAGGCCTCTAGGTCATTACCTAAGAGACAGTCTACAGGTAAGCTAGGTGATACCACCACCTGCTTAGGGCCAGTAACTCCACCCCAACTAAACTGAATTATAGCTAAGGGAAGAAACTTAGTGGAGTTATGGACATCAATAATTTTATACTGTTGTCCAATGATGTGTTGTTCAGGAGGCACTAGGTTTTCAGTCACCAAAGTGAAACTGGCACCTGTGTCCCTGTAGGCCAAGGCCTCAACACCATTTATTGAAACTGTCTGCCTGTACTTATCCATTGTAAGGGGACAAGCAGCCAGTGTGGCAAGGCCAATGCCACTAGGTGTGACAGAAACTGTCTTGGGACTGATTACATCAGTTTCCACTATGGACCCATAAGTGAACCCAACTACACCCTTTGCTTGACTGTTGCCAGCAGTCCCACCACTAGTACCACTACTGCTAGGGGCACTAGAGCTTGATGTATTAGTGGTGGTAGGCTCAGGGGGTTTACCTGGACAGGACTTATCCCCTGGCCTATGGCCTCTATTTTTACACACAAAGCACCAAGGCTTTTTAATGTGTGCAGGTTGGGAAGAAGAGGAAGAATTTGTTTTATCCCCACCCTCTGAAGAGTGTTTAAGATTTGAAGTGGGATCTTTGGTTTTACCCTTATCCCCATGCTTATCTTGAGATTTTTCACCATCTTTCTTCTTATTGCCATCTTTGTCACCCCCTGTATGAACTTTTCTGTTCACCCTTGTTCTGACCCATTTGTCTGCCTTCTTTCCCAATTCTTGGGGAGAGGTCAGATCAGAGTCTACCAGGTACTGGTGCAACAAATCAGACACACAATTATTAAGTATATGCTCTCTCAGGATTGTGTTATACAGGCTTTCATAATCAGTAACTTTACTGCCATGTAACCACCCCTCCAAGGCCTTCACTGCCTGGTCAATGAAATCAACCCAGTCTTGTGAAGACTCCTTTTTGGTCTCTCTGAACTTTATCCTGTACTGTTCAGTGGTTAAGCCATAACCATCCAGGAGTGCATTCTTAAGAACTGTAAAATTATTGGCATCATTTTCTTTCACAGTAAGGAGCCTATCCCTACCTTTTCCACTAAATGATAGCCATAGGATAGCAGCCCACTGCTTTTGAGGGACATCCTGTACAGCACAGGCCCTCTCAAGTGCAGCAAACCACTTGTTAATGTCATCCCCCTCCTTATAAGGGGGAACTATCTTGTGCAGATTCCTGGAATCATGCTCTTTTGCAGGATGACTATGGGGAATACTGCTGCTGCCACCATGGGTATCTAAACCCATTTTCTGTCTTTCCCTCTCTATTTCTAAAGACTGTCTATCCAAATCCAGCTGTTGCTTCTTGAGCTTCAGTCTGGTTTGCTCCACTCTCAATCTATTGAGCTCCCTTTCTAACAATCTGTCATCAGGGTGGGTGGGAGGGACATTTCTAGATACAGAGGTATGATGGGAATGAACAGAAGGAGACCTGTCCCTTACAAGGGGCACCCTAACAGCTTGGCTACCAGCATAATGTGAGAGCACATCATCAGTAAGATGTGATTCAACCTCTGTACCAACTATGCTAGACTGTCTAGTAATGGGCAGGCTGAGAAGTTTCTTTCCTGAACCTTTTCCTGGGGGAGTCCCTGGATCAGATTGAGAACCATTAGCTACTTTTTCTACAGATTGGGCACTTATGGCCTTATCCTGTACTCTAAGCATATTAATTAACAGTTCTAAGGAAGGATTCTTCCCTACACTCAAACCTCTCTCTATGCAGAGACTCCTTGCTCCTTTCCAGCTAAGGTGATCATATGCAAGTTTGGACAGTTCAACTTTTTGGCCTGTGCCAGACATTTTTAGAGAGAGTTAAAGTGATAGACAAAGAGAAAAAAGTTTTCAGAACTTTTTGGAAAGACAGAAAAAACTTTTTAAACTTTTAAGAACTTTTTGAAAGTTTAGAAGTACTTTTCAGCACTTAGAAAAGAGTGAAAAGAGGAAATGCAAAACTTTTTGGCTATGTGTATATACACTGACCTTGTTTTGTATATTTTTCTCTTATGAAAAGTACAATGACAAGAGTGGTAAGTAGTCTCAAAGCACTTATCCCACCGCTGCACAACCAATGTAGGAGGCTGGACTGGCTTGTAGTGAGTACCAAGGGGTACTTGCACCTTGCACCAGGCCCAGTTATCCCTTATTAGTGTATAGGGTGTCTAGCAGCTTAGGCTGATAGATAATGGTAGCTTAGCAGAGCAGCTTAGGCTGAACTAGGAGACGTGTGAAGCTACTACAGTACCACTTAGTGTCATATGCACAATATCATAAGAAAACACAATACACAGTTATACTAAAAATAAAGATACTTTATTTTTATGACAATATGCCAAAGTATCTTAGAGTGTACCCTCAGTGAGAGGATAGGAAATATACACAAGATATATATACACAATAGCAAAAATATGCAGTATAGTCTTAGAAAACAGTGCAAACAATGTATAGTTACAATAGGATGCAATGGGGAAACATAGGGATAGGGGCAACACAAACCATATACTCCAAAAGTGGAATGTGAACCACGAATGGACCCCAAACCTATGTGACCTTGTAGAGGGTCGCTGGGACTATTAGAAAATAGTGAGAGTTAGAAAAATAACCCTCCCCAAGACCCTGAAAAGTGAGTGCAAAGTGCACTGAAGTTCCCCTAAGGACAAAATAGTCGTGTTAGAGGGAGAATGCAAGGAAAACACAAATCAGCAATGCAACAACGATGGATTCCTGACTGAGGGTACCTGTGGAACAAGGGGACCAAGTCCAAAAGTCACAAGCAGCTCGGAGATGGGCAGATGCCCAAGAAATGCCAGCGGTTGGTGCAAAGAAGCTCTTTCTAGGCTGAAGAACTGTGAATACTGCAGGAACGACAAGGGCTAGAGACTTCCCCTTTGGAGGATGGATCCCCCACGCCTTGGAGAGTTGTGCAGAAGTGTTTTCCCGCCGGATGGACGCCAACAAGCCTTGCTACACGCAAATCGTGCGTTTGGCGTTTTTGGACGCTGCTGGGGCCCAGGAGGGACCAGGAGGTCGCAAATTGGACCTGCAGAGAGAGGGGACGTCGAGCAAGACAAAGAGCCCTCACTGAAGCAGGTAGCACCCGGAGAAGTGCCAGAAACCGGCACTACGAGGATGCGTGAAACGGTGCTCGCCGAAGTTGCACAAAGGAGTCCCACGTCGCCGGAGACCAACTTAGAAAGTCGTGCAATGCAGGTTAGAGTGCCGTGGACCCAGGCTTGGCTGTGCATGAAGGATTTCCGCCGGAAGTGCACAGGGGCCGGAGTAGCTTGCAAAGTCGCGGTTCCCAGCAATGCAGCCCAGCGAGGTGAGGCAAGGACTTACCTCCACCAAACTTGGACTGAAGAGTCACTGGACTGTGGGGGTAACTTGGACAGAGTTGCTGGATTCGAGGGACCTCGCTCGTCGTGCTGAGAGGAGACCCAAGGGACCGGTAATGCAGCTTTTTGGTGCCTGCGGTTGCAGGGGGAAGATTCCGTCGACCCACGGGAGATTTCTTCGGAGCTTCTGGTGCAGAGAGGAGGCAGACTCCCCCCACAGCATGCACAAGCAGGAAAACAGTCGAGAAGGCGGCAGGATCAGCGTTACAGAGTTGCAGTAGTCGTCTTTGCTACTATGTTGCAGGTTTGCAGGCTTCCAGCGCGGTCAGCGGTCGATTCCTTATCAGAAGGTGAAGAGGGAGATGCAGAGGAACTCGGCTGAGCTCATGCATTCGTTATCTAAAGTTTCCCCAGAGACAGAGACCCTAAATAGCCAGAAAAGAGGGTTTGGCTACCTAGGAGAGAGGAAAGGCTACTAACACCTGAAGGAGCCTATCACAAGGAGTCTCTGACGTCACCTGGTGGCACTGGCCACTCAGAGCAGTCCAGTGTGCCAGCAGCACCTCTGTTTCCAAGATGGCAGAGGTCTGGAGCACACTGGAGGAGCTCTGGACACCTCCCAGGGGAGGTGCAGGTCAGGGGAGTGGTCACTCCCCTTTCCTTTGTCCAGTTTCGCGCCAGAGCAGGGGCTAAGGGGTCCCTGAACCGGTGTAGACTGGCTTATGCAGAATTGGGCACATCTGTGCCCAACAAAGCATTTCCAGAGGCTGGGGGAGGCTACTCCTCCCCTGCCTTCACACCATTTTCCAAAGGGAGAGGGTGTCACACCCTCTCTCAGAGGAAGTTCTTTGTTCTGCCATCCTGGGCCAGGCCTGGCTGGACCCCAGGAGGGCAGCTGCCTGTCTGAGGGGTTGGCAGCAGCAGCAGCTGCAGTGAAACCCCAGGAAGGGCAGTCTGGCAGTACCAGGGTCTGTGCTACAGACCACTGGGATCATGGAATTGTACCAACAATGCCAGGATGGCATAGAGGGGGCAATTCCATGATCATAGACATGTTACATGGCCATATTCGGAGTTACCATGGTGAATCTACATATAGGTAGTGACCTATATGTAGTGCACGCGTGTAATGGTGTCCCCGCACTCACAAAGTTCAGTGAATTGGCTCTGAACAATGTGGGGGCACCTTGGCTAGTGCCAGGGTGCCCTCACACTAAGTAACTTTGCACCTAACCTTTACCAGGTAAAGGTTAGACATATAGGTGACTTATAAGTTACTTAAGTGCAGTGTAAAATGGCGGTGAAATAACGTGGACGTTATTTCACTCAGGCTGCAGTGGCAGGCCTGTGTAAGAATTGTCAGAGCTCCCTATGGGTGGCAAAAGAAATGCTGCAGCCCATAGGGATCTCCTGGAACCCCAATACCCTGGGTACCTCAGTACCATATACTAGGGAATTATAAGGGTGTTCCAGTAAGCCAATGTGAATTGGTAAAAATAGTCACTAGCCCGTTAGTGACAATTTAGAAGTAATGAGAGAGCATAACCACTGAGGTTCTGGTTAGCAGAGCCTCAGTGAGACAGTTAGGCACCACACAGGGAACATATACATGCACACCTATGAGCACTGGGGCCCTGTGTGACAGGGTCCCAGTGACACATACATATAGGCCACAAACCTATGAGCACTGGGGTCCTGACCAGCAGGATCCCAGTGACACATAACAAACATACTGAAAACATAGTGTTTTCACTATGAGCACTGAGGCCTGGCTATCAGGATCCCAGTGAGACAGTGAAAACAGTGACAAACATCCTGACATACACTCACAAACAGGCCAAAAGTGGGGGTAACAAGGCTAGAAAGAGGCTACCTTCTCACACACAGGGATCAGGATTGAGCACTATGCATTACACTGCCAGTGATTTTGCTAGAAATCAAGGCAAGATGAAGGCCACACACTGATAACTGCACCCCTCCTGGTACTCACAAAGCCCTGAATGACTTGGAATGCTAACAAGCTAGGTTATCTACATTTGCCATACACCCATTTCCCTTGAGCTGGATGATGCTGCAATGTCTGACCTGACATTAAGGGGCACCCACTAACTCACACCCACCACCCGGATCCCATACCACCTGCCAATTTTTGTAGTAATGCCCATTATACTCACCCCCCTGTGGCTGCTGTGAGGCCCACAAGTGCCGATCCAGCTCTGGGTAGGCCACCGCCAGTATGCGGGCCATCAGGGAGGTCAGGTTCCAGTGGGCACTCCTTCCTTGTTAGGAGGCCATCCCCAGCTGGGCCTCCGCAGTCTTCCGTGCCCAGCATCTCAGGTCCTCCCACCGTTTCTGACATTGGGTGCTCCGCCTGCCATAGACCCCCAGGTTCCACACGTCCTTGTCAATGACACTCCATAATCCCTTCTTTTGATGGGCGCTGACCTGCAGAGGTAATACAGCAAGGAGGACACCATTACACATACAATCCAGCCTGTCACACATATGGCCCACCAATCCCGTTTCCGTCACCATTAGCACACACATCGGCTGGCACACACCATGTATACCATCACATTACGTTGCCCCCGATGACACGATGCTTGCGCACACATCTCCGTGCATCCTTCCCACATGCATCGTGCCCAAGGTGTACCCACCGGTTGGTCTGGAGGCCCATACAGCAGTCCTTACTAGGGTAGGACCCCATCCACCAGTCGCTCCAACTCCTCCGAAGTGAGGGCAGGTGCCCTTTCCCCGGTCACATGGGCCATGGTAGGTTCCAGACACAGGTCACAGCAGCACACGCAGTGTATGTGTTCTCCTGTTGAAGGTCAGGAAACAAATGAGGACTCAGATAGAAAATGGCAGTCACATCCGAGGCGGTGTACCCCGTCCCTGCCGGCGCTGATCCCCATTGCCCACTGTACTCCATAGAGCCCCATATTATCCAATGAGGAACTGCACGGCGGTGCAAGACCGCCTTCCGACCATGACGCCCAAAGTCAGCGGAGTTACCTCACTTCCACCTGTCCCTACATACAGGACATGTGGTCGCCAGTTCATGGTGGCAGACAACGGTCATATCAACCTTAACTGCGTCACAGTCTGGATTAGCACATACCTCGCCATTCCCATTGTCCCATCACATAAATGCACTATGTACACTGAGGTTGTGGTTCCATTGTTCAAATTGCGACAGCCCACTCACTCTTGTGTCCCTTAGATACCTATAGCTGCGGATGAATAGGAGGAGGAGACTAACCCCGTGTACACAGCCCTTGTGGACTTGGCTACACTGAAGGACAGGCACATTATGCTCACCTATAGACTGGACAGGGCCACAATCACAGAGCTGTGTGCCCAATTGGAGCCTGACCTGACATCTGCTATCCGTCATCCGACTGAGATTCCCCCTCTTGTGCAAGTGCTATCAGTGCTCCATCTCCTGGCAACTGGTTCTTTCCAAGTGACAGTGAGCTTGGCAGCAGGAATGTCACAGCCAATGTTTTCAATCGTGCTGGCAAGATTTTTGTCTGCCCTGGTGAAACACATGTGCAGCTACATAACTTTCCCCAAGGTGGAAGATCTGCCCACTGTGAAGGGTGGATTCTATGCAATGGGACATATCCCCAATATTGTTGTGGCGATTGACGGGGCACATATTGCGTTAGTCCCCCCCGCCACAATGAACAGGTGTTAAGGAATCGTAAGACTTTCCACTCACAGAATGTGCAAATGGTGTGCCTGGCGGACCAGTACATCTCCCAGTATCCTGGGTCGGTGCATGGCGCCTTTCTTCTGAGGAACAGCAGCATCCCAAATGTGATGGCCCAACTACAGAGGCACAGGGTGTAGCTAATAGGTGAACCATGGTCCTCATCCACTGTATGTTAGTGTATGCCTTCCGGTATTATCCCCATAGCATTGTGTGAGGCTAAATGTTGTCCCTCAATAATTGCAGGTGACACTGGCTACCCAAAACTATTGTGGCTGCTGACCCGTGTGAGGAATGCCAGGACAGGGGCTGAGGAACGTTATAATGAGGCACATGGACGAACGAGAAGGATAATCTAGAGTACCTTTGGGCTCCTGAAGGACAGGTTCAGGTGCCTCCATTTGAAAGGTGGATCCCTGTGCTACTCGCCCAGGATGGTCTGCCCAGGTATTAGTGGCATGCTGCATGTTGCACAACCTGGCCCTCAGACTGCATGTACCTTTTCTCCAGGAGGAGGAGACTGGAGATGCCCCTGGGGCAGCAGTGGACCCTGAGGACAGCGAGGATGAGGAGGCAGAGGATGAGGATGAGGACAACCAAACATCAGTCATATGTCAATACTTCCAAGGACACACAAGTGAGACAGTGCAACAGACCATTAATATTGATGTTTTCTGTGTGGCTGTAGCATGATGGCATTAACTTCCATTGCATCTCAACTTTCTGTCACATATGGCTTGGCATTTTACAGATGTTGGTGAGTTAAGAACTGTGTACTGATGTGATGACTACAGACAGCTACAGGTCATTATTTCTATGCTGTCACAGTGTTCAGATAATTTACACTAGATGTGATTGTTTCCATAAATGCACATTTTCAACACATAAAATACCAGTAGTCAAGTTGTGTTCAAGGGTGTTTATTGTATTGCTGTAAAATTAAGGAAAAAGTGCAATTGAATAGGGTGATGATGGAGGAAAGTACTTGGTATTGTTCTAGTCTGTTTGTAGCACAGGCCCAGTGTCCAAGGGGCCATAGAAAGGGGAGCAAAGGCAGTTCAAAGTGGACATAGTGACAGTGTGGCACACAGTGGGGACAATCAGGAGAGTCTCATTTCCTGGCGGTGGTCTTGGCAAGTGTCTCTGGCTTCTGTCTGGATCGCAGGGAACGTTTGCGGGCGGTTTACCTTCCGCAGGGGGAGGAGTGGCTTGTGGGTCCTGTGGCGGGGCCTCCTGCCCACTAGCTGCAGTGGACGTGGAGGGCAGGTCAGTGGACTGGCTAGTGGTCGGGGCCTGCTGGTGTGCTGTTGCTTCCCTCATGATGTTGGCCATGTCTGCCAGCATCCCTGCTATGGAGATCAAGGTGGTGTTGATGGCCTGCAAGACCTCCCTGATCCCCTGATACTGTTCCTCCTGCAGCCGCCTGTTCTCCTACACGTTGTCAAGGATGTGGGCCATTGTGTCCTGGGAATGTTGGTAGTCTCCCAAGATCTCGGTGAGTGCCTCCTGGAGAGTCGGTTCCCTGGGCCTGTCCTCCTCCTGGCACACAGCGGTCCTCCCAGTGTCCCTGTTGCCCTTTGCCCCTGTCCCCTGAACTGTGTGCCCACTGCCACTGAGCCCAGTGTCCCTGATTGGCTTGGGGGTGAGGTGTGGACTGGGGTCCCTGTACAGGTGGGCACACTGCTGATTGACGTGTCCTGGGCTCATAGGTGTGGGTACTGTGGGTGGGTGCTGTGGTGTTGGATACCGATGGGGGAGGCTCTGTGGTGGACTGTGAGTGGGCTGGGGTGAATGACTGTCCAGTTGTCCCTGATGGGCCAGGTTGTTGGTCCAGATCCTGAAGGCCAGAGTTACTGTCATCACTGGGGGCATCTTCTGTTGGGGGACTGGACAGTCGTAGCACCTCCTCTCCGCTGGGGTTGGCTTGGGCACCTGTGTTTATGTAAGTGATGTATTATGCTTCATGTCTGTGACATCTTGTAAATCCCTGATTTCCCCTCTATTGCTGCTGTTGCCTGCCACCTTTGTTTTTTTTACTTTTGTTTTGTTTGAGAATGTAGGATGGCACAAGGAGGGAGAATAGGACTGTGGCTTTGGGGTATAGTGTTGGTTTGAGGATCATGTGACAACTTCAGCCAGTCCTGGCTTTCCATTCACCACAATACTTCATTCTGGGACATGTAAATTTGTTTACATTGTAAGTTGAGTCCGAAAATCCCAAAATGCAAAGTGTTGCTGGATAAAATCGATGGCGGCTGAAGAATTTAAGCATGTCATAAAATCATTTGGATGGTGTGATACTACATTAAAAAGTGAGCTAGTTATTTCTAATACTGTAACTGCTGGATCTACATGTGAAACCAAATATAAACCCTGTACATCTATTTTAAGGAAGCGCACTTTCCATTCACACCGTACTTGTAACAAACTTTGACAAGGCAATATATTATTATTTTTGAATATTATATAAGGAATATATTTTTTATTAAGTTTCACTAAAAGGCAAGACAGGAATAGCAGAAGCAGTAAGGGCAAGCTTCTTAACACATTGAAGCCGATTGACTAATGGGAGTGTGAGTGGCAATGTGTGTGTGAGTGCGACAGAATACAAATGTACAAAAGAGTGCAAGAGATATGGGGCATATTTACAAGGAACTGGTGCATCAGCTCCGATACACCAGTTTTCTTGAGTCGCCCTGCGCTCCCTAACAACACCATGGTAGTGCTGTATTTACAACACAGCACACCATGGCACACGCTAACACAATAGCGTCAAAATGTTTGACACTATTGTGGAGCTTTGCTGGACTAGCGCCCAAAATGTAGTCCCTAGTCCAGCAAAGCTGGGGGAGGCCCATGGAAAATAGCCTGGCATCAAAAAATGACGCTAGAATGGTGCAGTGAAATCTTGTAAATTTCACTTCACCATTTCTTTGGGCCTCCCTGCGGGGGAACAACCCCCTTGCATACATTGTACATGGTGCAGGTATAATGTGGCACAAGGATTTAAAAAGTGGCGCAAGCAAGGGGCTTGTAAATATGCACCATAGTGAAAATGAGTGAGTGAGTGAAACTGAGTGTGTGAGAGAATGAGTGTGTGTCAGCATGTGTTTGTGTGTGAGTGTATGGGGGTTATGCTTGTACTTGTGTTGCTGGTCTGGCATACTGGAGGTTATTCTTGCCTTATGGACAAGGGCACTAATAACATATGCACGGGAGGTTTTACCTATGGCAAACTGCAGGCTCTGACATGTTTCCATTAAGACACCATCATTGGCTGGAGGGACTCGAACTGTCTAACTGAAAAATCCGCTAGACCAGTCATACCCAGTGGCAGGGACACAGAACATGTGACACCACACCTGGCAGAGGACCCTGACATGATGCACGTAATTCTTAGCATATTGGGTGGTTCCATAGCAAAATGCTGGAACTAATATTTGCGGTAACTCTTGTCATGAGATTTCCTGTACTCATTTTATAGGGAGTGTCCATGGCAAAAAGCTTACCCTCGTATACCAGAGGGAATTTTCACATGTACCCATGACTATGGTCCAGGCTATCCTAAACTGTGAATCTGGCTCTCATGTCTTTGAGGAGCAGCAGGTGTGCAGGTGGCTGCAGCTGGAAGAGAAAACTGAGACAGTGCATTGATGCAGTAGGAAGGATCAGCATGAGGCATGTTGGGGCTACAGTAACAAGCATGTCTGTCAGAGTACTGAGATGGAAGGGCAGAACCAATTGTTTATTTTTCATAGCACAAACGTTAATGGGGAAGAAAAAAACCTGCACAGACGCGTTTGCAGCATTATTGTAGATGACACAGCCATTTTGAATGAGAGAACATAGTAAAAAGGTATTCAATTGCAGACTGCCACATCATTACAATTTTGTAGGTCACTTAACTCCCCTCAGGATCCAACAGGAGGACAAAAAGCACTGTTTCTCAATGGCAGCACACGCCTTCTGCCCAATCAAATATTGCACTCAAGGTAACCAACATGTAGGCGGAGACAAAGCACCTCTCTTAGGTGTGCTACTTACATTTCTTTTTCTGTTGATCACATATGGTCGAGTGACTACTGAGAAGTGCATCTATACCTAAAAAGCAAAACTTTGAATCTCAGATATTTTGAAACAAGTGTTAACTACAGTGTTTTACAAAAAAGTGCATCACAACACTATTCAAGTATCTTAACTTTTCCAGACAGATGCATGAAGTTATGTCAATAGTTGCAGAGTATTAGTCATTAACCAGAAGCAGTGCAGTGATTTTATTACACTCTGCTTTATTCAAAATCACTTTGGTTTCAGTTATTGCCAATAATCTAGTACAGTTCCTATCTGCACCCATTCTGCCTTTGATTCATTGAAGTCTCAGTAAGAGGATGACAGTGACGACAGGGAGCTAGGTAGTGCACAGTTGTCTTGTCGGAATATGTATCCTTTTTAGCAGAGCATATTCATGCAACATCATATTTTTCCTAATACGGGTTCACTTATGGTTTGATCACTTCGTACATGTTTAAGGGACTCCATTAAATGTTTCATTACACGGATACTAAACTGATGCATATTTGTGCCTCAGTGTGTAATCATCGAACTAAATAGATATTCTTTCCAATAATTGCCCATGTCTGTACAGCAAATACCTACAGGAATAGCCACCTGTCAACCTTTATATGATGAGCAGCATGATGTTTAATTTTCTTTCCTTCTGAAGAGCAACCGAAGAGTAGGTATCAGGAATACCTAACTGGAGCCAGGAACGCCATGATACCTGATGGCTGCCTTGCTTCAGAGTAAACTGCCTTATGTCCTGGAAAGCTGACCTATGCCTGAAGAGAAGACAGAGGTCAGGAGATCTTAACATGAGACAAGAGATCTGAACAGGGAGATCTGATGATGAGTCTCATGATCACATGATCACAAAAACTAACCTGCTGCAAGAAATCACAGGAAAATGGGTCCTCCAACCACAGTACCTGAAGTTACTACTTTTGATATCCTGAAACCTTGCAGCATAGTCCACGGCCTCGCCACTTGCCCTTGCTGTGTGCCTGGCACACCTGCATGTCTTCCTAACCTTCAAATAATTTTAAGCCCCCTGTTTCCCTCACCACTGCTCAATCATTGCTCGATCACAACTCCAACACTGCTGAGCAGTTTGCTAAAAAACAAATCATGAAATAACCACAGTTACTCACCATTAGCCTCATGACCACACAAGACTTCGTAAGGGCTGCAAAAGCTTGTAGAGCAGCATGATCACCGCAGACCCATGTCCTGCTCATATATAAAAAAATATCTTAATTAATAACTCTGCAGCCAATCCGGCCATAAATATCAAAAGCTCCTTTGCTAAAGGTCTATTCCCAAAAGAACTCCCCAAATCAAAGAGGCCTTCAAACAAAGGCTCCTTCTAACCTATCGTCATTAACCAATTGTTTCTAGACAAAAAGATTGAAAGATCAGCTTTCGAGACAAATATCGACATTCATCTAAGAAAGTAACCTTCTTTCAGAATACCAAAACACTTGTTGGTATGGCTATGGCACAAAAGCAGCACTGACATCCACACAGGATGATTTAAACACTGCACTGGATTTGGATGGAGAACTAGAATGCCTATTTTGATCTTTCTCTTGCCTTTAATTCTTTTCATCTCTATCGGGAATTGTACCAGTCTTCCTAAACAAATAACATTTACACCTGTATTCTAGCTAGACCTCTACCATTCAGGGTGGAACCTCTGTGCCATTATATTCTCTACTTGCAAACTTTTTTGACTATTTGTCAATAACATCCTGGTGCATTCCTGCATGGGTATGGCTCAATATGCTACCTATACAGGAACTGCTCAGTGTGACAAGATAACAATAATTATTGGATTTTTATTTAATGTAGCATAGGCATGTGACAGTGCATTTACAGGCAGCAATTTTACCAACTCACTGCACACAATTAACTCAGAAAAAAGGAATGGTATTTTGGGAATTGAACCTGTGACTACCAGTCACATGCAAATGTAACGTAGTATAACCTATAAGCAGTCCTTAATTTGGAAAATAATAAATGCCAGGGCCCAGAATCTTGCTCAGGACCCTGTACCCGACAATTTCAAATGCTGTGAGAGATGAATACCAAGACTGCCTAGATGTGATTCCTCTGTGTGTCACTTTCATCCACCACTGGGGACTCCCTCTACTTTTTTCTTACTCTTGCAGGTTATTTTACATCTTTGCTTTCTTCCATGGTCCCAATTTTGCCATTTTTCTCTTTCTCCTGTTTCACTTTTGGGTTTTTCTTTCTTTAGTTCTGTAACAAAGTCTGGTGAGGAAAAATATGTGTGGGACCCTGAAAATGAGTATCATGTGCTCCACCTTCAACTACTGGTTCAACTTGAGCAGTGCTACTAAGCCTCATATTTTAATACTGTACATAAGGGCAGCCTTACCATGAATATTTTACAACATCTCATTGGGTAAACTACAAATGTACCTTCAGCCATCAATGGGTCAGAAGCATTTTTCTAGACCTGCAATGAGTTAAAGCATAGGAAAAGTGTAAAATCTACAAAAAATATGTTTGTTATACTATCATTAAACTGCGCATTTGGTCACTTCTTTTTCCTCCTACAATGGCAATGAGGTTAGCTCCAAACCCATTTCTGGAAATGCTTGTCCTGCCCCATTGATGGGAGCAGGGCTGTCATTAGTGCAGTGCAACTGGTGCAGCCGTACCTGCCGCTGACTTTAATGGGGGATCTGTGTTTAAAAATAACTTTTGATTTAAAATACATAAAGGCCCGTATTTATACTCCGTTTGCGCCGAATTTGCGTCGTTTTTTTCGACGCAAATTCGACGCAGAACTAACGCCAACTAACGCCATATTTATACTCTGCCGTTAGACGCTTCGGGCGCCAAAGTGCCCGGAGTGTGCGTCATTTTTTAGCGTGAACCCCTTCCTTGCGTTAATGATATGCAAGGGAGGCGTTCCCGTCTTAAAAAATGACTCCCAGGCCTTTACGTGGTATTTATACTCCCGGGCAAAAATGACGCCCGGGAGTGGGCGTGGCCAAAAACGGCGCTTTTGCGCCGCTTTTTAACGCCTGGGTCAGGGATGGCGTTAAGGGACAAGTGGGCTCAAAATGAGCCCAGAGTGCCCTCCCCTGCCCCCAGGGACCCCCCCTGCCACCCTTGCCCACCCCAGGAGGACACCCAAGGACGGAGGGACCCATCCCATGGACATTAAGGTAAGTTCAGGTAAGTTTTTATTTTTTTATTTTTTGTGGCATAGGGGGGCCTGATTTGTGCCCCCCTACATGCCACTAAGCCCAATGACCATGCCCAGGGGACAGAAGTCCCCTGGGCATGGCCATTGGGCAAGGGGGCATGACTCCTATCTTTACAATGATAGGAGTCATGTTGATGGGGGATGGGCGTCGAAAATAAATGGCGCAAGTCGGGTTACGATGATTTTTTCGACGTAACCTGACTTGCCCCATTTTAAGACGCCCATGCGCCATTTTCCCCCTACGCCGGCGCTGCCTGGTGTACGTGGTTTTTCTCGCGCACACCAGGCAGCGCCGGTCTGCTTGCGCCGGCTAACGCCATTCAATAAATACGGCGCCCGTATGGCGCTTCAGAATGGCGTTAGCCGGCGCAAAACTTTTTGACGCAAAACTGCGTTAGCGCAGTTTAGCGTCAAAAAGTATAAATATGGGCCAAACTTCCTTGTGCATCCACCAGTTTTTAGGCAACAATAAAAATGTCAAGCTAACGCTGGTGTTTAATGTTCCTATTGGTGAGAGATTGGAATTTTATCTACTGACATTTTAGGCTCATCATAAAGTAGTGCGGACGTTTAATGTGCCTGCTGCAATGAACTTGTACCATGCAGATCAGAGACCTAAGTGTGAGTGAACTATCAGCAGGAGTATAACAAAGTGAAATGTAGGTCAGAGAGAGGCTAAGGAGAGGTGAGGTGCACTGTTGGAGAGCTGTAGTGAGGAAATTCATGGAGAAGGAGGTCATGGTGGAGGGGGCACAAAAAGCACTTTCCCCAGGCACCACCAGAGCTAGAGCTTGCCCTGACTGGGAGTGTTAGCCCCTCCCCCAGAAGTTCTGGTCTAGTTGTGCCCCTGGGGTGCTCTCTAGGGAACACTATTGTGCTTGGATTTGGATCTCAGAGCTTATGACAGGTTGCCACACCCTCGCAACCACCCAGTTCGTCCCTGTTTACTGGCTGATCTGTGTTACATGGAAGTCCTGCGAGAGCAAGAGACAGCTTATTGATCATGCACACTAGCTAACTATTGATGAAAGACACAAAGGATAGAATAAATGGACGCATGGGTTTACCAACACTGTACCTTACCTTTTCCCATGCGAATGTTGAAAGCTGTGAATACCTTTTTTAAGGTCTATTTGCATATATATTTGTGCTTGCCTGTGTGCTTTAAAATGTGAAAGAAGGAGGAAGCAACATTCAAAGGCCAGGCACGAGATGATGAAGATGCCCCTGAAAGGTGTATGAAGGCTTAATTTTTAATATCAAACCAATTTTTATTACATATTCCGTAACGACGAAGAATGTTACTGTATGTACAATTTGTGATTTTTCAATTTTGATATGATTCCTTCCTGTATTGTGTGTAATAGTTGTATTTAATTCAGTGTATCTTCGAAATAAACCTACCAAACGTTTAGGAAATGTGTTTGAGCCTGTTCTTTTCTACTATCAGCCTTAAATATTATTTTATATCTCCACTCTTTCGCAAGGTTAATGCACCGGGTTCCTCTGAATAAAATAAAATTGAATTTCCCATGGCATTCAACAAGTTTGCTGCCCTATCTCTTTGCTTTGCTAGACCACTTGTTTTATGTGAGCCATTTGTTTTCGCTAATGCCCGCAGCGCGAGAGTAGTGTTCTCAATATGCCTACCCAGCTATGCCCTTGGCCAATGCCTGCCGAGGTGTCAAGATTCACGAACCTTGCAATTCACATTCAACAGGAGTGATGTGAGCTTCCACACTGCTCTAAATCCACAGCCAACCTTCCACTACACTGCTTCCTCAGCTTTTTAGAATCACGACCCAATTTTTAGAAGGACAAACTTTTGCGACCCACTGATCTTTAACAGACATGGGGCGGGACCATTTTTTAATGTAGTATTAGCAACTGATTGTAAATGTCAGAACCTTTCCAGTGCACTTCAAGATGGACAGTGAGCAATATATTGATCTGCCCGTAACAGTGTCAGATGGAGAACTGGACTGGAATAGGAACACTTTTCAGAGTGTGGTGCTGGCCTGTGCCATCCACTAAAATCACAATACTTCTAAAAACATTTGTTGTTGTTACGAGTGATTTTAGCAAATTTGAAAACGCCCTTCCACCTTGAAGCCAGAGGTAAGGCCTCACATCATTTTGGAATGTACATGTAACAGTCAATATATAATGCAGCAGTCTGATTAAATACGGTGTAATGGTTCATTATTGTAACATGGAAATGCATGTGTTAATATCATGTGGTTTACCAATACACTTCAATAGGTGTATATTATTATACATAATCAATACTTTCATAACGTATTTGCTTTAAGAAAAATAAATACATTGCATCAGGTGTAATTCCACAGACATTTGTGTCTGGTAGAAGCAATGAAAAATAATATTGAAATATCAATTCTAATGGAGGTCTCTTTCTAGAACTACAAGAGGTTGTAATCCTGGTGTGCAAATAGTAATGTGTAAAACACGAGTGTAGAATCCTGATGGTAGAAAGCTACCTAAGTGTAAACTATTAAAGTGCAAACTATAAGTTTACCTGATGGGAGACTTCTTATGAAAACTAACAAAGTGCAAATACAAGTTAATTTCTTAGTGGTGGACTTCTAGGAAGATAAACAAGTGCAAGTATATATCCTGCATGAATGAGGTGTAAAAATACTTCGATGGCATGATGTCTTTGATCAACTTCTCTGGAAAATGTCAACATGGGATTTCAACTTCTATATACAATTCATGGCTGCAGCAACTGTGAAGCCCATGCTGATGATTGTGCTTGGAGGCCTTTGGAGGAAAGGAGAATTGGACATAGTGGGTCCTTTCTTCATTCCTGCTAAGAGGAATGTATTTGCTTTTGTACTTGTGGACTAATATTCCAAGTGGCCAGAGTTAAAGATTGCTGACAATGTAACTTCAGTTTTTACGATAGGGTTTTTAGAATATATTTTTGTAGAGGAGGACTTCTTATTGCCTTGTGTCAAACAATGAAGCCCGGTCGACCGGTGTGATATTTTCAGGGTATTTGATAAGATGTGGTATTCAACCTAAGAAACTGCATTGTGTCAACGCAAGGCCAAGAGGCATGTTTAGCAGTATAAACTGGTAATTAAGGAATCCGTACAATTAGCTTTTGAGGGTGGAATTAATTTGGTAAAGCATGGCAGGTGAACCTTATTTTGTGTAGAACCAAGCCCTGCTCTGATGGAAGTCACATCATTTGTGCTTTTGAGGGGGTGCACACTGGGGTCTCCCAATGTACAATAATGGCTAAAGAGGATTGTTGGCCCTTACTTCAGGGTCACTCCCTGACTTTTTGCCTTTTCCCTCTACTTTTTGCTGAATTGTTTTTGTTGGCTTTAAGACTCTGCACACTTTACCAGTTCTGACCACTGCTAAAGTTCTATACTGCAAACATGATAACATTGGGTTATCCACAATTGGCCTGTTCAGTTTACTTGTAAGTCCTTAGTAAAGTGCACTACAGGTGCCCAGGGCCTGTAAATTAAATGCTACTGGTGAGCCTGCAGCACTGATTGTACTGATACTGATTGTATTGAAAGTAGCACTTTAAACATGTCTCAGACCTGGCATCTACATATCCTGTGTGGGCACTTTTAAACTGCCTTTTTTTACTAGGAAGTGCACCCACTTGCCAGGCCCAAACCTTCCTTTTTAGGTCTCGCCTAGGCAGCGCATGCGCTGTCGCTTTGAGACATGCTATCTATTCTGTGAGCTAAAGCCCACTCATGGCTTTAAATTGGTTGCTTTGCATGTCTTTCACAAAGACTTGCTTCTGTGTGGTCGATGTGGGCTATATGTACCCCCTTTTTGTGTGCCAACCCCTCCCTTGGAGTATGGCCCTATTTCTTGCAGACTTGCCCTTTTGTGCATGTAGGCTTGAATAAGCGCAATATTTTGTTATTTGGTTACTGCACGTATTTTCTGAATGTCACGTTTTCTTTGTCGCCCTGTATGCTTTTTTTTTTTTTTTCCAAGCACAAACGTGACCCAAAGGTATTGGAGTGCTTTACATGACCACCAGGTACATTACACAAGGACATATTCATTTTCTTACAGGCACTGGGGAGATTAATTGATTTGCCCAGAATCACAGGATGTTGAGCAGATGCCGAGACTTGAACCTGGTTCCCCAGCTCCAAAGTCAGCAGCCCTGGCCATTACTATCCTCTTTCACAAAATCTGTATTGCTACCACAGTTATTCATATCGCATTCTGCATTTCTCTTCCGTTTTACCATTGTTTTTATTTTGTTAACACATAATCATGTATTTTTTTTTTTTTTTTTTTTATCTAAGCACAGGGAGAACTCAGGCAGAGTCTCGAACCTGGTCCCGCCTCCCAGGCCTCGGTGGGAAGAAGGTTTTTTTTTACACTTTGACTCCCTTTGAATGGATCCCTGGCCTTAGATCTGGATCTTGGCCTGAGTTTTGCAACATTTAATTTCTCAGCCCTTCACCAATGTTTACTTTATGCCTCGCCCTCCTTTCCAAAGGCTGACTTTGGTCCCCATCAAAAAGGGCAGCCAGAAGGCACAAAAAAGGTTAATGCCAGGGGCACCCTCCCACATCAGAGACGAGAAGCACAAGTGTGATGTATTGGAGCCGTGCCGCGCCGCGCGCAGGTTTCCACGGAGATGCCAAGGGAGAATCCTCGTGCGGTCTGTGAGGGATTGCGCAGCTCGCGACGGGGAGAAGACGGTTGGAGGATTGACGGACGGTGAAGTGGAGTCGATGGCTGGGGCTTTATTTTAAAAAATAAACGTACCTTCTTTCTGGTGATCCCGTTTGGTGCTTGAACATTTGCCTTTTAAGATCTTACACTGGCGACGAGGTGGATTACATTTTGCCCCAACATCGAGTGAAGACTTGTTTTGGGAAACCAAAGTCCCATTTTTCTTGGAGGCAGACGAAGGAAGTGCACTTGGAATTGAAGAAAGGAAGTGAAACCAGCCAGATTTCATGAGTTCACGGAGGTGTGGTTTCCTCTTAAAGGGATAGTCGTAAAGGCACTTTTGGAGAACAGTGTTAAAGGGGAAGTGTCTCTTTTCAGCAGAGTTGGAAATGCTTTCAAGACTTACAGGAATGGTTTCCTCTTAAAGGGATAGTCGTGAATCACCGTTAAAGGGGATGTTTTGCTCTTTTGTTCAACAGCATTTTTCAATGATGGACCCAATTTTGTGAAATGATCTGTAGCATCTGTAAGCGGTGATAGGCACACCTTTGACTTGAAAGCGAATCTGCCTGTCACAAACATTGCACGGTGATAGGCACACCTTTGTGGGAAGGTTTTGGGATTCATGTAAGTATTCAGAAAATGTAAAATGTGTGTGATGAATATTATATAGGAATTTGGAGAAGTTAGGATTCTGTTTTCAGCTTACACTAACGTAGTTTATGTATTTGTGTTAGTTGTTTAAATTATCTGATATTTAACAATGCAGAACGTTACACCCCCTCCCTTTTTCTTAAGCAGTCCTGGTGATCCTACTTATTCTTGGGCTAAATGGAAGAAAATGTTTGTTCATTATGCTAGAGTGTGTGGGCCAACACTCAGCGCAGAGAGAAAACATGCTCTTTTGATGCACTGTTTAGGAGGTGAAGGTCAAGAGGTACTTGAAAATCTACCAGAGTTAAGTCTTGAAGAATCTAGAAATTTGAATGAATATGAGTTGTGCATTAAAAAAGTGGACAAACATTATATACCAAGAGTCAGTACGATAATGGAGAGGTATTATTTTGGTAGAAGAGAACAAGGGAAAGATGAATCGGTGGAAGAATACATTACTAGTTTGCGAAAACTGGCAGCCTCTTGTAAATTTGGATCTTCAGTAGACGAAAGAATCAGGGATCAATTTGGACTTAGGTGTAGTAGTGACAAAATTAGGGAAGAATTGTGGTTAAAGGATGAACCACCTTTAGAAGAAGTGATTTTGGTAGCAAAAGGAGTTGAACATATGCTTAAATGTGTTAAAGAGCTAGGCAGTAACAAGGTTATGACTTATGAATCTTCAAAAGTGGATGAGGTGATATGTGAAGTAAAAAGCAAAGAACTTAATATTGTGAGGAGAAAAGATGAGGAGTCTAAGTTTAAAGGAGAATGTTTTAGATGTGGGAAAATTGGCCACAAGGCTAATGCTAGTATGTGCCCTGCCTTAAATGTAGTGTGCAATGGCTGTGGTAGAAAAGGTCATTACTATAGATGTTGTCGTAACAAGAAGAAGAGGTATGGTAGTGGCAACACTGTGAAGGAGATTAAAGAAGTGTCTCAGGAAGTGGTTTTCAAAGTTGAAACATGGAAAAAAAATGAAGAACATCCAAGCGAAGTGATGAAAGTAGAGGGAGTTGATCTTTTGATGAGGTTTGATTCATGTTCGCAATTAACTATAATTTCCAAGAAAAGCTTCGACTTATTAGCAAAGAAAGTTAAGGTTTTAAATAAAATGGACGTGCGCCCGGGTGGTTATGGTGGTCAACCAATAAAAATGTTAGGATTCTTTGACGGTCATCTTGAATTGGAAGGGAGACATTTAGTTGGTAAAGTTTATGTGTCCAATAAGGGGGACAATCTTTTAAGTTGGGCACATCAAAGATTGTTGGGGGTAGTATTGAATCCCAATGCACAACCACAAGTGCAAATACAGTGTGTTAAGGGTGTGGAAGGTGAAGTAATCTCTGAATTTCCTGAAGTGTTTGTGGAGAAATTAGGTTATTTAAAAGGATACAGACATAGAATTAGACTGAAGAAGGGTGCCACTCCGGTAGTAGCCAAAGTGAGGAAAATACCGTTGGCACTACAAGAGTCGGTGAGGTTAGAACTAAAGAGATTGCAGGATTTGGGTATAATAGAAGAAGTGGAAGCAACGGAATGGTTGGCACTCATAGTCGTAGCAAGGAAGGGAGAGGGTGACATCAGATTATGTGTAGATCTTAGGGCCCTAAACAGAGAAGTTGTAGTTGACAAATTTCCTCTTCCAAATATTGAAGAAATTGTGTCCACAATTGGAGGAGCGAAATTTTTCTCCACATTAGACTTAATGTCGGCATACCATCAAGTAGAACTGGAGGAGATTTCTCAGGAATTGACAGCATTTATCACTCCTTTTGGTGCTTTTAAATTTAAGAGGATGCCTTTTGGATTAGTATCGGCAGCCTCTGTATTCCAACGTATCATGCACAAGGTTTTGGGGAATGTAAAGGGGGTGAAATGTTATCAGGATGATGTCCTAATTTTTGCAGACACGGTCAGTGAACATTGGGAACGTGTGAGGTTTGTTCTGAGGAGATTAAGTCAAGCAGTGTTTACTCTTAAAAGGAAAAAATTTCGGTTTGGCTTAACAGAAGTCGAATACCCTGGACATTTAATCACAGGGGAAGGGGTTAAACCCAAACCTGAGTTAGTCTCAACAATAAGAAATTTAGTAGCACCCAAAACCAAGGAAGAAGTGAGTTCATTTTTGGGGATGGTAGAATACTATGGTAGGTACATTAAGAATTTGTCTGAGAAGACAGTGAACATGAGACTTCTTTTAAAGAAAGGGAAGGAGTTTATTTGGGACACTAATTGTGATAAAGAATTTATTAAAGTTAAGGAGGAATTGGAGAATGCTCCGTGTCTTCAGGCTTTTAAACCAAACAAGCCTACCTTTATTGTCACTGATGCTAGTGCGAAGGGTTTGGGTGCAATTTTGATGCAAGATGACAATGGGAATAAATGTTTAATTGCATGTGCATCTAAAGCTTTGAGTGGAGCTGAGGAAAATCACTCGGTAATTGAAAAAGAGTCCTTGGCCATTCACTGAGCACTGAGAAAATTCAAGCATTTTGTCTGGGGTACAGAGTTTGTTGTACTGTCCGATCATAAACCTTTAGTTGAGATATTTCGCAGCAAAGGTTTGAATTCTATTTCTGCAAGAATTAGGAGGTGGATAGTTTCTTTGCAAGAGTTTAGATTTAAAGTAGAGTATCTGCCGGGAGCGTTAAATTTTAGCGCAGATTGTCTATCCAGATTGGTTGCAGAGGATGTCAAGGAGAAGGAGTTAGAATTCCATGGACAGGGAATTAATGATTGTGAATTAATCTATGATGTTTGTGAGATTACATGTGGAGTGATATCTGAGTATGAGTGGAAAGATGCGGTGAAGGAGGATGTAGAACTGCGACAAGTGTGCGAAGCATTGGAGAGTGGGAGTTTTGGATCACTAAACAAGGTGTGGTTTTTGGTAAAAAATGAATTAGCTGTGGATAATGGTATGTTGCTGAGAGGCACAAGATTGATTTCACCTGGGGTATTAAGGGCTAAAATAATAAACCAAGCTCATGAAGGCCATCTGGGAATAGTGAAGACAAAAGGGAATTTGAGGGAAGGTTTTTGGTGGCCAGGGATGGATTCAGAGGTGGAACGTGTGGTCAGAAACTGTATACAATGTTCACATAGTGATAACATTTTGAGGACTCGAAATGTACCAATGTTTTGTAGGCAATTGCCATGTAAACCCTGGGATGAAATTGCAATAGATATTGTTGGTCCATTAGCAGGAGAACATTCCACCCCATATCTGATCGTTTTGGTTGATCTGTTTTCCAGATGGGTGGAGGTCAAAAGTGTACGTGATGTTTCCTCTTCCAGTGTTATATGTTTCTTGGAGGACATTTTTAGGAAAGAAGGTTTTCCTAAATCAGTATTATCTGACAATGGTCTGCAATTTTGTTCCTCAAATTTTGAGAAATATATGAGTGAATGTGGGATCAAACACAAAAGATCAGCGATATATCATCCTGAGACTAACGGTGCAGTAGAGAGATTTAATAAATTTATTAAAGAAAGTATTCAGTTGGCAAAGGTGAACACTTTAAATTGGAAGACGGAGCTGTTGAAGAGGATCACAAATTATCGATTTTCACCGCATGCTACCACTGGAAAATCTCCTTTTGTTTTGTTCAAGAAGAGGTTACCTAACACCAAGCTCTGTCCTGGATGGATGGAGTGGAGGAAAAATTGTTTTAATTTAGACAATTCTGATTGGCGGGACCGAGAATTAAGACTTCTAGAAAAGAGGAAGCAAGAATTTGATGCAAGAAAGAACGTTTCGGAAATGAAGCTTGTTGTAGGTGATGTGGTGAAGATTAAGGCACCTACTGGGTGTGTAAAAGATTCAAGTTTCACAAGACCCTTGGTGGTGATCAAGTTATTTAAAAACGCGATAAAAACTTCTGATGGCAGAATTTGGAACATGAACCACGTTGTTAGGATTAATGAGTTTGTACAACCAGATTTAGGTAATAGAAATTACAGTAGTAATGGTCATGAGCCAAGAACACAAAGTGACAGATCTTATGGTGGTGGTACTAGGGGTGAAGGGATAAGGAGAAGCTGTCGGAGGAAGAATTCTCCTGAACACCTGAAAGACTATGTTCTATCCTGAACAGCTGAATAACTATGATAAGGAGAAGCTGTCGGAGGAAGAATTCTCCTGAACACCTGAAAGACTATGTTCTATCCTGAACAGCTGAATGACTATGGTCTAAATCAAATGTTATTTATCGAAAAGGGTTTTTGGTGTATCCGTTTGGAATGCAGTTATTTTATTTGTTTTTTAAATTACATACGGTTGTGTTTGGTCAATGTTCATGATGGATATGTAGTTAAGATATGGTTCTTTGTTTAAATATTTGTTCATTATAAGTGGGGGGAGATGTGTGATGTATTGGAGCCGTGCCGCGCGCGCTGAGCCGCGCTGCGCGCAGGTTTCCACGGAGATGCCGAGGGAGAATCCTTGTGCGGTCTCTGAGGGATTGCGCAGCTCGCGACGGGGAGAAGACGGTTGGAGGATTGACGGACGGTGAAGTGGAGTCGATGGCTGGGGCTTTATTTTAAAAAATAAACGTACCTTCTTTCTGGTGATCCCGTTTGGTGCTTGAACATTTGCCTTTTAAGATCTTACAACAAGCCTAACACAAAACATTGTTAAAGCGAGTGTCCCTTTCCCTGGACATGCCTCCTCTCCCCTCCTAATTTCTTTCTCATTATTCTCACTCCCTATTCCCCTCTCTGGTTCAGAGCCTGCCCTGGCCTCAGCACCCCAGACAGAAGAGGGGGTGTGCTTACACGGACGCAGAATGTGGTGTCTGGCCCCCACCACAGGAGCACATGTGAGCCTTTTAATCCGGAACCAGCACTTTAACTTCTTAGCTTTACAAAAGGGCACTGGGTGCAATCACAAGACAAGCCGTGGACCCTTTACAGCCTCTCAATCAGGTCAGAGTGTAGTGGGGCTCTATAGACTCCCAGCAGGGCGCAAGTGCACATTCGCAATCTCTCACTTACAGACACAACACACTCCGAGACAAAACACTTTCAGTCAGAAACACAAACATGTACTGAGGCATATGAAACAGACCGACTCTCACACACACCTTGGAACTGAAAACCTCAGCTTCATTAATTTGTGTTGATTTTTAGAAATTTGTTTTGCCTGGTGTTACATTGCATAGGTTGTTCGGGTGATGGGATGATTGGATTTTACACAGCAGTGTTGCTCAATAGGTAGTTTCATATAAGTTCTGTTGGGTGACGCTGCCCTTAATATATTGATTATGGAGGGATGAAGCACAGAGCTGTGGAGAGGGGCAAAAATGCTGCGTCTAACTATGTTATCACCCAGTTGTCTGATCTGGTGTTTTGTTGAAATGTTGAACATATCAAGAGAGCCTGCCAAGCAATCCCACCTAGCTGAAATATTTGGGCGTGTGCCAGGCCTCTGTCTGCTTTCAGGCTTATTACTATTTTTATTTGCATCCTGGAGCATCTGTTCTCAGGTTTAGCTTTTGCCAGAATGTAGAAATCGCTTGCACCTTGAAATCTGTTGTGCATCTTCGATGTAAGACATCTCAGTAATCCTGTTTCACTTACTGTGTAACATTGCGCCTGCGCCACAAGAATCCGAAGACAAAGTGTAGCAAAAACTAGATCTGGTCTGTCTTTAAAGTACCGTCTGTGTAACAGGCAGAGGCTTTAAAGCAACAGAGGCTGGAGCTTTGAACCTGCAGGCGAGTATGAGGTTTTCACAGATGTAGTGCCACACATATACATTTAGTTTAACCTCTTTAGTGTGGGCGTTGGCCACTGTCCGATGCCCGCACTACCTCCCTGGTGGGGGTCATGACCAGTGGCCGACACCAGGGAGGGGTTTGAAAAATCCTCCAGTGCGCTCCACCGCAGGATTTATTTTTTATTTAAATACCCCATGGGAGACACGGAAGAGCTTCCGTGTCTCCACCTGACCCCCATCTGCCGCTTTGTGACGTGAGTGCGCTGTGATGCACGCTGATGTCACAATCTGTTTTCCCCACATGAGCTGGAAGCGGAGGTAAGGCCGCTTCCTACTCCAGTGGAGAAAACATGCCCAAACAGACCTCCCCACCATTCGGGAAGGCCTCGTTTGAAAGGGGAGATCCTCTCCTTTCAAACAAGGCCTTCCTGAAACGGTTTCCTGGCCCTGGATCGCAGCCGTGCTGCAATCAAGAGCCAGGAAACCAGGGAATTCACTTGGGAGTGGGTCGGTCCCCTCTACAAATGGGCCACCCCCCTCCACCCAGGGGGCACATCTTTGAAAAATAAATGTTTGTTTACCCCTTGGGGGGTGCAATTACGCCCCCCCCATGGGTTGAAAAATAATTAAACTGTTAATAAAAAATTTTTTTAATGAAATTGACAGGGGGTCGTCTGGGAGCAGGGCTGACCCCTTGTGGGTGTACATTTGTTTTAATAGCTGTATGGTTTCCCTGGGGGCTACTATGCCCCCCAGGAAACCATACAGCTATTGAAAAATATATATAGATCTATATATATATATAGATAGATAGATAGATAGATAGATAGATAGATAGATAGATAGATAGATAGATAGATAGATAGATATGTACATCTATATATAGATATCTCTCTCTCTCTAGATATATATATCTATATTTAGAGAGAGATCACTTTTGTCAATGTGTGTGGTTTCCCTGGGGACTGTGATTGGCCCCCAGGAAAACCACACCCACATACCACATATAAAAGGGATTTCTTTACATACACATCTCTCTCTCTCTCTAAATATATATATATATATATATATAGGTTATATATGTAAATGTAAAAATATATATATTCGCCACCAGTTCTCTTGCAGTTGCAGCTTGCATCTTCAAAGCAATACAAACACTTCAACTGATGAGTTTCAACTGTAGCTTTTAGGCAGCAATAAAAAAGACAAGTAACTCTTGTGATTATGTTTCTGCTACAAAAGGATCTGACTTTTGTCTAATGTCAGTTTTGATGCCATAAAGTAGCGCAGAAGGTTTATATGCCTACTGCAAAGATCAAATCTGTATTTTATGTAAATAGCTGAGTGGATTAGTAAAGCATGCCATTACCTGCGCTATAATACAAATGAAATGTATGTGCGAGGGGGGCTATGGTGAGATGATGGGCACTTTTGCTGGGTGGTAGTGAGGGAATCCAAAGAGGAGGTCATGGGAGTGGGAGCACCAATAATGATTGTTGGACTGGGCGCCAGAGGCGCTAAAGATTGTGACGATTGGTATGTGACAAGATGAAGTAATAGTGTATCTTTTTTGTTTTTTTAAGTGTATTGTGAGAACGTGCTGATTGAGTGAAGAAGCAAAGCTAAGGTGACTGACCTTTACTGTTGCATGCATCACACACCCACCAGCAATTTTGTAATTTTGTGACTGTCCAAATGGGCTAGTGTTTTAGTGCTAGAGTTCAGCCAGTAGCAGAGATGGCTTCTCGTTGGATGACTGCTGCCCAAGCCCTAACTCGGGTCATAGAGGACAGCTCTGACGTACGATCAGAGGCTGATACAACAGATACTGAGACAGCATCTGAGGAATAGGACAATAGCGCAGACACTGGGAGTGATTTTTCCGACAACTCCTCTTTCAGTGATTCTGAGGGAGGTGATGAGGACAATCCTGCTATCCCTTCGCAAGCACATCTGTGCAGCGGGACAATAGCGGGTTAGCCCAACCCAGAGAGCAGGTGCATGTGGCGGCAAGCACAGAGAGTGCTCTCTTGGGAGCTGCCCAATTTCGTTCAGCTCCAAATTCCACTGCTCAAATTGTATTGTGGAGACACCAAAATTATCTATCACAAAACAACCTGGTTTTGTAAGGCAGGCACCTGCGTTTTTGGTCCAGGGCTCGGCAGCCGTATAGGGAAAACCTACCAAACCCAGACATTTCTGGAAACTAGACACAGAGGTGTGGCTTGTGTGCATTTCTTACCCAGATTACCCTGCAAAGGTTAAATGTTGAATAAAAACTGTATTTTTTATTGCATTTCTGTCACCCAAACTACAGGAATATACTGGGATCCACAAAATTCCTACCACCCAGTGTTTCCCCACTTGTCCTGATAAAAACGATACCTCACTTGAGTGCCTGTACCTAGTGCTTGCGTCAGGAATGGATCACCCAAGGGTCAACAGTTGCCCTTATGTAAGGACTAGCATTGACCGTTGTATGATCCATTCCTGACATGGGCATTAGGCCTACCCACACAAGTGAGGTACCATTTTTATCGGGAGACTTGGGGGAATGCTGGGTGGAAGGATATTTGTGGCTCCTCTCAGATTCCAGACTTCTATCACCGAAATGTGAGGAAAAAGTGTTTTTTTTTTTGCCAAAATGTTGAGGTTTGTAAAGGATTCTGGGTAACAGAACCTGGTGAGAGCGCCACAAGTTACCCCATCTTGGGTTCTCCTAGGTGTCTAGTTTAAAAAAACTCACAGGTTTGGCAGGTTTTCCTAGGTACCAGCTGAGCTAAAGACCAAAATCCACAGCTAGGCACTTTCCAAAAAACATGTTGGTTTTCAATGTAAGAATTTGATGTGTCCATGTTGCGTTTTGGGGCGTTTCCTGTATCGGGAACTAGGCCTACCAACATAAGTGAGGTACCATTTTTATAGGGAGACTTGGGGGAATGCTGGGTGGAAGGAAATTTGTGGCTTCTCTCAGATTCCAGAACTTTCCATCACTGAAATGTGAAGAAAAGGTGTTTTTTTGCCAAATTTTGAGGTTTGCAAATGATTCTGGGTAACAGACCCTGGTGAGAGCCCCACAAGTCACCCCATTCTGCATTCTCCCAGGTGTCTAGTTTTCTAAAATATATAGGTTTGCTAGGTTTCCCTAGGTGCTGGCTGAGCTAGAGGCCAAAATACACATCTAGGCACTGTGCAAAAAACAGGTCAGTTTTCTTTGGGAAAATGTGATGTGTCTGCATTGTGTTTTGGGGCATTTCCTGTCGCGGGCACTAGGCCTACCCACACAAGTGAGGGACCATTTTTATCAAGAGACTTACGGGAACACAGAATAGAAGAACAAGTGTTATTGCCCCTTGTCTTTCTACACATGTTTTCCTTCCAAATATAAGGCAGTATGTAAAAAGGAAGTCTATTTGATAAATGCCCTGTAATTCACATGCTAGTATGGGTACCCCAGAATTCAGAGATGTGCAAATAACCACTGCTTCTCAACACCTTATCTTGTGCCCATTTTGGAAATACAAAGGTTTCCTTGATATCTATTTTTCACTCTTTATATTTCACCAAATTAATTGCTGGAGTGAGTTCAGTGCCAACTCTTTTAAGGAGTGCTGCTTGACGCTGACATTTCCCAGAGTGAGGTCATTGACAACCACCAATCCAGACTCCCTTGGATCAACAACAAGGCCTTGCTTCACGGCTCCTCGCATCTCGTCATCGACGTGAACACCACTCCTTCAAAGGTACTGTGGTCAGTGGGCCGAGGCTGTTCCATGTATCCGACCCGCACTCCATTGCGGTCGGCCTGAACATTTGGATTAACCCCAGTCTAGCACGACCTCAAGTAGCCCCTAAGTGCTATTGAGTTTTTGGTTTACTTATAAAATTATGATCTATTTTTCTATACTGGTGTGGAGTCTTTGTGGTTTTTTCACTGTGTTACTATAATTTAAGTGTTGCGCAACTACTTTACACATTGCCTCTTAGGTTAAGCCTGACTGCTCTGTGCCAAGCTACCAGAGGGTGAGCATAGGTACATTTAGGGTGTGTAGCTCATTTACCCTGACTAGGATTGTGGTCCCTACTTAGACAGAGTGCATACCTCTGCCAACTAGAGACCCAATTTCTAACAAAAGTGTTAGAATGATGGATCATGTGTATGAGAAGAGAGGGAATGTTTCATTTGGGGCACCAGATATGAGAGTTTGTGTTTCATGGAGTGTTGGTTTCTGATGTTATCTACTATGTGTCAGTGCTGGGTCTGAGTGTTTTAAGTGGCTGTGGTTATTGGATAAGTAAATCTGGGAAGAATGAGCTTCACACACAATTGACAGATGAGTCATCTAATTTCCCTCCAAGTAAGGAAGCACTATGCACTTCAATTGTTGGTATACCAATTTCCCTAAGATGGCGCATTTATTTTAATGGGTGGAGTGGCAGTAAGGTACAGCTCACGGAGCAGGATGCTTCCCCGTATGTAAAAGGTTCTCTTCTAATGCTGTTTCTCACGTGTTGCTAGAGATTGATTTTTTTCTATATCCCTTGTTTCTTTTATACCCCTTTCCTTTTCCTTCTTTTCATTGCCTTAATTGGTTATAGTGTCGTTATTGGTTCAAAAGGGAGAAGGTGTATGTTGTTCTTGTGCTATGTAGCATGCCCGGGAAACATGGGACTGCATGTAGTGTTACACTTACTTCCTTATGAGAACTTACACTGCACTTAGAGTGCTAGAGGTGGTTTGTTTGTGACAGTTGATGCGTGCCACCAACTCTGCATCTATTCATTCATCCATGGCTCAAATACTGTGGTGCCTGCACTTATTTTGGAATAAAACTGTTATTTATGGTAGCTGTGTCGTTGGATTTCGGTGGATCTTACTTCAGTTCATAAACTTTATTGGTCTGTGTGGGACAGAAACTGGGCTTTCACTGAGCCCTCCCTGACACCCAAACCATGAAAGTTCTAGGCAAAAGCAAAGACTCTTAGCATAGGTTGGAGGTGCATACTGACAAGCTTTGGGCCTCCAAGGCCAAATACATTGTCATACAAAAAGACCAATGAGGTTTAAGTAGGATCATGTTTGTTCGCAGGCGCCTTTATGTGTCTGATTGCAGAATAAGGGTGAAGCCTTAGCCTAAAGAAGAGCGGAATAGCAGCGTGGCTTCAGCATCTACATCTTAAAGCTCTCCTAAATTGACCATGGCGCCCTGAAATCATGGGTGCATATGTATCCTCCTATCCCAAGCGGCTGTCAAGTCTTGTTGCTAATTCACTGGATAGAGTCTTGATAACCTAAACTCAGTTGTGACTCTTTGTTGGCTAGCAACAATGCCACAATTTGTAATGCAGGTGCAGATCACTTTTTCTGGCATGTGTCTACTTTGTCCATTAAGGATTTAAAGATTTCCAAATCGTGTGAAATGAAGGAAATTAATTGACATTGTCTTCGGATGTGGAAGAGAAACATAAGTTTCTCCAATAATATATGGTGTGGATTTGTGCCTTCCTAGATAAGATATTAAGAGTTTCGAATAAACCTAAAACAAAAAAATTGGTAGAAAAGACAATTATAGGAGAGATATAGAAGTCATTAGGTAATTAGTATTACACTTCCTTTATGTATCAGCAAATACTGTAAATGCATGCTGTGTTTTCGTCAGGTGAGTGAGGCGTTTCTGTCCTGATGACAGGCCTTAAAAAGCAATCAAATGACATGAACGTTTAGGAGTTTGTGTTTAACAGTGTTTAATATTTGTGTATGCCATGATTCGGATCTGACATATTTTAGGTCTGCTGTTGGACAAGGCCTTTTGATTTTATTAAAATATTAAGAATAATATATTAACTTAAGGGGTTTTACCCACCTCTCTTCACCCATTGGTCTGTTGTGTCATTCCCATTTTGCTTCCTGTCACGAAAGCATACAGCATGGGTCAGTGGGTCAGCCTACGTAATCGTCCGGTTAATGTCACTTTGAGTGACTGCATTTTGCTTTTTTCACAATGTGAACACCCACAAACAAGATAGTTTAGTTCCCTTTAGTGTCCGTGTTGCCTGATGTGACAGTAGGATGCATTTGGAGTAAGCACATGGAACATTCCACCATTATTATTCCATTTATTACATTAAAGTGGACTGTTTCTGCTTCTCAGCATACCACATTGTCTTCCTGGACTTGGTTTTACCAATGGTTCTTTAATAAACTTTGCCCAGGGGAAAAAAAAACATTTTATCATGTTTCATTTGCAGCACACATGTACCAGTTTTATTTAAACATAGGTAAATTGTAATTTGGGTTTTCCCCATTTTATACTGTGAAACTCTTTTCCTTCCAGATTTCTTTCTTTCCCTTTTCTACTTTCTTTCTCTCCATTATTTATTTTTTGTCTTGTTTTTTTTCTGTTTTCCTTCTTACATTCCTTGTGTTCCTTTGTACCTTCATTTTTTCTTTCATTGTTGCCCTTCCCGTTTGTCCCTTTCCTCCTTTCTTTTTTGCCTTTTTCTTTCCTTTCTTCCCTTCTTTCTTGCCTTCTCTCAACACTTCTCTTTCTTTTTCTGCATTATTTCTTTTCTATGTTCCCTTTCTTCTTTCCATCTTTCTTTCATGATTTCTTTTTCCTTACGTCTTTCTCATTTGCATTTTTCCAATCTTCCTTTCTTTGCATTTTTTTGCCTACTTTCCTTTTTTCTTTCCTTACTTCTTTCTTTCCTTTGCTTTTTCCTACTTGCCTTTGTTTCTTTTTTTACTTCTTTCCTTTTGTCTTTCCCCTTTTGCATCTTTATTTCTTACCTTCTTTACTTATTTATTCTTTCTTTTTCACCTTCTTTCCTTCTTATTTTCTCTTTCATTTTGCCCCTTTCCTTCTTTTTACCTTCTTTCTTTTTCAATTTTCTCCTTTCTTTCCTCCTTCTTTCTTTTTTTCATCTTCGTTCCTTGTTTCGTTATTTCTGCTTTCCCACCTTTCTTTCATTCGCTCCTTCTTTATCTTTTCTTTTCTTTCTATTTACCTTTCCTTCTTTTTTCCTTGTCCTTTTTTCTTTTTGCCCCATTCTTCTTTACTTTCCTTTTTCCTTTTATGCACTCTTTCCTTCTTTCTTTTTGCTCACTTTCCATCGCTCTTTCTTTTTTTGCCTTTTTTCTGAAACTGTCTGCAAATCTCTAATGATGAATATATGGTGCGTCTTTCAATGCTTTCATGTCACTATGCGTTGTTTATTGATGCATTAAATTACTGTGTTTTGCAAGAAGCACTTTCCCTAGTATTGGCTGATGCTAATTATGTGTTGCATGTTAATTAGGTGAATGTTGTGATGGTGACGATCAAATGAGTACCGGCCTCCTATGAAATAACCGGATAAGTGTTTTGGCCGTTGATTTGGTTCAAGTATAAATTGCTCGATTGCTTCATCACGAAACAGACTGCAGATGCCTAGGGTGACATACCTGTGGTAATTTAATCCTAAAAGCACGGATGTCCTTAGACCTTCGCCCCTCTATATAACACAGAACCATTCCATGGCACTGGATCGTGATTTATGTTTTGTAATTTCTTGTATGTGTTTGTTGTGAGAAAAACTAATAAAAATAAAGTACTTAAGAATTAAGAGGATGTTGTGATTAAATACTGCATGACTTAAGAAAGATGGGCCACCTTGCCTAGGTAGATTTTGATGGACACCCCAGTTTTTCCTCCAGTGCCATCAGGGGCCACGAAAGCTACGCCAGTGTCTCAGGCTGGCCAGTGGTGATCCCACCTTCTCCCCCGGCTCACAATGTCAACACCCAGGTGACGGCATTTGGCTCCATCGCCGGCTTAAGTATTGCAGCTCCTCATGGATCTCCTGGCTTATTTTGTCCGGTGTCCCTGCACTATGCACACCCACCTTTTCACAGTAGGGTATAGCCAATCTCCCTCTGCTGGCTAGTTGTGCAGGGATCAGTGTGCAGGGCACAGCCCACCCAAGCTGCAGAGCCCTCTGATGTTGGCACCAGGTATCCCAGTCCCTCTGGTGTCTGCAGCTACTCAGGCTCCCGCCAAGGGGCCCATCAAGTAGCTCTTCCGGGCATGGTGGTCCCTCCAGAGACCACCATGACTATCAAGACTGTGCAGTACTGTTCCCCGGCTTTAAGCCATCCACTTACCTCATGTCCGGCTACTACAAGCTGTGTGTTGCATGACAGTGCTTTCTACATGGGCGGGTGGCAATGCTAGATCAGGGTAGTGACAGACAGCGTCCCGTACTGCCAGAGTCTCACAAAGGTGTGGCCATCTTACACACCTGCTCTCTCGCACCCCTGACTGCCAGAGCATCACAAAGGTGCTGCCATCTTGGGTGCCGGCTCTCTGGCACCCTGGCTTCTTGGGCTGACATATTTTATTCTAACCTGATGGTACCAGAGAGATCCACATCTGTGTCCTTTGCCAATATTTTAATGTTTTTTAGTTTATTTTTATTTATATTGTTGGCGTGCTGGGGCCGGGAAGAATTTCTCCCTGCTCTGGGTTCAACAAACACCAGTGCGCGGGTGAGACACCATCACTATTTTCATCTATTGAGGTCGACTGAATCTTTGAACTTAGCGAAGAGTGTAGTAGTCAGAATTGTTAAATCACAGATCAATGACATTATGCTATAAACAATTTTAAACACCATGAACAATTTAATACTAAATCAAACTCCAAACCGGATAAAGTTTCAAAGTTTTATTACAATCCCAACATCAATGTCACGTAAATGGTTTGCAAAACAAAGTTATAAATATACATGAAAACCATTGCTGACCAAAACATCTGAAAAGATTTAGCCTACTAAACATCAACAATGTTAGACACTCCAAAAGAATAATGTAAATTAGCAACACAATGTGCACATTATTGTTAGAGTTCAAAGCAGATAATGGTGACATCAGTACATCATCAGTTTAACATTCAATTTTCAGATTTCAGGTTTCCGAGCTGGGACATTTCTATCACTAATAAGAATTTGGACTTGCATGTGTGGGAACGGGCTAACACATGAGGACAAAAGCAAAAATAAAAGACCAAAATAATTTGGAAAAACACCTAACTTTGTCAAATCACTACAGAAATACGCTGGTGTAAGTACCTAACTAAAAAGGAAACAAGAAGTCACATTTAGTTATGCCTCTCCTCATGGGACAGAATACAGTGATGATTCATCAGACAGGGTGGTCACGTTCTTCCGGCGTCAGTTGACATCAGCATCAGGACAGTGCGGAACACAAGCTGCACATAGGCCAGCAGATCATAATTAGTTGGGCATATTAGTACTGAAGGGCATAACAGAAGAGGGAACTTAAGACTAAGATGAGAAAACTCATCTGGGGACTCAAGGAAACAGAATGTGACAGCAGACTCAAACATGGTTCTGGACAGCTTCGAGGCAGAAGAAGACTAACTCCAAATTTCAAAGTCTTTCCCTAATTGATGTAACCACAATCCTCTTGATTGGTCCTTCAGATGGGCACACTTCGTACGTCAGATTCAGCATCCAATGGCTGCAGATGGTATCATTTGAACTATACCAAATCCCAGCAAAAGTACATTGTCATCAGATGATTTTATACGTTTCTAACAAATTATAACATTCTCTAGTTATTTGTTACTCAACATCCTTTCTCACAGCACACAATAAACTAAACTAATAAATTTCACATTAGAACAACAAATTTCCTGTCCTGTGTGACAGCTAAAACAATAATGCAACAATATTATTTCTAAAATATGTTTCTTGCCTTCAATACAATAGGACATTCAACATCACATTAGCAGCCTAGGAAAAGAATTCAGGTAAGAGGGAACAGAATGAGCAAGTGATTTTTCATTACTGCTGCAAAATGAATTTTGCAGGCCTAGTCAAGCTAAGAAAGCCTTAATACACATTAATACATTAATAAACCTATTGCGCACCTTACAATTCTAATCAAATATGTAAAGCAAATTATTTAAATGCAAACATTATTTATGACATATTAAAACTAATATAAACGTGTTTATTTTTCTGCACACATGTAACTCACATCAATAAAATTCATTTAATTCAATACAAATATGATTAATTTATATTCATTTAAAACTTTTAATAACACTTTTAATATTAATTCACATTAGTACTTCATTCAATATAAATGCAAAACTCAGATTTTAAAATGTAGTGTTTAATACGAATGGTGGCCACATGGTTTACCATATTTCAAATGTGCATATTTTATAACTCATGTTATTTTCTCTGTTAGGCCTGCAAATGTAGGTTAATTATTCAGCATATGCTAACTTCTATGCCAGTAATTCTATTAATGAAATTTGATCTCTGTCAGTCGGATGCACAAAGCTAAACACAGGCACCCAGATATGATACAATAGGACCCTCCTCAATGGAAGCACACCAAACCAAACAGCACATTTGTTCTATTTTTCTTAACATGTATGTTATGCACAAAGTCAAACAGGGGTCTCCCAGAAATGGCAAGATAAGAGGCCCCATGCATTGTATCCCATATGAGGATGAGGGGGAAGAGTGAATGTGGATTTACTGGGTGGTTAGACAGTCATGGAAAAAGAGCTCTTTTGTAGAATACTAACTAAGGCACCCTCAAGGCATCTGCTCTTTCACTTTCCCTATTACTTTGAGATGTTTTTCCTGTGCCTCATATATTTCTAAGAAGGTTTTTTTCTCTCATAGGAGAGGGAGATGAGCCTTGCATGCATCAAAGGATGCTGACACCGAGGTGTCGCCCCTTCGATGTCATCGAGACAAATTCACCACCCTCAGCAAAGTCAGCCCTCAAAATTTTGACAAGGTGCAACACTGAGGCTGGGACTGAACACCGCCTATTATGCCCACATTCAAAACCTTTAAAAGAGGTAGGCACCTGTGTGCCTGTCTAACACACAGTTACTTACGCTGAGGCTGGACTGCTCCGAATAATAATCTATTAGGTAACAACCAAAGAATCAACATAAATTCCAGTAATTTGCAAGTTCACCCTAACTTTAATTTTGCTCCAGTTTCCCAAATAACTATCAATGTTACATCTTGAATTCTTCACTGCACTGATTTAAGTTTTCAATCCTGCATATGATTTTCTCTTCAGACCTCATCAGCATAAGCTCCTAAATCGGTATTGCCAAACTGTGGAACACAGCTTTGTTTTCTGACCCTGCAGGAGCAATTTTCAAGTGCCAAATACCTGTGTAGTGTCCATTGCTTGACCCTCATGTTTTGAATGTAATAATGGGAAGGCACCAGTAAAACATTTTGGCTTACCCACAAACAACTTTAATAACTGGCCTGAGTTCCACAAAATAAAACATAAATCTCACTTTAGTGAGATAATTCTTATCCAAACTAGGAAACCAATAACCAGGAAACTGTACCACAAGTAAACAGTAGTGCTGTCAGATGCTTCCCAGTGCTAGATGTGGAACCCACTGATGAACCATACCACACTAGCTACGGGAGAGTTAATCATCCTATGTGAGTACATGACTGTATGGTAATTCCATGGGAGATTTAGTTGTTTCTTCAGGACTATTGTATTTTTTGTAGGTATATGTCAGTTCACATAGAGCATACAAGTCCTTTAGTTCCTCTCATTCTCCCAGATAACTGTGTGAAATCTCTTTTACTTCTGGGAGCTGTATTTTACTTATTCTCTGTGTTAGGGAGGGTAGTGCTGATTCTCCCTGTGCTGTACCTTTGTTGTGATGTGAAGTTCGGTATTACACTTTCTACTACACAAAACAAATAGATTTGCATAGCTAATTCTGGTTTTAATGTATACGAATACAAGGGTGAACCCTCACAAAATATTTGAACAGTTTTCATTCTATTTTATGTTTGAAACAAACAGTGTTTTTTCACGGACTAGTTAACAAGCGGCTCAATGTCATGCATTAAACCTTAGGACAGTAGTTCTTACCAAGTGATCTCAGGACCTCTTGGGGTCCGCAAGGCCTATTTAGGGGTCCGCAACTGTTTGGTAAAAATGAAATAATATTAAAATCAATAAAGTATATACAAATAAAGAAGCAAAATTGAAAATGTAAAAAGCGATCCAAATTGAATTGTGAATTAAAGTAAATATTCTATTAGTTGTGTATTTGCTTGGTGTGAGCATGTTTTTGTGTAGTGTTTTGCGGTTCACATCATAGAACTTGCTTATGCTGGAGGAGTCCTTGGCTTGCAGAACGACTGCCTTAAGCCAATTCTGGCATTGTAGCCAACAACACTGTGCATGCTGGGGTTTGAACCCATAATGGCAGCATTCAAAGCAAAACTAATAGCGCCACAATGCAACATAACTGAAAAGTCAAGTTCGTGGGAGGTATTACCTGCATGCCACTGGAAATATGGAGCAGTGGAGGACTAAAAAATTATGCAACAGAGTTGACAAAATAACACAGGTAGGAAGGGGAAAGTATGCAGCATAAAGCGGCACGATCTGTAGTAGCGTCATCTCTTTATTTTTACATTTTAGCAACTGTTAAAAGTGTCCGGGCAAAAGGGCACCTCATAAGCAGCAGCTTAACGCCTGAATATAGCAGTTGCCAAATGCGAGGTGTCCTGCTAAACTTTGCAAAGGATATGCTACTGCTCAGAATTACATGTACGTTTGTTGTTTAATAACGTTTGATTTGTTTGAGATAGAAACAAAACTTTTTTGTGAAGTCTTCCGATTATGCAGGAGACGGTGCATTACGTGGCAAATCAGAAAAAATCCACGATTATGCAGAAAATATTGCAGCGGCAGAGACTCATAATTCTGAAGTGCAAAATAAAGCTTAGCTCCTGACGTTCCTTGACGCAATCGTGGATTAAACCGTCCAGTGGGCGACAGGAAACAAAGCTTTTCAAATGGAGATTCCAGCATCTCGTTTCTACTCTGCTAACATCAACAGTGCTCGGATAACCAGATGGCAGTGTGAAAAGATTTTTACAAAAGCGATGTGAGCAGAAGAAAAACGATGTGCTGGCACCCCTGTCCTGAGCCCAACCGCTGCCTAAAGGTCAGTGAGATTTAGACGCAGCGCCTGAAATGGCCCCGTCTTGGACAAGTGCGCCACGAGCTGCAGGCGCCGCCCTGTCAGGCAGCCACCAATGCCTTTGGGGCCTTTGCAGGTGTAAATCTTCCAGTCGCCTCCAAAAGATGCACCATGTGGGATCTCCCATGATGATGATGCTACTCCATGTGGCGTTACATAATTGTACTCCCTTTATTTGCGTACTTCATTCTGAGGCTGCTCACCCAATTTGTCATTTCCATCCAGTATTTATTCTGCAGCGCTGCATGACTTACGTCACCTTCAGTAAAGCAGGGTTCTTGCCTTGATTTTGTGCATCACTACTTTCTGCCGTTGGCGTCATAATCACTAAGGGCTAGACAGCGTGCACTTCCGCACCATCATGTCTGTCCTCAGCCTCCGCCCGTCCAGTGTGTAACTCTTTAATCCGGTGTTTCTCTCTCTACTAAGGCACAGCAGTTTCCTAGGTTGCCTTTGCTCTCCAATGAACAGCTGTAATTCTGGCTTCCTCATACCTGGCTTTCTACAGTGTCGAACCTCGTCATCCTGCACGCTGCAGGCGAGAGGAGATCAATTGTTTTGCTATTTTGTACTACCTCTTTCCTCCCTCCTTTCTTTCCAAGTTTGTCTCGGAAATACTTGTCCATCCCAGCTGTCTGTTCTTGCCGCTAGACTCCAAGGTACTTGCGAGGGACCCTGTCTGATTACATGGACCCATAGGTTTCCGCAGGCGCATCCCGGACACCTCTGCTCAGTCTCCCTTCTCGGTCTGTGTTCCCATCAGCTTAGCTCAGGCCTGCAGTTCAGATCAGAAAAGGAGTGGACGTCCAGTTTGCTTAAGTGTCAGGTTGTATGTAGCAAAAATAAAGTGAACTGGCTGAGTCAAAGGAATAAAGGCGCATGATGCAGGATTCTGAAACCTTCAATCGTCTTTTGTTGGCTGAACATCTCAGGAAGAAGTGCTCACCCGAGACCTAAAGACAATAGATCCCAAGGAGCTCGTCATAGCTCTTGATATGTGGACTGCCAAGGAAGCACTTCCCGTCCTTCAAATCAGGCTACATTCAAGAAAGACTGCTCAACAAAGAATGACGAGGTTATCCACCGAAATACAAATCTCATTTTAAGTACTGGGGACTACGTCAGTGGCCCAATGAAAATGGCTTCTAATGTCATTGGATCTTTGGAAGACTGGCAATCAAACACCTGCCTGGTTAATACCAGCCCCTCTGTTGCGCCGATAGAGTGGGGATGGGCAAAGGATTACTGGTCTCCAGGACACTAAAACCCAAACCATCAAGGCGGAGAGACAATTCATTATTCACAAGCAATGTTTTCATGGCAGTAAGGAAGTAAGGTTATACAGAAGTAGCCAGCCTGCGGTGTGATATCTTCCTAAACCGTGGCAGAAGAAGTGTTACAGGTGAAAAATGAGATTGAGCCCTTCTTAGTACAGATCAGAGATGACATGGGATTAGCAGTTTGCCAAGCAATTACCTGACAGACCCATTTGCTTTAGAGATGGAGGAGGCAATCCTGGCGTGGTCTCCGCCTGACCACCCCAGCCACAGTGAAGGTGACTTTCGATGAGGAGCCACCTTCAAAGGGTAAGACGTCAGACTCAGAAGGATGAAAAGGGTATTCTGTAAGGGTTTACTCTTTCTTTGAAGTCATGCATTAAAAGGAGCATTAGCAATGCAAATTGTTTTGTCTTTTGTGTAGTGAAAATTTTTATACTGAGCTTCCCAACAAAAGTAAAAAGTGGGAACCAGCAGTACACCTTTCCCTAGCGCAATAAATAAGTACGACAGATGACAGTAGCAGGAGGAACATCACACAAATTTCACACACGTACATGACAGGTACACCACAGATAGCTATTACAGTAAAGAAGGAAAGGAGTTAAAGGACTTTTGTGCACTCCCCATAAAAAAAAACAAAATAAAAAAAAAACACACACACATCCCATTAAAAAAAAAAACACACACACATACAAATACATGCACGCGTGCGCACACACACACACACATTTATATATACATACATACATACAGGATGATGCATCCCCGCTACCTAATGTGGTATGGTTCCGCAGTTCTCTTTTCCATCAACATGTTTCATGTTTTGGTGCTTGGATATGACCCCTTTGGGGACAGGAACGACCTCAGTACTTCAGACATCTCACATCAAATATTGTGGAGAAGCCCCTGTTCATAGGGCATGCATGTGCAATCTCTACATCCTTTTTTTCATAAATAGTGAAAACACATACTTTCAGCAGACGAAACACCACTTTTTCATAGAAGAGGTACACGTGGGGTAGGAAAGGTGTAAATATCTCTCCTTCAGGAGACACATATAGGTAGGGCAGCAGCAGTAAAGCTTTCCCTATCACAGGAGATATATAAATCAGGCAGCAGCAGTGCAAGTTTTGCTTCCTCACCAAATTGGTACAGATCGTCAGTAGCAAAAGAAGCTTCCCACTTTAGCAGACCGTAACAAGTGAGATCTTCAAGTACCAGCAGAACAGCATCAGAAGTGCACACTAGCACAGGTTTTCATCGGTCAGAGAACATGTACAGTTAAGGCATGATCAAAATGCAGGATAAAAAAAGATCTCTGGAGTGGGTGCTTAACATTGCGGGGAATGTATAAGAGGATAAGTGAGTCAATTTTCAAGTTGAGACAGCATTCTTATGTGATTTCCCACGTAAACATCCCGAAACTCCTACATTTTCCACATACTGAGAAGTGGCTGTTAAAATCGCAGGTCACTCTTATTTGGAACAGCCCAGCCACAGCCTCAGTAACTTAGCTGCATGCAGGCACACAAGTGGTAACCTCTTCAAAGAGGTTTTAAAGGCAAGACATCCTAGCTTCTGTGCTGCACTTGTTCAAAATATTGAGGGCTATTTGTAGCCCTTTCTGAAAAAATTGAGGAGTATTATATGATCCAATGCATTTTTGTAATCTGTGCAGATCACGTGTATTTTGACTGATGAGGTTTGGGCACTGGTGAGTTATCAACTTATGAGGGCCCATTGGGGTTTTTAACATCTAATATTATCAGACTCTATAGTGTATAGATGTCTAATGATACTGCACACAAGAGAGACGATCAATGTAATGAAATGTTTCAGTACTCGTTATGCTGATTTTGAGGATGTAATTACCAAACAAGAATTTTAAAGCATTTTTTCTATGTTCATTACCTTTGTAGTACGTGGAGAGTATATATATATATATATATATATATACATATATATATATATATAATTCACATAAAAAAAGTCTCGGACTGCAGGAACTCCACACAGCGGTCCTGGGTGGGCTCCGAGAGGCCCTCATAAATCTTCCAACACTCCTTCAAATAACAGGAGACCCAGGACACCTTCCAAGGTGCAAATCAATTTATTTCAGCACACAAATCCAACGCGTTTCGGCAACAGCCTTACTCATGGATACATCATTGTTACAGTGCTCCAAGTTAAAAAACCATATAATACTAGACATAAAAGACAGACAAAATCTCAGATCCCCACCAAAGGACTCAAAATGTGGCGGCCATCTTAAAGTGCATCTATAAGTAAATTTCACAGTAGTTCGTACCATAGTTCTTTGAAAATATGACTCTAATCATTGTTCAAATCCATCAAAATCTTTAAATTAATGAGATGTCATACTTCACACAATAAATAGAGTAAAATTCAATTACCAAAATACAAAATGTAAATAGAATAGTTCATTACACTATAAAAGTTTGTTAAATATAAATATTTTCAAAATTTAAAATTCAATATATCACTCATAAATCTTGAATAATACTACCTGTGCTTGAATTATTCACATTTCATCCTATACCATCCAAATAGACCTGTACATTTGCACAAAACTTCTGGAGGATCACATGTTGGTATGTGGAACCTATCTACCCAAGTGGGTAAACGTACAAATTTTACTACTGTAAAAATCTTATAGAACCCAAAACCTATTCCTTTATAATAAAAATCAATAAAAATCAAAAGAATCACCCCTACTCCACGTGATCTATCAACCGGCCACCTAAACAAAATATCGATTACCCTAGATGGATGCTCAGCTCCTCACTCGAATTTAGCCCTACAGGTTCCAACGTTTCAAAGTCTATTATATATTTAGACTCTAAAACACGTAACAACCTCTCTCTATCACCTCCCCTTCTACTCGTCCTTATTTGGTCAATAACTACAAACTTCAACAGATTCTCATTGCCAAAGTGGTGGCTGAAGAAGTGCCTAGCTACTGGATAGTTTTTATCCTGGTTCTTAATAGGTCGTCTATGTTCCAAAATTCTTTTCTTTGCATTGTGTATTGTATTGCCCACGTACAATTTTTCACATGGACATATCAGACAATATACGCAATAAAACGTATTGCAATTGTAATTACCTCTAATTACAAAGCTGTCTAACCTTCCTGGAACATTTAGTGTCTTACAGCTATTGCTGGTCTTGCAGGCTTTACACTTCATACAACAGAAGAAACCTTCCATTCTCGTATTCTGCATCCGTCCTATCGATGTTACTTCATTACGACACAGATTGTCCTTGAGAGATCTGTTTCTCCCAAACGTTATTTGGGGATTGTCGCTGATCCAGTTTACCAATACAGGGTCCGTCTGCAAAATGTTCCAACTCTTCCTAAGTATTGAGTGTATTTTATACAACTGATTGCTATAAGTTGTAATGAATCTAATGGACTCACTTCCCTTCTCTTGCCTCTTGTTAGTTCCATACAAGACATCATCTCTATTCAATGTCACCACTTTACGTTTGGCTTGATCGATCACTTTAGCCCCATAGCCTCTATTCCTAAACCTCTCACACATCACTTTACACTCTTTGTGAAAATCAGCTTCTTCACTGCAGTTCCTCCGGGCTCTCAGCAGTTCTCCAAACGGAATACTCCGTATTAGAGTCCCCGGATGTGCACTGTGAGCACTTAGGAGACTATTACCGGCCGTTGCCTTCCTGTACAGTTTGGACACTAATTTACTGCCCCTCACAGAAATTTCCACATCGAGGAACTCAATACACTTCGAATCCAAATGCTCCGTAAATCTTAGGTTACACTTGTTAGTGTTCAAATCTCGCACAAATTGCATAGCTGCTTCCTCATTACCCCTCCAAATTACAAAAATATCGTCAATAAAACGACACCACAAAACCACATTGGTATCGAATTGGGTTATCTCTTCTGTCACCTGTTCCTCCCAATATATTCATGAGGTGGGTCGCAAATTGCGGCCCCATAGCGAGTCAAGGCACTCGCAAACATGGAGGCCTGCTGTAGTCAGCAGACCTCCGTGTTCGTGACTGCTTTAAATAAAGCAGTTTTTTTTTTTTTAAGTGTAGCCCGTTTTCCTTAAAGGAAAACGAGCTGCACTTAAAAAAAAACCCGAAACCTTTAGTCCCTTGGACCACTACCTGCCCTGAAAAAAATGTTTGGGGTCCATTCACAAACTGGAAGGGGTCCCATGTTTTTCGTTGTTTCTTCCATTCTTTCCTATTCTTTAATATGGTGTGCATGTGCCTGGGGACGGGGATTTCTGTGGGGGAGGCGGCATGGGTGGGGCGGGGTGCTGCTAGGGTTGGAAGTGTGCTGTATTAACTACAATGATCACTGAACATTCAGCTGGCAAGCAATACCAGCTTATGACCTGAAATGTTAGGGGCACAGCTAGCTATGTCAAAAGGTATTGCATTTATCAATACCTGAGGAGGAGGGGGGTTCACATTGCCCTTCTTCAGGAGACCCACTTATCCTGATATGGAGGGTTTGCACAGAAAATAGCGTGGTGCAAGATATTCCAGATACACCAGGGGATCTTACTGGGGGTGCCTCTTTCGGCGTTACACACAAAAGAACAACCTGGATGGGTGATATGTCATACCGGAGGGGTTAGTAGATGAGTTCCCCGTTTGCCTCATATGCCCCTAACTCCAACCAGGCATCATTTCTTACTTCATTGCTCACTGAAATACTGGCTCCGTGTTGCTTGGGTGGGGATTACAACTGTGTCCCAGATGTGGAGTTAGACAGTTCCCATCCACCAGTCCCCAGAGCACAGTCCCTTTCACTGATGAAAAATCTACCCCAATGGGAGTCCCACTCCCAGGAGCTGGAGGCCTGGCACAGTTTAGACCTGCTGAATAGAGAATACACGTACTATTCATGTTTGCATGATCTCCACACCAGGACTGATCATGTCCTACGTAGCCCTCATGCACTTTCCAGGGTGGCATGGGCTGAATATCTAGAACGTACCTCGTCTGACCATAACCTGCTTGGGCTCTCCTTGTCTTGGGTTTGGGGCGGTCCTGCATACCTGCACGTTGCCTGCCTATGGAGGCCCTGCAAGACGCCGCATTCCAAACAACTCTCTCTGAACACATAGACTTGTACTTTGCGGTGAATGGGCTCTGCTACAGATGCCCAGATTGAATGGGATGCACATAAAGTGGTCCTCAGAGGTCTGGCCATCAAAACGGTCTATGGCTCCAAATTGGTTTGCGATGTGAGCTGTACAGCTTGTAGGCATAAATAAAGGCACACAAAATACTGCTGCCCTTGGACCAGGCAGTCGCTCTCCCGTTGACACAAGCAAGGCTTGCACACACTATTGCTTTAAAAGATCTGGCACTGAAGGTGACAAAGCGGGTAGGCTCCTGGCCTGGCTTGTCTGTTCTGACTCTTCTAGAGTACCCATTTCGCCCATCCGGGATATGGCTGTCACAACAGTCAACTCACAAGAAGCAATCAACCTCGCTTTCAGCTCATATTACGACACAATCTACGCGACTCCAGTCACAGAAGTCGCTTTGGCATCTTGAATGTTCCTCAATGCGCTGCACCTACCACTGATACCAGCGGCTCACCGTGCACTAAATCTCCCAGGCAATTAAACAAATGGCACATGGTAAAACTCCGGGAATAGATAGCTGGCCTGTGGAATTCTATGCCACCTTCGCATCCCAGGTCACCTTGTGCCTTCTCCATGTCTATGAATCTGCGAATGAGACGGGAATACTACCCCATTCTCTGAGGGAGGCAGTGTTGGTGGTCCTCCCCTAACCAGACAATGATCTTCTTCTGCTAGAGTCCTATCACCCTCTGTCCCTTCCAAACACCAACTGCAAGGCTATTGGCAAATTGCTGGCCACTAGACTGATACCTATAGTCCAACATTTAACTGATCCCAATCAAAATGGTTTAATATCTGGCAGGAACACCTTCCGCAACCTATGTCATCCCTTCAGGTTAATGGAGTCGATTAGGACCTCCAGGGCAACTCCTTGGGTCGCTTCCCTAGATATCGAAAAATCGGTTGACACCCTCGGGTGGGTGTACATGAGGGAGATCCTCAGAAAGTTGGGGATGGGTCTATGGTTCTTGACCTGGTTCTCGCTGCTACATAAACACCACTGGCCAGGGTAAAGACAGGTGCCACTATATCAGCTCCATTCCACACTAAACGGGGCAGTCAGCAGGTTTGTCCCCTATCCCCTATCATTGATCATCTTCGCAATAGCCATGGAACCCCTGGCTTATGCACTCCCTGCTAGGGCTATGGATTGGGGTATCCGGGTCAAGGACAGATAACACATAATCTCCCTCTTTGTAGATGGCACATTAGTATAATTCCGGGACAATGCAGGTAACATCCCATGCCTCACCGTCCTATTTGGAGAAGCATCAAGACTCAAAGTAAACTGGGAAAAATCTCAGCTATTCCCCTTGCCAGTGGACTGCGGACACCGAGAGACAGGGGCTCCCCAGTACTCCCCTCCCCTGGAGTTGTCACACCTTTAAATACCTGGGAATCCGATTGTATCACTCAGACAAAGATTTGATAGATGGCAACATAGGGAAGACACTGGCAGCGGTTTGATGCTTCATGCTCTTTTGGACTGGCCTCCAGCGCTCTCCTTTGGGCCGTATAGCCATCATCAAAATGTGAGTGCTCCGTAAACTGCCCTACTTCTTTTCCACCATCCCTGCCCTGTTGACCAGGGTTTTTTTGTAGGACTCTGTTTTTTTAGCATATTGATGTGGGGTAAGGGAGACATCTGGTGGCGATCTCTAAATTATATGCCCCTCTGTCCGAGGGTTGCTTTGGAACCCCTGATTATGAATACTATTATGCTGCGGTGCAGCTGCAGTTGCCGGCATGCTGGCGGCAGGTAATGGCATGCCGGAGTTGGGGCACTGGTTCATGGGATCATCCTCACCGGAGGTGTTGCAGTGGTTGTTGGGCTCCGACGCGCATGCTCCTGGGGGGGGTGGTAACATTCTAATGGTGGGTGGCCAGAGCCTGCTTGAGCAAATACACTACTGAGCATTGCACACGTACACCCTATGCACTGGACCTGCCATTCTGGGGGATGCCAGGTTGCACTACGCTTCGTCTACGGCAGGACATGACCCAATGGACATAAGCTGGCCTCACTACATGGGGCGATCTTTTCAGTGACAAAGTACTGCACACATTTTAAGGCCTGATTATGGCCTATGGCGTCTCCCCACACTCCTTCCTGGTTTATGCAGCCCTCACACAACACCTGCAACAGGTCTGGCACAGGATACACACTGAGCCCGTGACCTCAGACTTCTTGCAAACATTACTTACACATGGGGGAATGGGGGAGACAAGCCCTCACTTGTATGACACCTTGCACATGGACAATGCCACACCACTACAAACATTCAAAACTTATTGGGAGACAACGCTGGGCATGCCACTTGCAGACGGGCAATGGGAGCAATACCTAGGAATGCCAAAACTATCTCTACTAGCGCTAGACTTAAATATACGCAGTGTAACTACCTGCACCACACATATCTCACCCCCATACAGATAGCACAGATCTATCCAGGCATTGGAGGTACTTGCCCCCACTGTGCAAACATTGAGGCAGATTTTTACACAATATGAGATTGCCAATCCACCGGTACATATTGGGACAATGCGCTCATTCATATTTCAGAGGCGCTGGGTTCCTGCCTGCCAAAGAATTAACTACATTGTAACTCAGGCTCACCACAGGCACCACTGAGCATAAACCTCTCAATAGTACATAGACCCATCTTTCATTCTCGCTAAGTAGCAAACAGCCATGGGTTGGAAGTCTCCCCTTCCTCCGGTTACAGCTGTGGCTGTCTGACCTACGCTCTGGAATACTAGCCAGGCGAGATGTGCTGCATAGACTGACTGTGAGTTGTGGCGGCCCATCCACGCACCTAGACTGGGAACAGTACTTATCTGTAGTGGAGGCCAAATCCGACAAAAGGCAACCCTGAACCTTTGGGCCCTTGATCAGTCCTTACATTGTACATGAGTGCTGGTTGATCCTGCGAGGTACCGTATGTCTTGCTGATGACCTTTTCTGCCCAGGGAGTGGAACCAGTTCCCACCTTTCGATCAGTGCCCTTTGCCGCCCTGCCTCCACCCGTGTTGCCTCAGCCTTTCCACTGCCTCCCTCTCCCTGCCTGCCTGTTGGCTGTCCCCCACCCGCCTGCTGCCCGATGCAGCCCCCCACACGCCTAGCAGTCCCCCTGTAAAGTTGCCCTCGCCCCAGAGACTGAATGGCCGCCTTCCTAGGAAAATATCTTTGAGATCCAATGAAGGGAATGGACCACTCCTGGCAGTCATGCCATGATAAATGAATCAATATCACTGCTTCCCTCACTAAAATCCTAGACATGGCCGAGGAGGCCGAGGAGTTCTGCTCCCTCAAACCTCCAGATCTCCTATCTGGTAGGTTCTGAGGGCCATCATATTTCTGAGAAATGCAAACTGTGCCCTATTGACTGAACATGGCCAATCCCTGCTTAAAAGGCTAGACCCCCAACCTGGGAGACCTGGCCACTTCCGAAGCAGATGCTGTAACACGATGGGGGGACTCTTTGGCTACCCATTCATTAACAAACTTGGCAAATGTGTATCTACGCTCACCTCCCTTGACAAAGCTCAGGCATCCATGAAGAGGATATTCCACCCTCTGGTTTGTGCTGGGCCCGGTCGCAGCAGAGGGCGCTTGACCTGCCTCCTTCATTACCAGGGCCCTCTGAGAAGTCAAGGCTCCCGGTGTTGGTCACTTGCAGGATCCATGCAGGTTTGGGGGTTTCTTCCCCTTCAGAGGAGTCCAGAAGACTCAGGCAGCAAGAGGCAATGCCCAGGGACATTTCACAGGAAGTAACTAAGGTGAGAATTCTCCCTTCTTCCCAACCAGGGGTCGGGTCGTCTGGAACTCTTCCTTCACAATTGGAGGTCCCTCACCTCAGATGCCTAGGTCCTTCAGACAGGGCAAGGTTTCCACAATTAATTTTATGGAACTCCAATTCAGTCTTGCGGCCCACAACGGCTCTTCTTTTCAGAGGGGGAATCTACCCTCATAGATTTGTTGGCAGAGTTGTTGGCAAAAGACACGTTCTCTCCAATGTGCCCCTACTCTTCTGGCTTCTTGAGTAACTTATTCCTGGTGGAAATGCAGGATGGAGTTCAGCATCAAGTTATAAACCATAGGGAATTCAAAAAGTGGCTGATGTACCGCCACATCAAAATGGAAAGCATTCATCTTCTAAGGGACCTCATACGCCAAAACGACTGGATGGCGCAGTCGGACCTCAAAGATGCATGCCTCACAGTCTCTATTTGTGTGCCATATTGCAGAGTCCTTCAGTTTCTATGGAGGAACCAAGTATTCAAATTGAAGACTTTGCCATTCGGCCTTTTGTCAGCACTATGGTGTTTCACAAAGGTGTTGAAACCAGTAGTGGAATCTCTATATGCCCATGGTCTCAGCCTGATAATATACCTGGATGACATCTTGCTGATGAATCAATGCCCCAGGAGGCTGTCGGAACACCTTCAATTTATGGTGCAGTTTCTAGAGAGCCTGGGTTTTGCCGTAACAAAAATAAGTCTTTTCTGACTTTGCTCAATCAGACCTCTGTCCTGAGGTTTTTCAGCAATTTGAAGAAGATGTTCAGCCTCCCCTTCTGAAAAGTGGTGAAGATTCGGCAGGAGCTGCACAAAACTCTATTGAAACAATCAACATCCCTGTGACAAAACACCTGCATAGTCGGGCTTCTATCCTCCTCGATCCAGGTGTTATTCCCAGCCCTTTTCCATTATAGGGCCCGTCAGAGATTAAAGTTCCATCACCTGCGAGAAGGCCTGAAATACTCCACAATGGACCCTCTAACAGAAGAGGTAAAGGAGAATTTGTAATGGTGGCTCACTCATATGGAGGCATGGAACCTTAGAGCAATCTTCAGTTCAGATTCGGACATCGTTATAGAGTCAGACGTCAGCAAGTCAGGCAGGGGAGAACAATGCATGAAGTCCTATACAGGAGGAAAATGGTCTGTACAAAAACAACATTTGAATACAAATTTCCTAGAGCTAATGGTGGCTGCTTTGCCATCAAAGGTTGGATCAAAGAGAAGATACAGTGCTGCGTCCTCTTGAAGATGGACAACATCTCGGCAGTGCAGTATGTCAACCATCTAGGAGGCTTGAGGTCAAAACTCCTGGCAGGTCTGGCCAAGGACCTCTGGACGTTTTGTCTGGACAACAATGTGTTGGTCATAGCAAAGTACGGTACCTCCCAGCCAAGGCCAACAAGGTAGCAGACCGGTGCTGCAGAGAATGGAGGGACATGATCCTATGGAAGCTGTATCCAACTGCCTTCTTGGCACTTAATAGCAGGTGGGAACTGCTCACAGTGGACATCTTTGTGTCAAGGCTGGACCATCAAATGCTGCAGTACTTCAGCTGGAAGACTGACCCACTAGCAGCCACAACATATGTGTGGCTGCAAGACTGGACTCCGGAGATGGGTTAAGCATTCCCACCATAAGCAATGATCATGAGGTTGTTGGCCCATGTGAGGAGGCAACAGGTGACTGTCATGATTATCACGCTGATTTGGAAATCACAAGTTTGGTTCCCAGTTCTTCTAGATTTCCCAGTCCATCCACGCCAGTAGCAATTTCTTCTCCTGGATCCTCTTGGTGATCCCCACCAAATGATGCTGCAAGGGAAAATGCCTGTAATGGTGTGGAGAATCACAGGAACAGTGGAGAATCCCAGGCCTTTTGCAGGAGGCTGAATAATTACTGGCTAGGGCATGGGCAGACAGCACACTCAAGTGGTATAGATCAGCATGGGTGAGATGGGTTCGTTGGTGTCTGCAAAAAGGTGCAGATACCGTGGGGTCCGATATTGTCCACATCATGAATTTCTTACCCTCTTTACTAACACATGGCCTAGAATACAGATCAGTCAACACCTTCGGGTAGGTCAGATCAGAGACCCACATTCCGCTGGATGGTTATCCTGTGGGTGAGCACCCTCTGATGAGTAAATTAATGAAGGGCATTCAACTCTCCTTACTTCCAGAGACGAGATACTTCTCCTAATGGGATGTTAGTAAAGTCCTGAACTTGTTCCTGTTGTGGCAGAATAAGGAATAGCTTTCATGGAAGGAATTGTTAAATAACATGGCTATGTTGCTGTGTTTGGATGTTCGGGCTTTGGACATCTCAAGTAAAGTTTTTACCCCAGAAGGAATTACCTTTCACATTTCCAGAGGGACGAAGTGCAGCTATAGGGAGGTCTCCTAACCAGTTTTTGATAACACATCAAAAATGTGAATGGTGCATTGCCTTAAGGCCTATGAAACTATGACTGATGAATTGAGATCTCTAGGAGAATGCCAACTCCTTATAGCTCTTAGAAAGCCCTTCCAGGTGGTATCCTTACCAACCATGGCTAGATGTGTGTGATGGACTATGCAGCAAGTAGCTTTGGAGCCTACTCCATAAGGGGAGCTATGGCTTCTGAAGCTTCCCATCTAGGAGTGAGGTTGGAGGACCTAATTAATGCAGCAGAATGGACCATGGCTCCACATTTGAGAGATTGTATTTTAAGCCAGTCCTACATATGGCCTCATTGATAGTGAATAAGCTTTGAATGAGGAAAATCCTTGCCTCTGGTCCTGACATAGAATGTGAAATTTCCTAGCTTTCATAACAGAGAGGTTCAATTCTATTAAGGGCACAGAGATGAGGATTATTCCCACCCGAAGATCCAGGGGACCAATTCCCACCCAGAAATCCTAGGGGGATAATCTGCATATTATGTTCAATGCATATGGATAGGAGATGTACAGCATAAGTATTTTTCTATTTTTCTTTATTTAGATGGCAAGGGGATACTTGGCTTTGACAATTTTAAGATGATTAAAGTTCAAATCTAACTATGCTTTTATGGAACTTGTTAAAATGTATGGTTTTAAGGATTGAAGGTGAACAGTTCTCAATGTGTTTGTTAGCTATCTTTTGGAAGAAATGAGTTTTGACATATGTTTTTATATTTTAGGTCTGAAGAGTTCTAAACAGGAGTAAATATGATTGATACTTGGGCCACTGTCACATAAAGAAAGAGGGAGCTTAGAGGAAGACCTGGACTCTTATGGGACATTGTGCTCTCTGATTGGTTGACATTTTTCTGTTTCCTTTCCCTGTGGTTCCTGGGAACGGTAGTTTGTATTAAGCTTGAAGTTGCTGGAGTTAAATAAAGTGGAGAAAGTTCAGCATAATCATTGCCCCCATATCCTTAACAGAATCAAAACTTTCTGTTACAAAAGCTAGGAATGTTTACATTACGTTGTACAGAATTTGGACCTTTTTCTGATTGGACATTGTCGAGAAAAGAGCAGCAGGAGTTAGAGTCACCTGTTATCATGATCTGGGGCAAAACACAAATTTAAGCATTTGCCCTGCTGCTGAGCATTTTACATTGAACTCGTAAGTGATATGTTCATTCTGAAGAAGAAATGGCTGGTGATACATTCACTTAGTTGGCAGCACTTTGCAAACTGCTTTGCCTCTATGGAGGATGCACTACACATAACTGCCAAAGGCAATAATCATAAACTATATGTCCCATGAGGTGGCATAACTTTCACAATGCTTGGAAATGATGGTGACCATCTTGAAGATTGAGTACGCGTTTCCACACAATCAAGAACATTCTTGATTGGCAAGCAAGATACTTTGCTGCTGCAACAAGAACCATGATACCAAACCTTGTGAAAATCTTGGATGTAGTTGATTTGCCCTTGAAAGTGAGATTGACAGTCATGGATGAATATAGAGTAGTATCCTAAGGAATTAAGTCATATTTTGTAAACAAACTTGAGTAGTTTAAGTTCTATTTCAGTGATCCTAAAGGAGTATAAAGTTACATTTCCGTTGCACATTTATATTATGTGAGACATATAGTTTGAGTTTAATGTAGTGATATGTGCTTAGTCAAGTGATTCATTAATACATGTGTTAACTATGTATTTCTTATGCATGTTTGTTTACAGTTCAGTTTAAGAAACAATCTTGAATGTATCAGAACCAAAGACCATGTACCAACAAAAAACCAGAGTAGAGAGTGAGGTTTATGAAAAAAGTAATACCAATTACATACGTATGTAGATATGTTCACACTTCAGAAATGTCTGGTTCCATCAGTATGCCAGAGAGCTTGAATGGATATCATTTTTATAGCAGATGCTTGATGAGTGTACACAGAGATATTTAAGATATCAATGCTTAGTTTTAGATATTCACTACCACCAGGTAGATATCAGAGCCCAGCTGAGTGGCTGATCTGAGCGGTAATATCCAGTGTCTCTCTCTCTCTCTCTTCTCTCTTATCCCATTTTCCTTTCCCCATGGCTGCTGCCAATCATCAAGGTGGTCATTACGATGTTGGCGGTAATGACCACACTGCCAGCGGTGGCGGTAATTACCAGCAACGGCATGGCGGTTCAGACCGCCATATAAATAAAACAGTAGTAAACTGGCTGCAAAGAAGCCAGTTCACTACCACTCACCGCCAGGCCAGAATCGACCGCCGGGCCGACGGTAGCTACTTTCAACCCAGCAGGGGAGGCCAGACCGCCGTTGGGATAATGATCCCATTTCCACCAGGGATTTCCTGGTGGGATACACCGCCATGTAATCCCTGGCAGAAAGCATACAGGTGACAGGAATTCCCATTCCTGTCACCAGTATGTGACACGCCAGCAGCCCCCACTACAACCCCCACCCACCCCCCAAGTCCCTAGACCTGCTCCCAACCCCCACCCCCCGAACCCTCCAAAAATCGACCCCCATCCCTCTTCCCTCCTCCCTCCAATCTCCCTGTTGGCCCTCCACAATCCTCCCGCCTCACCATCCCTCTCCCTCCACCCCCCAACTCTGTTCAGGTCCCCCCAACCCCCACATACACATGCACCCATATACCGACATACACACATGCATTCATACACGCAGACACACATTCCCCCTCACAAACACATGCATGCACTCACTCACTCACTCAACAAACACCCCCACACCACCCTCCCCCACTTCCCCCTCGGCCAGCACTTACCTGTTCCGTGTCGCTGCTCTAGGAGGGAACGGGCTCTTAGGATGCTGCTCCACCAGCATCGCTGTGTCTCCATACACCGCCACGCCTGTGACTGCATCATTATAGGCGTAGTGGTACCTGGACTGATGTGGCGGTGAGGGTGGAGCAGCATCCGCCTCCGCCACCAACCACCAGCATGGCGCCTGGCGGCCCTCACCGCCATCAATGGCGGTGAGGATCCATGCGTCATTATCTGGCGGGAAGCCTGCCACCGCCACTGGCTGTCTTCTGTCGACCATCAGCATGGTTGGCGGCGGGCCAAGATCATAATGACCGCCCATGTCTCTATTGTGCACGGGTGGATGTGGATACAGAAAAGCGAGGAACAGTTCATAGTTTCAGCTGGATTTGGAATTCAAGCAGTGTTATTACTTTCATCTTTACAATATTAGAGCCCCATTAGGAGGTGTTGTACTTTTCTATTAAAAGGGCAGCAATCTTTAAGTGTCATCGTTGGACTCTTATTCTAGGCAAGACTGCTGGTTTAGGGATGACAGCACTTTTTTTTGTAGGCAACTAGGCCAATCCTAAAACAAGTTGCAACTGTAGGCTCAACCCTCCCGGCTCACAAGGGGTACCTCACCAAAAAAACAAACAGTAAAAGGTGATTTGTGGCATCCTTTATGCATGGACTCTAGAGTGTGACATCTCAGGGGAGTCAAGATTACCCTTAAATTGCATGGGCTGCAATGATTAGGATAATGAACAATGCAAGAAACAGAATAGTAAAAACGAGAGTGATGAATACAAAGACCCCCACCATCTTACAATCACATGAGATGTAAAATAGGTATGAAATAAACCCTAATACCCTAGCATGATGAACCTAATCTCTGACCTAACGAAAGCTAGGTGTGTTAATACTAATTTGCCACTACTATGTCCATGAGCCGCCTAACCCTCGTTACCTTGGAATGAGGTCTCTAAATCAGACTCTATGGTGACACGAAGGCTGGGTCTGCATCAAGGCGACGTGTAGCATAGATAGCGTTGATGGCATCTGGTAGGAATCCCTCAGATAATCATGTCTGTGTGAGATGTATTTGTACAGATTTTGTAGGACCCCTGATGCAGGTATGTTCCCAAACAATAGATAAGACGACATGCTTTGGGCCGCAATGATACAAACAATTCCCTGAAAAGGTACATTATGTTACTGTCACATGAAAGTGGGAAAGTACATAATGTGAATACCTACGTACCTCATTTATCTTTGACTCTGATAGTGACGCCTTTACAGAGTGGCACTAATAACGTGAAACTAAAACATCTTCCTAACTATAAACATGGTAGCCATCGTGGAAGAAATCATTAAATAAATGAGCTAAAACAGAGCAAGCTAAGTAGGTTAAAAGTCACTAGGTGACAGGAGCACAGGCCTGCAAGCCAGAAGGCTAAGCTAAACTCCTGATTCCCATTAAAACTAAATAGGATCCACTACACCCTCCCCATTGCCGGAACAAGTATGACGCCATAATGATGATGCAAGAGAAAGTGAATGAACCTAAGCTAAAATGCTCTGAACCAAAATCATATAAAAATATAACTAAAATCTAATTAAAACTTGTTTAAAAATAGCTAAAACATACAGAGAGACACAATGTCGACCATGACAAGCGCAGCAGGCCAAAGTTAAAGGCAATGTTAGCAAACTTCGAAACTTTAGAATAGGCTGATGGTCAAATGTATTTAACAGTGGTCATGATCTTGGAAAATGTCTTCAAAGCCATCTAAGAGAAGGGCATTCAGAAAAGAAGCCACATCGTCATATGTTAGATCGATGACATGATTGGCAGACAGATCCATGGAGCAGTAGTGCGCATCAGCCTGAGGCGCAGGATCACTCGCGAAGGCAGCACCATCCAAAGTGCCTAAAGGAGCCAGACAGTCAACCAAGGGTGGCTTGTAAGTGGCCTCCCTAATCAGCCTCAGTCTCATGGGGCACGACTGTGAATAAAGCCTCATCGGGAACATCAGCAGTTTTGTTGTCCACAGGAGGTGCTGGCGCAGCAGCAAGGCACACCGAAGGTAGAACGGTAGATGTTCAAAGAGGTACCAGGTGAAATGAAAGACTGGTTGCACACACCATAAGACGGGTTGGGATGCCCAATTCTCCCAGCAAAGGAGAACCAAAGAACTTTACCATGTGATCATGGGACAGATGGGCTGGTTGTAGTAGCTCCATCTCTCCTATTAGCTAGAAAGGCACAACCACTGCGAATCAGGAACAACAGCAGTAGTATCACGCCGACCAATGCCAAAATCACAGGAAAGCCACCAAACACACTGGAAAAGAGTGAATGGATAGCTGAAGGAATGCCTCCAAAGTCAGTATGGAAAATAGACACAAATCCAGACCCTACAGCCTTAAAGAAATGCACAATCCCAGTAGTGCTCAAAGCGTTGAATATTCTGGATACCAGCTCTCCAAAGTGCTTGGGGAAGTTAGTATTTAATAGGAATTGTATCTCGGCTGATTATCTTGCTATCTGGAGAGCATACGTCTCTCTAGCCAATGTCAACGCAACTAGTTTCTGAAACAGTAGCGCCTTTAGTCTGCTCAGTTTGTCATAATTTACTTTAGTAGTATCAACGTGAGGCCACATTTCTGAAACTCTTATCTCTTGGGTAGGGGGGAATAAAACACGTCTGCAACACAATACAATCTTAGAGATTGAAATTGCGTAGGCAATTCCTGGTCTCATACAGCAAAAGCTTTGTTTGTTCAGGATCACATAACTTCAATTCGAAAGTATATGAAATGCTGGACGAATCAAAGAGGTGGGAGTACCCTTCAGAAAACAGGCCAAGTTTGCGACCCCCGCATTGCAAAGGCCATGAAGGGACACCTGTTTGCAAATCATTGAATGACTAACAGTAGTCTCACATTCGCTTCCGTTGAAAAAGACCTCTGTTTCGCCGTTCAAGCATTCATATTCAAAGGGCAACTCCCACTCTTCTTTAATATAGCTCTTGCGTAGCCACTTGTATCTGCCCAGGGCAAGATGTTTCAAGCATTTTGAAAAATGAAAGGTGGAAATGGGCCGATTTATAATGCCATGTATGAGCCGTACTGTCAATGGACTTTCTGCAACCGTGACAGGCAACTTTTCTAACTTTTCTATGTGAAGCATGGTGAAACTCGCTTTCCTCTTAGCCATTGTCTGTTGTTCCCTGGATAAATTAAAAGCAGCAAACAGGTCACTACTGTTAATATATTTCCATGGAATGCCGCCATTTTTCAGAATCTGAAGTGTCCAACCCAACTGCATAATGGAACGCAGTTGATTTTGTCCATGGTGTAAAAAGGACATGCCATTCTGAATGATGTCTATCGCAGATGACACTATGTTATTAAGGGAGTATAACCTGGTGGACAGAGTGTTCATGCCATTATCGACAACAGCTAAAGCCTTTTCCAAATTTTCCTTATCAATCTGCCTTAAACGCGCAGCAGCTTCCAATTGAGAAATCTTCCAGATCTCATTGTATATAGCATAGATGAATCTTTTGAGTGTGGCTTTCTTGTACCTAACAAGAAGTCCTGCAAGACTATATCTTCAGACAGAGCATTACGATGTTCCTTAACTGCTGCTAAGGTGTTAGTCTGTAACCACTGTTGGCACAGCTTACCCACACTATATCTAGTAACTATACCCGAGTGTTGACCCAAGACAAATCGAGGGTCCGGCCAGCTAATCTTGAAACCCCCACAGGAATTCACAAAATGTGTCTGACACCCATTTGTGTCTATTGGCCATAAGAACCACCTGCTGGGACTGGAAAGTGAAGAATTATAGGTACCGGCCTGAACCTTTGCATCAAATTCTTTCTCTGTGACATTCAGGAAGGACTGTCAATTGGTGACTGTCTGTTGAATTGTGTCATTTAAAAAGATAATTTGCACAGCAATAAGGCATGCTCTAAATAAAGCTTCCCTATCCTGATTTTCCCAATCTTGTTTTCCCCATACACTCTTTACATCAACAGTGTTCTTACAGTATTCATAGCCTTCAAAGGCAAGTCGGGAAACAAAGGAATCTGAATAAATCAATGTGGTGTTTGTTAGCATAACTTTCCTAATTTTAGAAGATGGTAACTTTAAATAGTATGATTCTGCATTCTTAACGTCATGCCCAGAAAAATATGTGAATTGATCTGAATAATGGTTTGGGCTTCCCATAGGTGGAGTTGAACAGTGTTCCCACTGTGTGTAATTAACTACTGTTCTGTGTCTAGTTGCACAGTGCAGGTAGTAATGTCCCCAATTGTTATAACAGAACATTTCCCCATAATTCTTTGTGTTAGTGTACATCATCACTTTCAAATATAGTGTAATCCTTCATTTTATCTAACATGGAATCAACTGTTTCAACATCCCAGTCATCCGAAACAAAACCATGTGTAATTACATCAAACATTTAAATCTTAAAGACACATGGAATTTCAATGACCTCTTTAGGCCTGTATATATCAAATGGAACTTTATCCTACAAAATCCCATCAGGAACTGGTACTGCTGAAATGTTCACAAGGGACAAGTCTCTTCGGACCTTATGTGAGGAAAGATGTGGAGGTAAGACTTCATCCACAGGCTCAACAGAGGAGCGTTCATGAAAGTAATGACCATTTATAAGAAGAAAGAAAACAGTCACAAAACCAATCCATAATAAAAGCAATGTCAGAAATATCCACAGATAGTTCCATGGTTAAATTAAATAGTTGTTTTTAAGCCATATATACAGCTTATGTGTCTTTGAAACAGTTTCAGGCGCGGATGAAGTCGAGGAAAAGTCATCAAGGTCGATAAAATAACCAGAAGCAGTCTGTGCAAACACAGGAGCTTGTGCATTACTGGTGGATGGACCCACTTAGTCTGGAGGCTCATAGTAGACGATGTAGTCATTTTGTGTGGTGTTGGAGTAGAAGACAGCCACATCTTGGACAGGTGTTGTTGTTGAGGTGGTGACAGGAATCAGTGCGACATCTCAGGGGAGTCGTGGTTAAATGGAGATTACCCTTTTCTCACATGAGCAACATGTCTCAGTCATACACAGGCAATGAAGGAGATTCAGTAACGTTTTCAATAGGTTTTATTACCAAGACTGCAATCTACTCTAAACTGCATGGGTTGCAATGATTAGGACAATAAACAATGCAAGAAACAGAATGGTAACAACAAGAGTCATGAATACAAAGACCCCCCATCATCATGCAGTAACATGAGATGTAAAATAGGCGTGAAATAAACCATAATACCCTAGCATGATAAAACTAATCTCTAACCTAAAGAGAACTAGGGGCCATATGTACGAAAGCTTTTTCCCATAAATACAGAATGGGTAAAATCCTTTCATACATCTGGCCCTAGGTGTGTTAAACCTAATCTGCTAGTACCATGTCCATGAGAAAAGCCCCCTAACCCTTATTACCTTCGAATGAGGTCTTTAGATCAGACTCTGTGGTGACATGAAGGCTGGGTCTGCATCAAGGTGACGTGTAGCATAGATAGCGTTGATGGCATCTGGTAGGAATCCCTCTGCTAATCATGTATGTGTGAGATGTATTTATACAGATCTTGTAGGACCTGTGATGCAGGTATGTTCCCAAACAATAGATAGGACAACATGCTTGGGGTGGCAATTATATCAACATTTCCCTGAAAATGTACATTATGTTACTGTCACACGAGTGGGAAAGTACATGATGTGAATACCTACGTATCTCATTTATCTCTAATGCTAATAGTGACACCTTTACAGAGTGGCACTGACAGCATGAAACTAAAACATCTTCCTAACTATAAACATGGTAGCCATCTTGGAAGAAATAATTAAATAAATGTGCTAAAACAGAGTAAGCTAAGTAGGTTAAAAGTCACTAGGTGATGGGGGCACAGGCCTTCAAGCCAGAGAGCTAAGCTAATCTCCTGATTCCCATTGAAACTAAATAGGATCCACTACATAAACAGTCTTGGTACTTTCTCATTAAAATATTAGCTGCTTTACTGAGAAGTGGTGGAGCCCCCCATAAAACAATTCAGACTCCTTTACTAAGAAATGCTAGGATTGTGCTATTAAGGACTCTGCAACTCTTCTGAGAAGTGCAGGATCAGTAAGTTAAGGTAAGGTAGAGGGGGTAGTTTTGAGATGCCACAACCAAACAATCCATCCTTTTTTAGATGACCAAGTAATGTAAATCTCCAGTAACATATAGTGCCTCGCAGGAGCATTTCAGGTTTTCGTCAAATATAAGAACATAGGCATTTACCATGGATTAAATAGTGTGGCCACATAGTAAAACTACTACCATATCCCAAGTGATTAACTTAAGAACTACATGAACACATATTTGCAGAGGACACATTCATTCCAAGTGAAGTCTTTTGGCATTATTGACAGATAATGTATGTCATATCTGTACCCATCTCAGTGGTACAGATTTTATCAACCTCAACAGGAATAAAGAGGAAGCAGGTCTGCTGTAATTCGATCTAGTGACTACTGATGGTGAGAGTTGTGGCATTAGTCCAGTGAGCTTCCAGCCGCAGTATTGAAGAGCAGTATATTTTCTGCATCCCCCAGTCAGGTGTGTAACTATAAAGGAATTGTGTGGTGCTCACTCATGGCACCAATTAAAGGTTGGATGAGCTCAAAATCATTCAACCCATCCACCCATTAAAGTAGCCTTCTATGTTTCATCATGTATCTAATATGGCTTGTCCAGCCCTGAACATAGAGCCCACCTCTGCACACAGTAAGTTCTATGTCTATTCACCTCTTCCCATCCATTTTGCAAAAAGATTAAAAAAAGACAAGCTCTTAATGTACAACCTAAAAGGCATACAGGTTGGTAATCTGTGGCATAAAACAGCTTAGCAGAAGTTGAATAAACTGAGCTGTAGCCTATCTGCCTTATTTTTGCTTATGGCTAAGGTGGCTTTGGATCAGATTTCTGATATGTATGTGTTAGGTGTGCACCTTTGGACTGGGTTAGTCTCTGTGTGAATGCGGCATTGCCTTACGTGAATATTGTATATTCTTTTAGTCAAGCACATGCTAGGGCCAGTTCGAAGTTGTGAAGTGCCTGTGATGTAATTATGGATGGGTGAGGCTTGGCTGCATAAAAGCAGCTTGAGGCAGTTGAGTTGGCTTAGGCTGTTGACTGATCTAGAAAACTGAAGAAAGCTCCCATCAGGTTTCCTGGGAAGCCATCATGAAGGTGGTTTCAGGGTAGTGTGTCCAGTCAGAACCCTAACCAGCCCCATCCTATAGAGGGGTCCCAGGTCGTTCAATTTGAATCACAGTAAGTGAAACCAACCCTTAAAGTAGCTCAGTCGAGGTGAAAAGTGTATTTGATGATTTCTGATTAACCAATAGCATACATTTTTAGTGCCATTAATGGAAGCTATAGTTCTAATTCTCATGGGCCTTTAGGCAGTACTAAATCAGTGTGAAGCTGAAAGCATGTAACAATTTAGGTATCAGAAATGTCCTAGCCATTTAGTTGCTATAGATTTTTGACTTGTAGATGTCAATGTTCTCAAAGAAGAGTAGAACTATCAAGGAGACAAAGGACCTGATTTAGATCTCGGCGGATGGAATACTCCGTCATAAACGTGACGAATATCCTGTCTGCTGTATTGCGATCTCCATAGGAAATAATGGGATTGTAATATGCAGCTGGGATATCTGTCACGTTTGTGATGGATTATTCCCATCCACCAAGATCTCAATCAGGCCCAAGGTTTCTCAAACCTATGGTATAACAGAAAGTTAGAGCAATTCAGCTGGATGCATTGCTGAAATGGCATTACAATTAGATGCACAGGCCAGAACAGTCAGAAGTACATTTCTTCTATTTCTTTTGCATGCACTAATACCTAGTGCTGTGATATCACACATGGTGTCATCGCACATGTGCAAGCAACGTGGCAGTCACATCCACTAGAAAATACACCATCTTAAAAGGACCCAGATATTTAGGTTGTTGGTCTAAGGCCTTCAAGGGTATATTTCCTGTTTCATTTTCTTAGAAGGCACAACCAACTGCCTGAGTGCTTCAGAAGGTTAAATAGAGTGTTTATAATCTTCTCTAGCGTTGCATAGGAATAGTTGGAGAGGCATACCAGAAGTCGATTACAGAAGTCAAATCTACTGCAGACCAGTGAATTACTGTTTTGGCCGTATCAGTTAGAAGATTTTGGATCTGTTAAGGATTTGGAAGTGAGTTGCAGTGACCCTGCCATTGGATCTGGAAAATGTGAGGTAAAAGGAGTTTGGATGGCTGGTAGCCTATTTTACATATTCAATAGGAATTCCATACAAAAGGTTTCCTGTGCGAACAACAGCAATAGGTAGTAGTAGAAGATAGTAAACCGCAATGTGAAAACATAATGGTGCCTGAACACACTGAGGTGCCAGATTTACTAAAAAGTGGCGCAGCGCAGTGCTGTGCCAAAATTTGCAGTTCCGCGCTGCTTAACTTTACAATCCCAAGGATGCGCTGTATTTACTAAAATATGATGCACCCCTGTATTTCCCCCTGCGCCGGCACTAAATTTAGCTGCCAGCGCCAACGCAGGCGTCCTTGTACCATAGTAGAAGGGTGTCTGCGTTGAGGGGATTGGTTGTTTATGTGCAGGAAGGGACACCTTCCTGTGCATAAACAATCTACAATGGCGATTTGGCAATTCTGTGTTTGCTGTGTACTGCAGCACACATAGAAGTACCAAATCGCCATACTGAAAGACTGTTTATGTGCAGGAAGGGACACCTTCCTGCATATAAACAGTCATTCATGAACTTTTGCTCTTTCTATGTGTGCTGCAGAATGCAGCACACATGGAAAAAGTAAAAACGAGGAGGAATAAAAGTATTCCTCCTTGTTTTGGCACTGCTACAGATTTATGCCTTCTTGCAGTGGAACACCCGCAGCAACACCCATTGCACGTCCCTCTGCCGCAGAAAACTGCATTGGATGGGCCCATATTTACAAAGTGGCATTAAGCCACAAAAAAGTTCTTATGCAATACCAAAACAATAATAACATAAAAATACCAAGCAATAAAAATCCCATACTAAATTAGAAAAATAGAGAACATTTTAATGAACAAAACCACAAACATCTCAAAATAGAAACCAGAGATCTGAATTATTAAAGACTTAATTTAAATTAGCACTAAAAATGCAAAGTGTCAAAAGTAATCAATGGTGCAGGGACCTTTTACTCTAGACAGGGACCTAGGCACAATTTGAGGCCAACCACAAAGGAGCATTGGTCGGATATATCAACTAGAAAGGTCCTGGTGAAAGTCTGGAAGTCAAAAAGTATGAAAAAGATTCTAAGTCCTATTCCAAAAAAGGACTTTGCCATTTTTTTTAAAAGAAAATGTTTTCTCCTGTAGGATAAATCTGAAATTGTAGCTGCTGTTCTGAAACTGCTAGTCGGATACTTGCTGCAGGTTGGTCCCTCTAAGGCTCTGGAAATTTTGGGGGTTTTTGCTTGAAAACATTTGAAAGTGGACTCTTTTCTTTCAGAGATAGCGATGCCTTTAAGCGGGTTGAATCTGAAATTCAGTCAGATGCCATGGAACTAGAGGTTGGGTACTTTTCGTCATATGGCCCTTTGGCTCTGGAGCAAACGTTTTCAAAAGTTTCCAAACTTTTATTTGGTGCTGATGCAACTACCGGAGTATATTTCTACGCCCCCATGACCTCAGAAGGCCCCTAGGTACTCTCAGGCTCAGTAAAGTCCAGTCCAAGTTTCAGTTACCACTGGGCAGCTGGGAAATATAGGGAATGGGCCTCTTGCAACTTTATGTGTCCTTGTAGCCACACAGGTCAGACATCTAGCCCTTACAGCCACAGAGCAGACCCAGTGCTTCAGAGCTCCTCTGAGGCCACAGATGGCCCAGTCCTCTTCTGTTCTTCCAAAGGTACAGAAAGTGTTGTTTTGAAGGGGGGCCACATTTATGCCTGGCACTAGCTAGTGGGTGGGAGTGCCTCCTGAACACCCTCTAACCAATGGAGTAAAGGTTTCTGGGGGCAACCCTACCCATGTTTTCAGTGGTTCTTGTTTTCTTTACTGTAAACAAATACAAAATGCCTTGTGTCAGGGCATTTTCAAGATGGCAAAAGTCTTCGGCCACACTAAACTTAGGCTCTGTTGGCTGTGAGAATGTAGGGTAGTGCACTATGGTACTCATTAATGTCTTCTCACATCTATCACTAACATTCAGTTTGAAGCTGGTGCTGTACCCATAACAAACTAGGAGACAGATGTGTGGTAGGAAAAAGGCAGGGTCCTATAGCACTGAGACTGGGGCTACACAAGAATTGTCCTGCCATACTGTTCTCTCCATTTTAAGTGTGCCAAAGTGTTACATGTGGTTCAAACAGGCCTCTCAGGCAGGATTTGACACTGTGGTTTCAAAAAGGATACCCACAGCCACCATCCCGAAGATTCTGGTGAGCTCAGAGGAGTCTTCGCTGCCCATTCAAGACAATCCATTTTGCATTACCTGGGAGAAATTTCAGACCTCGTTCACACCTCATTGAAGGCTGAGCATAGGTTTGGATGTTGGCAGAGGCTAATCTAATTAACCTATTAAAAACTCAGAAAGGTAAGCTGTAACGTTAGCTAAATGTTTATTAAACAACAACTTCACCACTAGATTTAATATTTCTACAATTATTTTTCTAGCTGGTCGCTTTTCCAAGTTTTATCAGTATTATTATTTTAATTTGCACTATGGTTTTCCATACAGGCCAGCTAGGCCTGCTACAGTGAAAATAAATGTTTATGTCCAGTCACTGTAGCAACATGGTAATGTCAGTTTTCGCTGTATCCCACTTTTAAATATGATGCATTCTGTCATCTCGGCTACGCTGTCTACAAAGGGGTGATTACTAATATTTAAAAGGGAGGCTTTGCCTACCAAAAGGGTTATTTTGACAGGTTGCACTGCACTCAGGGCAGGCCTTATGGCCATGTATGCACTGCCACTGCAGTGGAAGGCACAATAGGTGCCTGTTAGAAATGGGGTCTCTAGCTGGCAGTCGGTTTGCACCCTGTCCAAGTAAGGACCCTTACTCTAGTCAGGATAAGGGAGATACCCGCTCAGATAACCCCTGGTAGCTTGGCACGAGCAGTCAGGCTTGTCTCAGAAGCAATGTGTAAAGCATTTGCACATAACACACAGTAATAAGTGAAAACACTACAAAAGGACACCACACCAGTTTTAGAAAAATAGCCAATATTTATCTATATAAACCAAGACCAAATACGATAAAAATCCAACATACAGTAATAAAAATATGAATGCTGCAAGATGTACTTAACAATACAGTTCCTTGAAGTCGATAACTCCACCTGGGGCTATCACACGTCGTGAACAACAAAACCAAAAGTTCAGGCTGGCCTCGGCGTCGCGGGCCAGCTGCGGTGTCGGGAAGACCCACAAACAGTACCTTGGATTCGCAGGACGTCGTGAGCCTTGCGGTGAGCTCCGGAGAGCGGCGTCGCCGGCGTCGGTTCCGGAGTCGGTGCAGGAATCGTCGGGCCCTTGAAGTCACGCACCTCGGGGATCGAACTCTGGGCTGATGAAATCAGGTGCGGTGGCGGGGATGGCGTCGGGGCTGCGGTGCGACGCGGGACAATGCGACGTGCGGTGCCCACAGGTCACGGTGCAGGCAACGGCTCGGTGACGGCGTCCAGCGGCGTCGGTGAGACCAGGGCTGCAGTGTGGAGTAGTGCAATGTGCGGTGTCCACAGGTCACGGTGCAGGCAGCGGCGGCGTTGTTGCGGAAGCGCTGTCGTCGGTAGGCCCAAGCCAGCGGTGTGGGATGGGACAGTGCTTCATGACCCTCATGAGCGGTGTCCACAGGCCACGGTGCAGGCAAAGATGCCTGGTGAGGACACTGGAGTCAATGGTGCTGGCGTCGGTGGACCGGGGCTGCGGCGCGGGACGGGACGGTGCTTCGTGCTCCTCAGGAGCAGTGTCCACAGGCCACGGTGCAGGCAGCGGCGCCGGTGTCAGCAGGAGCGATGTCGTCGGGGATGCCCAGGCTGCAGTGTGAGCAGGTGACGCTAGAGTGCGGGGCCCTCAGGTCACGGTGCGAGCAGCGGCTCAGTGAAGTCGTCCGATGACGCGTCGGTGAGACCAGGGTCGTGGTGCGAAGCGGGGCAATGCGACTCCGTGCGGCATCGGCAAGTCACGGTGCAGGCCAGTGGCGTCGTTGGAGGCGTCGCAGTGGTTTCTCCTCTTGAACAGCACAAAACACACAGTTCCCAGTGCTGCAGGTCGAGGAAACTGAAGTCTTTGGTGTCCCTGAGACTTCCAACAGGAGGCAAGCTCTACTCCAAGCCCTTGGAGAATTTTCTCAAGCATGACACACAGCAAAGTTCACCCTTTGCACTCTTTTCAGGCAGAAGCAGAAACTGCAGGCCAGTGAAGCAAAGCAACACAGCAAAGGGACAGTACTCCTCCTTCTCCTGGGTAGAGGTTCCTCTTGATTCCAGAAAGATTCTAAAAGTCTAGGATTTTAGGTCTGCTTCTTATACCCAGTTCTGCCTTTGAAGTTTCCAAACTTCAAAGCAAAGTCTCAAGTGTTTGCAAGATCCTTCCTTGTCCATGCCAGGCCCCAGACACTCACCAAGGGGTCGGAGACAGCATTGTGTGAGGGCAGGCACAGTCCTTTCAGGTGTGAGTGACCACACCTCCTCTCCCCTCCAGCACAGATGGCTAATCAAGATATGCAGACTACACCCCAGCCCCCTTTGTGTCACTGTCTAGAGGCGAGGTGTGAACAGCCCAACTGTCAAACTGACCCAGACGGGGAATCCAGAAACAGGCAGAGTCACAGAATGGATTAAGCAAGAAACTGCCTACTTTCTAAAAGTGGCATTTTCAAACGCACAAACTTAAAATCAACTTTACTAAAAGATGTATTTTTAAATTGTGAGCTCAGAGACCCCAAACTCAACATGTCCATCCGCTCCCAAAGGGAATCTACACTTTAATAAAATTTAAAGGTAGCCCCCATGTTAACCTATGAGAGGGACAGGCCTTGCAACAGTGAAAAACGAATTAAGCAATATTTCACTGTCAGGACATATAAAACACATTACTATATGTCCTACCTTAACCATACACTGCACCCTGCCCTTGGGGCTACATAGGGCCTACCTTAGGGGTGTCTTACATGTAAGAAAAGGGAAGGATTAGACCTGGCAAGTGGGTACACTTGCCAAGTCGAAGTTACAGTCAAAACTGCACACACAGACACTGCAGTGGCAGGTCTGAGACATTATTACAGAGCTACTTATGTGGGTGGCACAATCAGTCCTGCAGGCCCACTAGTAGCATTTGATGTATAGGCCGTGGGCACCTCTAGTGCACTGTACTAGGGACTTACTAGTAAATCAAATATGCCAATTATGTATAAACCAGTCCACAGTACAATTTATATGGGGAGCACTTGCACTTTAGCACTGATTAGCAGTGGTAAAGTGTGCAGAGACAATAAACCAGCAAAAACAGAGTCCAAAACCAGGAGGTCAGAAGGCAAAAAGACAGAGGAGACACGCCAAAAAGCTGCCAGGTCTAACAGTGCCGAAGTCCACAAGTGGCAATGAGCTTTAGCAATCTGGGTGCACATTCTACACCATATACAAGAGATCAACAGGCAAGTTAAATGTGCCAGTCATGAATAAGCCAATGGAAGCACAGGCACTTTATTCCTTTTTAGCAGGGGTAAAGTGCACAGAGTTCTAAAATCAACAAAACCAGAATCCAGCTAAAGACAAAAACTCTGGGATGGCTATGCAGATAAGCTAGATTTCCTACAATAAAGACCTGGTCCTGTATATGACACTCGTCTATAATACCACAACACTCTAAACATGCTTACCACAAATTACTTTTACTAGCATTTTAACCACAGGATAAACTCATCACCATTCACACCGGGCTGGAAAACTGCCAAAGTTGTTTTCCATTTCTAGGCATGTCTTTAAGCATAGGATTAGTAAATGCTAACCAAGCTGAATTAAAAAAGCAACAAAGGCATTTTACCATTCTTGACACAGTATTACAGCTTTGGATTGATAAATTACCACCCAGGTCAACCTGGAATGAGTAAAAGCAGCTGCAGAAACATGTTTCACTATTGAATTTAAGAAAATACATTTTTCCAGATAATTCCAAACAGTATCCTTGCAGGGTTTGCCTGCTGTATACATTAAGCATTACACAAACAGTGAACTCTGGTAAGATCCTAGTATTTGGTTGGAGTGCTAGTCCTGGATTGGCAAAATACCATACAAACCTATCTGGGAGCAGGTTTCCACCTAAATATTGCAGACTATCCCGAGTTCCCTTCCTATGTTTCTGCATAATTAATGAAACACTCTAAGCCTGCAGGAGCATTGTTTATAATTAGTCATGTGTATAAAGTGGCAAAGAAGGAACTATTATGTTCGAGAAATCATCCAAGTGGTACTTAAATTAATGGATGTCCGTCGTCAGCGATTACTAACAAAGACAGCACCCTGTGTGAGTATTTTTTGGAACTCAACTGCAGCATCCAAGATCTAAAGTTTACAGCACTCAAAGATAATTTGAAAACATACAGGGAGAGGAAGACCTGAATATAAGTACATGTAGCAGTTCAGTACACTGAGTGGTGGTTAGAACAAGGACCGCAATTTAATTTAATGTGTCTCTGCCTTGACTGAAAAGCGTCCACCCTTTTATTTTTACCTAGACAGATACACAGCTTGTATTATTCTGGCCTGACACGTTACACTCCTCTGAGACACTCACCTGACATGTGAATGACCTTGCCCGAGACCCTCTAGCCTATAGGGACATAACTTTGAATTGTAGCTGGTTTCACCACAGCCTAGCCAAGCCTTCCATATGCACCAACTTAAAATGAAACATACTGTAGCCAAACCCTGTCATAAGTGCAGAGCCATTGACCTGCCATAGAGGAACCTTGAATTACCCCTGTTGTATATACAGGGAGTGCAGAATTATTAGGCAAATTAGTATTTTGACCACATCATCCTCTTTATGCATGTTGTCTTACTCCAAGCTGTATAGGCTCGAAAGCCTACTACCAATTAAGCATATTAGGTGATGTGCATCTCTGTAATGAGAAGGGGTGTGGTCTAATGACATCAACACCCTATATCAGGTGTGCATAATTATTAGGCAACTTCCTTTCCTTTGGCAAAATGGGTCAAAAGAAGGACTTGACAGGCTCCGAAAAGTCAAAAATAGTGAGATATCTTGCAGAGGGATGCAGCACTCTTAAAATTGCAAAGCTTCTGAAGCGTGATCATCGAACAATCAAGCGTTTCATTCAAAATAGTCAACAGGGTCGCAAGAAGCGTGTGGAAAAACCAAGGCGCAAAATAACTGCACATGAACTGAGAAAAGTCAAGCGTGCAGCTGCCACGATGCCACTTGCCACCAGTTTGGCCATATTTCAGAGCTGCAACATCACTGGAGTGCCCAAAAGCACAAGGTGTGCAATACTCAGAGACATGGCCAAGGTAAGAAAGGCTGAAAGACGACCACCACTGAACAAGACACACAAGCTGAAACGTCAAGACTGGGCCAATAAATATCTCAAGACTGATTTTTCTAAGGTTTTATGGACTGATGAAATGAGAGTGAGTCTTGATGGGCCAGATGGATGGGCCCGTGGCTGGATTGGTAAAGGGCAGAGAGCTCCAGTCCGACTCAGACGCCAGCAAGGTGGAGGTGGAGTACTGGTTTGGGCTGGTATCATCAAAGATGAGCTTGTGGGGCCTTTTCGGGTTGAGGATGGAGTCAAGCTCAACTCCCAGTCCTACTGCCAGTTCCTGGAAGACACCTTCTTCAAGCAGTGGTACAGGAAGAAGTCTGCATCCTTCAAGAAAAACATGATTTTCATGCAGGACAATGCTCCATCACACGCGTCCAAGTACTCCACAGCGTGGCTGGCAAGAAAGGGTATAAAAGAAGGAAATCTAATGACATGGCCTCCTTGTTCACCTGATCTGAACCCCATTGAGAACCTGTGGTCCATCATCAAATGTGAGATTTACAAGGAGGGAAAACAGTACACCTCTCTGAACAGTGTCTGGGAGGCTGTGGTTGCTGCTGCACGCAATGTTGATGGTGAACAGATCAAAACACTGACAGAATCCATGGATGGCAGGCTTTTGAGTGTCCTTGCAAAGAAAGGTGGCTATATTGGTCACTGATTTGTTTTTGTTTTGTTTTTGAATGTCAGAAATGTATATTTGTGAATGTTGAGATGTTATATTGGTTTCACTGGTAATAATAAATAATTGAAATGGGTATATATTTTTTTTTGGTTAAGTTGCCTAATAATTATGCACAGTAATAGTCACCTGCACACACAGATATCCCCCTGACATAGCTAAAACTAAAAACAAACTAAAAACTACTTCCAAAAATATTCAGCTTTGATATTAATGAGTTTTTTGGGTTCATTGAGAACATGGTTGTTGTTCAATAATAAAATTAATCCTCAAAAATACAACTTGCCTAATAATTCTGCACTCCCTGTACCTTGGCCTTATATACATCTGACTCCTCTGTGTCCCATCAACCTTAAATAAATGAAGGCAGAACTGATGACTATGCCAAGCCCTTCCAACCTTTTTGAATCATTAAATCAACATGTTGCACGCTCTGGCCCAGACCTCTTTCTGTGACACCAACAGTGTTTGTGAATGACTGCATCTCAAGTCTTCTGCCTCTACAGATGCAATGACCTACCATGTGATTAACCATGTCCGAGCCATTCTATGTGACTGTTTCCGCTTCAGCCGTACTGGCTGCCTAGAAACACTGACTCAATATGTGACTAATCAGCCATTTTTACCACTGTTCTTTGTTGTGCTTTTACCAGTATGTGACACACAGACGATTCTGGCATGAAGGACTGCTAAGTGACCCTAGAATTTCACAATCTCCGCACCTGGCTGTACCGGTTTTCCATAGTCACTGATCTGACTTGATGGATTCCATGCCAAATTCCAAAGGCCTCCATGGGCCAGAGGGACATGCATGACATCTGATTAAACAGGCACTTACATAAGGGGCAGGCAGGATCTCTCAGACAGAATCTATAAGCCATAAGAAATATGGCTAACGTTGCCGCACCTATACCAGCTTCTCAGAAGGAAAACTGCCACCTTTGAACTTTGTGCCTCAACATCTATACCTGGAAGGTGAAATACTTCGAGGAGAGCAAAACACACAAGGGGGGTCATTTTGACCTCAGCGGTCTTTTTGAAAGACCGCCGAGGGACCGCCGTGCGGAAGACAGCCAGTGTTGGCGGTTTTCCGCTCGGCCTATTATGACCGTTGGCAGCTCTCCATCCTTTTACGGACGGAGAGCCGCCAACAGCCATACTGGCGGGAGGTGGGAAAGCGGAGGTAGCTCCACCTCCACCGCCACGCCAACAGAACACCGCCCAGCAAATCACGTCCTGTGATTCGCCGTGGCGGTGTTCTGTTGGCGGTGTGGTGTCGGCGGAGCTGCCCCCATGGCTCCGGTCCCCTCCTGGAGGATCGTCGGACCAGGTAAGTCGATCGTCCGTGAGGGGAGGGGGGTGGGAGGGTGTTGGGTGTTGTGTGGGTGCATGGGGGTGTGCGTGTGTGTATGTGAAGGAGGGGTGTGAGTGCGTGTATGCTTGCAGGGGTGTTGTGTGTATGGGAATGAGTGTGTGTATGTCTGTGGGTATGTCTGTATGGATGTGTGCGTTTATGTTTGAATGTGGGTGTGCATGTCTGCCTGTGTGTGTGTGTGTGTCTGTAAGCATGTATGTTGGCGTGTGTGCGTGTGAGTGTGTAGGTATTGCCTGCGTGCGTGTCGGGTGGGTATGGGTGATGTGATGTTGGGGGTCGGAGTGGGGAGGAGGGCCCTGCCACCTTTGGGGGGTGGCAGGGGTGGTGGGGGGGTAGGGGAGGGAGTCGGGTGGGGGTGAGGGGTGGGGGAGACCCCTATCAGTGCCAGGGAAGGAATTCCCTGGTACTGATACTGCTTACCGCCATGGATTTCATGGCGGTTCAAACCGCTGGAAATCCACGGCGGTAAGCCGGGTCAAAATACCGCCGGCGGTATAGTGACGGTCGCCTGGCTGGAGACCCAGGTCTCCAGCCCGGCGGTCGTCTCCAGCCCGGCGGTCGTCTCCGCCCTGGTGGGCGGAACGGAGAACCGGCGGATGACCATGGCGGTAACCGCCATGGTCATAATTCCATGCAGTAAGACCGCCAGCCTGTTGGCGGTCTTACCGCCGGTTCTTCGCCTTCCGCCAGGGTCGTAATGACCCCCAAAGTACTTTGCCCCATGCACAATGTTATACCAGTATGATCGTGTTGGCATGTAAGACCTACAGCTCTTCTTCGGAGATTGATAATTCTGTTTATTTTACAATACAGCATACACAAACTGGATAATGTATTCTCTTTCTCACTCTTTTTCTGTAGAATCTAATTGATGGAAAATTCTGACTACACAGTGTAATGTTAAACCAGTCATAGTTGGCTAAAATTCCTCAAATGGAGTGGGAAATCTAATATTACACTTGTGGAAAAATAGATAGATAGATAGATAGATAGATAGCAGAGGTCATAACATTGACTTTTTCCGTTTTAACTCCCATTAGTTTTTTTACTTTTCTCCACTGAAAAATATGTGAACTGAATTACACCAAACAGGGCGTGAAAATAGCCTTTTACTCAAGGAAGTGCTTTTTGTTTTACTTGGTATATATCCAGTCAGTAGTTTTGATTAATTAGCATTTCAAAAAGTTTTGAGGTGAGCTTGAAAGGGTTAAAAAGTTGGAGATAGTCAGTCTAGTATTTCACAAGCCATCTAAGTGCAAAAACCAAAAACATAAAGAAATCAGATTGGTCAAGGAAGCTTTTTCCACATCATCCTCTCCAGGAATGTGGACCCAAACCTCTTTGACTAGAAGGTCACAACACAGGTCTTTAGCAGTTAAAAGTACATAAATGAGCCATAAGAGGCAGGTGGGAGGGATCATAGGGACCACCACCTTGCCCCCTTCGGTTAAGATAAAAAAAATGTTGATTTGGAGTTTGGAAGGGTTTGCTTTGGGTATAACACCTTAACAGTGTTTAGTTGTAATACAAGAGAGCCAGCTACAGTCATGGGGCCCTCGACACTGTCAGAAAGGCACTTTTGGTTTAGGCAGAAAAATTTCAACTTTCTAAAAGTGGCATTTGCAGAGTAGTAACTTCAAAACTGATAGTGTTAAAGAGGGCTTACATTCTCATTCCAGTTAGTGGAAGAGCATTTATCTAGTTGTTCCCTTTCTGATATTTTCACTTATTAAGTGTAATAAGTTTACCCAGTGTTATTCTACAGGAGAGATACCCTTACAACAGTGCAAAATTACTTTAGAGGGTTTTCACTGCCAGGACATGTAAAACAAAAAGGCACAAGTCCTGATTTCAAATTCCATGCACCCTGCTCTATGAGCCTTTAGAGCCTACCTAAGGGTTGACTTTTATGTATCAAAAAGGAATGTTTAGGTCTATCAAAAGGTTTATTTTGGTAGGTGGGAATGCCAGTTTAAAACTGCACTACATGCTGTATTGCAAGGCCTGATATATGTTTTCCAGTGCTAATTTAGTTGGTGGCAGACACAATGAGTATTGCAGCCCAGTTGATTTTGAGCACTTTGGTACATGTATTACCATTTACCATGGACCTTGAACTAAATTAAATATGCCAAATAGGTGTAGGACAATTTTACCATTTTTAAGGAAGAGTGCACAAGCACTTTACATCTAGTTGTAGAGTCCTAATGCCAACAAAAACAGGTTCAGCAAAAATAGGGTAGTGAAGGCAAAAAGTGAAGAGGCAATACCATGTCAAGGATGTCAGGTCTAACAAGAGTCCTTTCGTAAAAGGGAAAACTGGTACTCCTCCAAAGTTTGCAAATGAAAAAATATATTTATAAGAGCATGCATAGAGCTCTACATTAAAAACCCCGGAAATTCACTGAAAAAGCAAAGGTTAAAGTGATCTTATAGTTAAATGTTGAAATGAGATAAGAATTCATTTATATATATTTTTTTTTAAACTAAAATTTGTCAATTACAGTTTAGTGAACTAAGTATAACTTCAGCCTCTGTCGTGCAATACTTTTGACTTCTCCTTTTATATCATTCATGGCATTTTAAATGATATTATTGGTGACATCACTGATGACATCATCCACTCACTGCAAATGTGTCCTAAACCTGACACAGATCAACACGCTACACTGGTGCCTAATGATAACCAAGTGATAATGGAAATAGCCTTTGACCACATGCTGGACACAAAGCGTATCTGTCAAATCACCCACATTTCATTTGGTTGATGTGACTCGCTTTTATTGTTGTTTACCTACCTAACAAACAAAATGCCTCCATAGATTATAATGAGGTCAATCCCTTGTTAAAGCTTCAACACCCTCCAAAAAAGAGTCATACTCTATTCACCTTAACGAGATCACCCTCTTAAAGACTCCATATGAGCTGCAATTTTAAGTCAAGAGGTTGAAAACAATTTTTATATTTTTCATTTAATGAATAGTGTAGACTAAAAAGTTAAATGGTGTTTGCAGTACAATAAAACAATAGCAGACATTAGAGTAGCACAAGTACCATATATTGTCAGAAATGAACATAGGCACAGTCAAGAGCAGTCGTCCTGCAGGGGGGACAAAAAAAGGTAAGCCAGGAATCACAGGTATACCATCAATACTTACAGTGTCCATGACAGGTTCCACAGCACCTCTGCGTCATCAACCTCAGTGGTCATCTGATCCAGCACCATCTGGCTCCTTGATGTCTCTAGGCCTAGATATCAGGGGGCAACAGTTCAGCATACAAATCTAACTGTTTGTTAGAACACACTAAGGGCCTGATTACAACCTTGACGGACGGGATACTCCATCACAAACGTGATGAACATCCCGCCCGCCGTTTTACACGTTCCATAGGAGAAATGGGCTTGTAATACGGTGGATGGGATATCCGTCACCTTGTGATGAAGTATCTCATCCGCCAAGGTCATAATCAGGCCCTAAGTGACCGAGCCATTTTATGAACTTGGGGGCCCTCTCCTAGCCCCAAATACAAGCCACCAAGCTTTGAGCCATCCAGAGGGCTAAGGCAGCGAACTTTCTATGCCAAGCACAATTTCTTTAACACAGCCTAGAAGAGCAGCCGTGGGTTCCAGTTGTAATACATCATCTATGATAGTTGACAGTGCTTCGGTGACCTCCTTCCAATACGAATGCACTCTGGCACTCCACCATGTTAAAGAGAGAAACCTTGTACTGGGTCAGCTGCATCTAGCACATCTTTCCTCATCTACATAAACACATAGGGGTATAATGGGTTTGCTGCAAAAATGTGTAATATGTAATCCTGAGCTGACTGCTGGAAGAGTTCAGCATCGTTTGTGCACAGCTCAGTCTCCACACCTCATTCAAAATCTCATGCCCTCATTATTTCCATCCCAGTCTAGCTCCCTGGGGCACCACTATAGTTTCCTCCAGAGTCGCACAGTTAAGCATAGTAATTAAATGTTTTGTGGAGGTGGCAATTAGTAGCTTGTCAAGAGTAGCAAAGACAGAGGCTCTAATTCTGAGTCTGGCGGTCCTGGGCCGAAGCAGTGGTCAGACTGCCACATTATGACTATGGTGGTTCGGCCACCGGCGGACCTCCAGCACCGGCACTTTTCGGCCGCCCGACAGCCTGGCGGTCCCAATCAGCCCGGGCAGCACTGCATGCCTGCATTCACGGCCATGCACCTGGCATGGGAAGTGTGGGGGCCCCCTGGGCGGACCCGTCATGCAAATCACTGTCTGCTTTGCTTTGCAGACAGTGATTTGCGCAACAGGTGCTGGTGCACCCGATACACAACAGTATAGCCGCCAGCCGTATTACAAGCCGGTGTCAATGTTGTTGTGCATTTCCTGCTGGGGCAGCGGGAAACTCATAATAGGGCAGGAGGTAGGAGACTGCACTGGTGGTCTCCTGAATGCTGGAGTTGGTGGGAAGCCTTTTCCACCCACCAAACTCGTAATGAGGCCCAGAGTGTTTAATACCAAAACCCAGATGGCAAGTACACAGCTGCTCCGTAGCCTCCAGTACAAGAAATTTCCAGGGGAGAGACAGGAAAGTCCCCAAGGAATTCCATCAGCAAGAGAAAAGTAAGGTTGACAGGTATTTCTGTCCTTCAGATAAGACAGATTCCTGAGATGAACACAATACATACAACCTTCCAGCCATGCTTATAACCCCAGTGTGAGTTAAACTGCTTCTTAGTGAAACACCCCTGCATTATTCTACAATCTGCAATGCCTCGAAATCTTCAGCAAAATGTTAGTAATAAACATCCCCACCTTATAAATGTCGCTGTTACGTATAATTTGTCTATTTCCACTGTACATACAACTATTTAACATGAGCATGTGCCCAGACATCCACTGGTAGATAATCTATTGTCAATAGAAGATCTGGCTTTTCTCACAGAGCGTTTGCAAAAGGCTTTGGATATAAGTCATAGTCTACTGTAAAACATGCCTCTGCAACCCACATGAGGTGCACTCAGCCTTTACCGTGTTTAGCATGGATTCCTACTTACACTCCAAACTTTACTGTTTTATAAATGATGAATCAAATAACTTTCGACATGCACAACCACACTTGCCTCCAGGGCTTGCACTATTTCCATGTTATGTACCCACTGGTGCACTCACGGTAACTCAATGCTTTATATGACTACAGGCTTATAAGGGTTTATAGAGTTATGTGAATAGCAGTATCAAGGATTAGCTCATTTGAGATGTGAGCAATGATATCATCAGTGATGTCATCAATTAAGTAATTCACCATGTCATGAGCGATGTAATAGATGAGGTCATAAGCAGTGCTTGAAAGGGAAGAAAGTTTCAGTTCATTAAACTATATCATGATTATAGCCTTCAAGTAACAAATAGATCTCTGTGAGAAAAGCAGTAACCAAATGAGCTGTGTGATCTGCATGGTACACGCCCTTTGCAGCATACATATAAACCCTCTCTACTACTTTATGCCAGTAGAAAAAGCTCCAATCTCTCTCCAGCAGGTGCATTGGCCACCAGAGTTATATTGACATTTTTATTGTTGCCTAAAAACCTGATGGACACCCAAGGAGCTTTGCAGCAGGTGCTTTTGAAGTAATAAGTTATTTATAAACACAGTGCCCTTCCCCTTGGCTCAGCATCAGGTGCATCTGCACCAGTCACATTGCCATAAAGCCAGCCCTGCAACTCTAGTCAACGGAGGTTTTGAAGCCTAGGGTCAATCTCTTACACTACAACGCAGTCCTGAATACCAGAAAAGGTAAAAATAGTCAATATTAGTCTTGATGGTGTCGGCAGCTCAGTTCAGTTAAAAGGAAGACAGTCACAAAATCTTAGAAGATCACTGCAGCATAGATGAAGGTATGGTTGAAATTAGGAGAATCCTCTGCTGAGCCTATAACTGTACGGAGCCCAAGAATTGAGAGGATGCTGTACTTACAGTTTCTCAGATGGATACAACATTCACAAAGCTTCCCAAAATAGATAACAATACTGAGGTAGAGAAGAATTTGTGCAAAATTAACATATGTTGAGGTTTTGTGATGCAGATTTGGATTTCAGTTTTAACATGACTTTACTAAAGCGGAAACTGACTGGGCTGGAATAAATGACTGTTTGTAAGGTCAGTGGAAGTCTTTTGTTGGACGGCTGTGTTATTAAGTAGCTCACTTTATAGATACACAGGAGCAGATTGTACAACTTCAATGGAAGTGTAGTGGCCTACTTTTTTACTGGTATTAGGACTATGCACACCTTACCACTTTTAACCAGTGCTAACGTATGTGTGTGCTATCTCCTCTAAATCAGGGTAATATTGGCTTATCCCCAAATGGCATATTTAATTTACTTATAAGTCCCTATTAAAGTGCACTACCTGTGTCCAGGGCCTGTACATTAAATGCTACTAGTGGGTGTAGCAGCACTAGTAGAGCCACCCACTTAAGTTGACGTTTAAACATGTCTCAGGACTGCCATTGCAGAGCCTGTGTGGGCAGTTTGAAACCTCCATTTCGACCTGGCAAAATAAACTTTTATGTCAGGCCCAAACCTTCCTTTTTAATGCATATGTCTCTCCTGGCGTAGGCCCTAGACTACCCCAAGGGAAAGGTGAAGTATTTAAAAAGGTGGACAAGTACTTCTAAGTTTTACAGGTCCTGATAGTGAAAAACTCATAAATTCATTTGCACTACTGCAAGGACTATCTCTCCCAAAAGATAACATTGCATTGTATAAGTGTAATTTCCAAATGGGAAAATATGACTGGATCATGTTTGGTGTCTCTGTAATGACAATTTAAAATACTAACTTGTGGTGCAGTCAGATTTTAAACTGCAATTCTAAAACTGCCACTTTTAGAAAGTTGGCATTTTCTTGGTATTGGTGCCTGTAGCCGCTCTCTGGTCACATGACTGGGTGTAGTTAGAGGTTGGGCTTTGTGTATTTCTCCTAGACATCCACAAACAATGGGAATTTAAGTGTGACTTGATGGACCATCTGGGTGTCCTGTCAACGCACAAAAATGAACTAACAACCGTGTATTGTCACTCCATCCAGCTTGGAGCCAGGGCAGGGGAGGCAAGAAACTCCTTGCACTTCAAAGCCACTGTCTAGAAGTTTCTTTCACCTTCTAGTGCCAGAGTCCAAGGTGTAAATACTGGATCTCTGAAACCACCATTTCAGTACACTTCTGGCTCTATGGATACTCTGCCAGGAAGGACTGCTGTGATTCTGAAGGACTGCCCCTCTGCTGGAATGCATTCTGCTGGACTCTTGTTTTGCTGCACTCACCTGCTGTCAGCTGCCCTCTTTTCTGGTTGAGAAGGACTGGACCTGCATCTCTTGAACCCAGAACCCAGAGTGACTTAAAGGGCAAGTTGACTGGTCTCCTTATTTGAAGACTCCGGACTTGAAAGACTTCCAACCACTCTGCTTCTGCACCTGCACCGTGTCATCTGTGAATCTACCCAGCTAAGTTGTACCAACCCAGTCCTCAATGCTTTGAAGTGAGCCTAAGTGCTTCCTAGTGGAACCAACATATCCTGTCTGCTGAGCAGAACCGATGCATCTCCTTGGCTGAGTGGTGCATTCTTGAGTAGAACTGACGCATCTGCGCTGCTGCTTGGACTGGCCACGTCACGAAAGACTCACATCACCATTGCTTCCTGCATCTTGGGTTCAATCCATCGCCTTGGGAACTGCCGTTGCACTTCATTTTCCTGGAGCACATGCTCATATCTCTCTTTGACAGTGACGATGAAGCTCCACATCCCAGCTTCACCGGTCATTCGAACTGATGCATTGCCTTGACTGTGCAACGCATTCCCAACACTGGCCTTTGGATTGCAATCCCTATTGACGGGATCCTCAGGGCCTCAAACTGCAGCCTCACCGCATCTCGGAACCAAAACATCACCACTGCTTCACAATGTGTCTTCGAGCAGGATCGACACAATACTCCACAACAAGGATTTAAGGTACTTTGTTCAGTGGGCCTAACTGGGTCCATGTAGCCAGCCTGCGCTCCATTGCAATTGACCTGAACTTGTGACTTTGTCCCGATCCTGTATGACTAGATATCCCCAGTAGTGAGTTGTGCTTTTTGGCACTATTTTCACCTAAAACTTAAAAATCCAATATCTCTGGTTCTACCAATTGGATTTTCATTGTTTTGCTCTTGTTTCATTTAATAAAATGTACTCTAGTTTTCTAACTCTTTCGCGGACTCCTTTTGTGGTGTGTTTTCACTGTGTTACTGTTTGAAGGGTTGCCCACATACTTTACACATTGCCTCTAAGTTAAGTCTGAATGCTCTCTGCCAAGCTACCAAGGGTATGAGCACAGGTTAATTTGGGATTTGCTTGTGTCTTATCCTGAAAAGTATTGTGGTTGTTGTTTGATCAGGGCTCACACCCCATCAACCAACAACCCAATTTCCTACAACTGTCTACAAGTGTCATGACCACACAAACTTGCCAAGTCAAATCAAAGAAGTGCATGAGAAAAGCAAAGAGATATCCTCAGTGGAGACAGCAAAGCCCAAACTGGAAGAAGGTTTGCAGAGTAATCTTGCGCTTATTTCAAAGGAAGAATCAAGAAGAGAAGATCCAAGATGGCCGCTGTGAGTCCTGAAGGTTAGTTACAGTTCTAGTCTTGCAATCGGTTGGTTGCTAGGTTACGAGCTCTCCAGCTGGAAGCCTTGCACTTCAACTGAGGTCTGACAGGAATCAGCGGTGTGGAGAGAGAGCGCGCTTCAGAACAGAAACTCCTGTGAGGTCAAATTACATGTGAAGATCATATTACAGAAAACAGATAAATATTGTCAAGGTTTATTCGAAGAGTTTGATAGTAGACCGTTCCCGTGAAAGTCGGCAAGGCTTCAGAGTTAATGTATGAATTAACCTTATGTTTACAAGGTTCTTGTTTAAGATATTAAAGTCAAAGAAAAAACGAACTTTAAAAGAGCAAGTATCTACAAATGTCAAGGTTATAAACAAAGGCCAAGTTTAAAGGAGAAACGAACTGTTAACAAATAAGCATTTACAAATTCAATGGTAATAAACCAAAATAGAGTTTAAAAGAGAAACAAACTTAAATAAACAAGCATTTACAACTACAAGTTATCGACAGATGTCGAAGTAAGGAAGGAGAAACTAACTGTAATAAACAAGCATTTACAAATACAAGTTATCAACAAATGTCGAAGTAAGAAAGGAGAAACGAACTTTAATAAACAAGCATTTACAAATACAAGTATTGACAGAAGTCACAATAAGACAGGAGAAATTAAATAACATCAGCTGATTTGAAGAACGCATTATCACCAACTATATATATATATATATATAGCAACATAAAACCAATCTCTAACAAAGGTTGAGAAGTTCTTCCAGAATCAGTAATAAGCATTTTTTTAATAAGAGCTATCATTTATAGAGAGAAGCAAGGCTACAGAGAACTCAGGGTGAGTGAAGAAATAATAGAATTAAAGAGAATTAAGTGTTGAGAGTAGAAAGTGAAAAACTGATGTTGTATGTCCCTAGTAATTGCGACTGTGACTCTTGCAGGTGCTGTATCCAATCTTAGATGTGAAGAGGCAGACTGAGTACTGGCGTTCATCTTCTCTGTGGCTGTCTCTCTACCATCCCATTCCCCTTTCCCCCTCCGGGGTACTCAGCACGAAGGATTAATATTCGTTGTGAGTAGCTTGGGTCGGGACTGAGGAGTTATCTTCTGCTTCTGAGGAAATCGAATTGAAGTATCCTGACAACAAGACAAACTGGGGCTCATGTGCTGTTAAAGCTCCAGCAAGCCCCCCAATGTCCTTACCATCTTCTCCATAGAAGCTGCCTGCACTGCTCAGAACTGCTCAGAGCTGGCCCTGGCCCGGTGGGGGGGCGCCAGCTGCTGTGCTACCGTAAAATGCCAAGCCTAACATTGTCCTTTAGGTTTACCAGAAGTGATGAGGAGTCAACTCGCCTGCCAAGGGAAGGAAGTGAGGCACCGGAAGCTGTCTCATCACCCTCATATCCTAAAGCCCTTTACGTAATCCTGAAACAAGCCTAAAAGTCTCACTGCAGTTTTACAAGGACTTCCAAGTCCTGGTGCAAGACCCAATAACTTTATGCACTCCTCTGACTACTCTACACTCCCCTTTGGTTGGGAAGATCACTTTAGGGTCTTGCACTCTCTTCAGTCTCTGGCCCATCATAGTAGTTGTAGCTTTCTCTTCCTTCACAAAAGTGCACAATCGCCATGAAAGGCGAGAGCAGCACCAGAATATCCGCTGGTTGTTCCTCACTACCGAGGCACCCATAAAGAAAATAAATAGGGGAGAAAATATAGGAAAGAGTCAGCCTGTCAACGTACCTGCAATTACTCCTTCCACTCATGCACTCTACAACCATGCCGTAGCCTCCAAAGAGAAGCCGAGCATCAAGTATGGCTGAATCAAAAGGCCCTGCAGCTACCCACACTAAACCAGTACAGCACAACACAAAATGGTGCTAATCTGGTCCGCAACAACCATGCCTTTTGTCGCAGGGTTAAATGTGTCTTCTTTGCAATAGCCAGATATGAAAGGACTGTAAATCAAAAGAGGAGCAGCAGTAATGAATGCCCAGTCTAACCGAACTTGGTCCGGAAAAGCAATGTGCCATGTGCATTAGCCACATGAAGCATGGCCTTGCTTTATGTATGAACTAAGGTGACATACATCTCTGCGGACTGCTGCACCATCACTGTCACTCTGTTTGCAGCGCCCTGCTACCACCTTCACTTGCAAATGCAGTCCCTGATGAGGAAGGACTGATGGCATGATGCCATGCTGAATTTTAATTGCCATGCTGAGGGTCAGCCTTGTCCCATTAGTGACTTCTCTCACCACAAAGATAGACTTTGTCTCAACAGTAGCCCTGTTGTCCTATTCTTTTTTTTTTTACAAAACCTTTCATTGGCATTTTCAACATATTTTAGGCATCACATATACAGAGTTTTCTTTGATGAATAGGTTATAATTGTTGATCAAGCACACCCCACCCCCTTCAATTCACGTGTTCTATTCTATCCTATTCTGGTAGATTTCCAAAGTCCATAGCTACCCAGAATGGCCTCACAGCCTGGGAAGTTAGTTCAGCTGCATAGCCTTGTGTGTGCTTGCATGCTCGCTGCAGGAGCAGTCTTCCCAAGGTTAGCTGAACAGGGCAGTCTTCAAAAGGTTTCCAAATCTCAATTCAGATTCGGTCTTCCATATTTCCAGTTGAAGAGCATTCCAGAGTTTAGGAGCAAGGAAGGAAAATGAGAGTCCTCCACCCCTGGTTTTTCTGATCCTAGGGACTTCAAGCAATAGCTGGTTTGTACAGCAAAGAGTTCTCGTAGGATTGTAAGGTCTTAACAGTTTTTGTAGGCAGGCATCTTAAAGGTTTTCTCAGTGTCCCTACTAGACTGAAACAGTTTGGACCTCCCTAGAGAGCTTGTTGTCGATCCAAAGGCCCAAGCTTTTGACCTAACGTTTAGGGTTGGGCTGAGGGCCAAGAAAATCTGGCCAACTCAACTCCACCCACTGGGTCGAATTGGTTCCTACCACTAGAACTTCTGCTTTTTCTCCATTGAATTTCAAACTGCTTGCAGACATCCATCCTACTACAAGCTTTAAGCAGTTATTGAGTTGGTTGGATGTGTTGCAACCCCTTTTTGTGTTTCTTGCAATCCTGCCTCTTATGTTCACCAGGACAAATTTTCTGGTATTTATTGGGGCAACCTCTTGCCTTACCTCTTGCCTCTTCGCACAACAGTCCACCACCCCTTTGCATTTCTCTAATTGGTGGGGGGTTAAGAAATCAGGGCTCCCTCATTTCTTTTCTATATCTCGTTTGGGTTCAGGAGACCAATCTCCACAAGAAATGAGGTGTCAGGGCTGCCCTTCCAACCATCCATTATTCCTAGGTACTTTGGTGACCCAGGGAATAGCATGACTCCCTCCAAAAGTTGGTGCATCTTGGTCCAGTACTGTGAAAAAAACTTGGCAGCTCCGGGTGGTATGCATGAATTTACCTTGTGTCCTCTTGTAACATACACAGTTGACAAATAGAGTTCTACCTTTCTGCCACAGCCTGGGTGAATAGAAATAAACTCTATGAAGATGCGGATGGAAATAAACTCTATGAAGATATTTGCATTATATTGATCTAAGGTGTGCTGAGGTGACCAGGACACGCAGTACCATTTTTGCCTGTGTCTATTCCACATCTTCCAGGCACCCCCAGATCCAGCTCCCATTTCTCTTAGATTCAAAAGGGGTCATCTATGTTAAGTTTTTTTTTAATAACCAAGTTTATTTTATTTTGAAATGGAAAACAAAAGAACAATAACGTGACAGTGAGTGCTAGCAAGCACGATTACATGAGGCAGAACAGTACATTACTTATAATTGATAACATTTCTCCCCTTCCCAGCCCAGGAACAGTTACACTGCTTAGAAATTCAACCCACGGTGCGCCAGCCATTTCCCCCAAATTGCCTCAGATTTTCGAGGGCAGTCACGTGCCTCATAAATTGACTTTTCTACTTTAGAGCACCAGTCTACCCCGGTTTGCCATCTCAAAATCGACGGCACCACCAGGCTTCTCCAAAGTTGCACAATGTCTCTTTTTATCACTGGGCATGCCATTACAATGAATACTCATTCCATTCGTGTCCCTCACAAATACTCCAGAAGGCCCAGAAGCACCACCCTTGCAGTCAATTCAATCGAACGCCCCAAGGCCCCAGAGATCTCCTGTTCCACCCCCACCCAGAAGGTGTGCACCCCCCCACAGTCCCAGGCAACATGCAGTAGGTGTGCCTCTAGGTGGCCACGTCTCAGGCAGCCCAAGGCGGTCACCAGGCACATGCGTCGCAGGCACAGCGGGGACAAGTGTGTCATGTGGAAATATTTATCTGCACCATCCTCAGTCTTGCTGATATCGCCAATTCTCGGGGCGCAAGGTATGCCTCTCTCCATTCATCCTTGTCTAATTGTCCCACCCAGATTGCCCACCTGTCCTGCAGCTTGGCAAACCCATCCGGCGCATTGGTCAGCAGTGAGCAATAGATCTGAGTGATGGCACCCTTCTCCAAGCGTCCCATTAGAAGTTTCGACTCAGGAGGGCTACGATCAGGGAGGGACAAATTCAGTGACAATTGAGCTCTCAGGGCATGGCGCATCTGGAGGAAACGTAAAAACTGGGTGTTAGCCAAGACGTAGTCATCTTTCAGCTGCTGGAATTACATCAGCCCTTTGCCATTGTGTATGTCCCCCAAGTAGGTAATCCCAATGTTGTGTCACTGCCTAAAAGCCTCTAACTCGGAGACCTGCCGCAGCCATGTGCCCGGTCATAAAGGCGTCAGCTTAGTGAGGCGCATCTCCCAACCTGTCAGCCGCAAGGCAACCCTCCAACACCGCCACCTGTGTCCACCCATAGGCGGCCCAGGGGACTGAGCTGCCATACGGCAGTCCCAACAGGCCATCAAATCCAAAATGGCAAAGCTCCAGCCAATAGGCCGGGTCGTCCCATCCCTTAGTGAACCACTCATTAATCAGGACCAACTGGGCCACCAAATAATAGATGTAAAGGTCTGGCACTCCCATCCTGCCTTCATATGGAGATTTCCATGCAGAACCAAAGGCCACATGGTGTCGCCCTCCAGCCCATATAAAGGAGGTAAGCTTGGAAGTAGGGGATCGGAACCTGGCCCTGGGCAACAAATAAGGGAAGTTTGTCAGGATGTATAAATAGCGGAGAAGACAGATCATCTTGAAAAGGGTGTTATGACCCAGAGGGTTCAAGGGCTGACAACGCCATTGGGCAAGGTCCCCACCCAAAGCACGGGCCAAGGGTTGAAAGTTTAATTCCCAGGCCAGCTCTGGGAGCAGGGAGAAATTGATACCCAGGTATTTGAAAGCATTGCGCTTCACCTGGATAGTTGGTCACCATTCGCTTACCCCCGCTTGGCCCCGCACCTCCATCAAAACTGACTTCCCGTGGTTCAAGCGCAACCCCAAGGCCTCTCCATACAATGTCAGGAGCTCAAGGCATTGGGGACCGGATCTCCAAGGCCTCCCCAGAAACACCAGGACGTAATCTGCATACAATGACGTGTGCTCCTACGCGGCATGAAGCAGCTCTGATCGGGATGGACCAGAGAGGGCACTGTGCAGGCCAAACGAGTGTCCAACCCCTATGTGAATATTTTAATGGCTGCATTAATTAGCGAAATAGGTCGATAGGATAAACATTGGTCGCGGGGCAAATCACCCTTGGGCATAACCACAATCGTGCCACAATTAAGGCCTGGGTAAATGCGTCGCATTGGGGCACCTCTTTATAGGCGTTCACCAACTGAGGCTCTAAGTGATGGTGGAATTGCTTGTAGTATTCAATAGGAAATCCTTCGGGCCCTGGGTTTTCCCGGACTGGGGAGCTGATATGGCACCCCCCACCTCCTCCTCTGTCAAGGGCAGGTCCAGCTCAGCGGACAAGGAAGCCAAAATAGAGGGCAGCTGAATATCCCCTGGGATGGGGTTTTCCTGTTCCACCAGGGGCTGCGGGACTCGTGTGTAGAGGTCCTCATAGTAAGAGGCAAAAGTAAGCACAATCTCCATCAGGTCCTCCCGTATGGCACTGGTCTGGTCCCTAATGAGGGGTACCACCTGGGTCGATACAGCTCGAGTCACCAGCCAATAAAGCAATTTTTCAGTCTTGTTCCCCGACTAAAAACCCTCTGGGTCGAGGCTTGCCAGCACTGCCTAGCTTCTGCTAGAGATACCTGCCGAATCTCCACCCACAACAGCGCTAGCTGTTCCTTCGACTCTTACTCACCAGTCTGTCGGGCTCGACTCTCCAGGTCTGCCAGCTTGCCCTCCAGTTTGGTTATCTGCTGGGATTGCTGGGCCTCACGCCGCCTGACATACCCCTTGATACCACCTCTCAGTGAGGGTTTGCTAGCTGCCCATAGAGTCCCCCCTGAGATCACCGACCCGTCAATACCCTTAAAGTAGTGCCCAATTTGTTGATCAATAAAGTTGGCATATTCAGGTTCCCTCAGGTACCAGGTAGTAAAACATCACATAGGCCGTCGGCTCTGCACAGGCGTACCCCAGCCCAACAGGACCGGCATATGATCTGAGATCCGAGATCCCCTGGGCAAGAATTTTGCACCGAAGTCAAAGCCAGGAGATCCACTGTCGTTAGCCACACCACGCCTCTGTGTGATGAGCCGCCGACTGATGGGTGAATGCCCTGTTCTGTAGCTGTCACGACCGCCATGCATCACACAGGCCCAACGAATCTGCCCATGCCGAGAGGCACGGTGACCCAACCCATCTGCCCGGACGGGGGTTAGCTGAGGTATCTCGGATTGGGTCTGGGACCACGTTGAAGTCCCCCCCATGATTGGGGTACACTGCTGGAGGGAAATTACATAGCCCTGCCAAGATGGATTGAAGCTGCGGAGGGGCATAGCATGAAATTAAGTTAACCTGTCTGCCAGCCAGGTGGCCCTCCACTCCGACATAGCTCCCCAGGGGCGGCATGGACCCTGGCTACGAGCAGGGGCAGCGACCTATGGGGCATGAGGGCCATCCCCTAGAGCCCCTAGAAAATCAGGCGTGGTACACACAGTCATATCCAAAGCGCCCGAGAAACATACACTGATGGATCTCATGCAAGAGGACAATCCCCGGCTGGTACCTTTTGAGGTATCGCAAGACAGCAGATCTCTTAATGTGGTCTAACAGACCATTAACCTTCCAGGAGAGTATCGTCAACATAGCGCTGGTGTGCTTGTTAGTACTAAGTGCAACCAATGGCCGACAAATAGTCTGTTCCGCCAAGCGTGTGGGCCACCTAAGGCCCAAGAACCATGTATCCACATACATAGCACTCACTGTGAACAAATCAAACCTGAAAAAGAAATAGGTAATACAACAAAAACAGCACCTTGCAACACCCCAAACCCCCCCAACATCCCCACCCCATTCTTCTCCCCCTAAAGCATCTGTCACCCTTCCCCAATGCATTTGCAAACAAGTAAAGTAGAACAATCGGTTTTGGGGTCCTCACAATCTGGTGGTGCCTTAATTACGGATGTGCCATCTGACCATAGTTATTAGGATAATAGAAAGCAGTTTCATTCATCAAGGCCACAGCCCTACCTGGGCTCAGTACCTCGGCAGCCGCCAGGCACTGCTGACCAGGACCCAGACACAGGGCCCCCGCCTCACCAGGCTCAATCCAATGCGCTTGGTTCCCCCTCCACCGACACAAAAAGGGCAGGTGTAGCCACCAAAGCAGCATCCAGATCCTTCTCCTCTTGCGGCTAACGAGCTGGCAGGGCCCCGGCTTGCTCCTTTCGCTCCCCGGCCGCCACCCGCAACATTCTCGACCGGGAGCCCTTCCTCTGCATTCAGGCAGGGAGGGGGGGGGCTCACCAGGATCCTCAGCTCCTGTCCTAGACCCACCACCCCAGTGGTGCTGACCTCTGGGCATGTTTTTCCGCCGCCCACTCCCATGCCAGCTTAGGAGTATCGAAAAAGTAGGTACTGGACTGAAAAATCATTTTTAGGCAGGCAGGGAAAAGCAGCATTAGTGGAGGTTCCGCATTTGACGTTTCCTTTTAACTACCTCAAAGGATCTGCGCATTTGCTGCATTGCCCTAGAGTAGTCCAGAAGAATCAAGACTTTAGAGTTCCGGTATCGATGGTCCGTCTGGGCCCTGGCCTCTGCAGGATCGCACCCTGGTCTCTAAAATTCAGGATCCTTAGAATAATGGGTCGGGGAGAGCGCCGACCAGCGGCCGAGGCGCCGATGAGCAATGCGCATGTTCTATAATGAAGGTGGCAGACAGCCTCCCCGCGAAACCCCAGGTTCGGAACCCATGGCAGTTCAAACAGGCACAGCAACCACAGGGATGGGAGGGGAACAGGTTCAGAGGCGACCCCCAGCCATCCGCAGTCATAGGTCCTAGTTCAGATTGCGCCTAGTGGGGCCACAACCCATTGCTCTGTCTTTCTCTCAGCCGGGGGGAGAAATGGAGGGGTCTCTCTCTTCACCACGAGTCGATCCTCAATGCCTCCCTCTCAACCGGCCCCTTTGACCCACCTCCCGTGCGTCTCGAGAGTCCCTCATCCTCCAGGGCCTGGTGGTCCCCCACCTCCTTGCGCCACACTGCTTCTTGGGGGGCCCACAAGCACCCAGCCACCCCTTCTGTTCTGTCCGCCACATCGCTGTCTATGGGGGAGGCAAAGGGCCAGCCTCGGCCACCCACTCTATCTGGGGCAGGCCTCCACACCGGCCCGGTCTCCACCACTTCCACACCCCCTTCCAGCCACCCACCTACCTCTAGGTCACCGCAAGTCTGTCCTCCACACATGCTCCCCGCCGTCCTCAGGGGTGCAGAATGAAAGCCGGGCTTGCCCCGCAGGAGCACCGAAGCCCGCAAGGCCTGGGCACACACTATGCAGCGCCCACCATTCCAACGCCAGGCAGGTGTTGCAGGTAGGCACGGCGCGCCAACTACCCTGTCTGCCTCCACCAACCGGGTCTGCCGTATGCCTCCGACTGCCGCCACCCGCTCTGCAGTTACGGCATAGGGGACCTCCACTCTGGCGGTCCCGGAGGCCCAGAAGCTGTTCATGCAGCGCCTGCCATTAACAGGTCAGGTGGGCATCACGGTAGGCGCGTTGCGCCGGCTGAGTCCCTCTTCTTGCTGGCCTGTTTTGGGGGTGGCCAGATCCGTTGTGTCCCCCGGCTCCCACTACTGTTCCGACGGCCCCCTTGATCATCAGGGGCTGCCTTGGTCAGGTAAGATTAGGGCAAATTTGTGGCAGGCTGCAGAGCCCCACTAGAATGAGGCTGCCATGTTGGCTTGCCAAGCCACGCCCCATCATTGTTTGTATTAATGACCTGTAAACCCTAAAACATAGTTGTTCCACCATTATGTTTGCTACTAGGGGATGAAATTCAGGGACCAGCAAAACTTTCTCTTTGTTGCATTCCACCTCACCCTTCTAGGGCAAGGGATAACAAGGAAAGAACTTGCAGGTTGTGTAACTACAGCAACAAATCTTGGCCCCGTTTGCTGTGTTACTGCCACAAACTTGACTGTGACCAACATCACTTGTTACCCTTTTTTTGGCTCAAGGGACACTTTTGTGGTCTTCCTTCCCACAATCCGCCTCCTCTCTTTGGAGAGCGTCTGGAGCTCAGCCTTGCCAATGTCATTCATACTGATCAGCCTTATTCCCACTGAGGCAAAAAGGAGGTAACTTAAAGTTTGAAAGAGAGGAAAAAGCATCCAAATCAAAAACTAAAGAGACATTTTTTAAAATTCAATTTGATGTCAGATTACTTTCTCGGATTTTTGAGTTATACAAATCACTGTACGGCACTGCACAAACCCAAGTACTGAATACCACCATTGAACACCAATGTGAAAAATTGGGTTGTTGGTGGGGGGGTATGAGCCCTTTTCAAGCAACAGTCTGAATCCTTGTCAGGATGAACCACAAATGTCACTAAATTAGCTAGTGCCTAAACCTCTGGTAGCTTGGCACAAAATCAGTCAGACTTAACTTGGTAGGAATGAGTAAAGTATTTATGCGGCACACAAACAGTAATAAAGTAAAAACACACCACAAGAAAAATCACACACCAACTAAAAAAAATAGAGTAACATTTATTAAATAAAATTACAAAAATCCAATCGATATAGTCGGAATTATGAATTTTTAGAGTTTAAAGTGAAAAATAGCTCGCAAAAAAACAAGGGGCCAACCGCTGGTATCTGGTTGTGCATAACTGGGGCAAAGTTGAAGTTCAGGATGAATGTGATGGAAAGTAGTTCGTCTACATGGAGTAGACTGGCCCTGGTTTCAGCTTATCTTCGGACTAAGAAGAACGTTTGAAGAGAAATGTCTAAAAATTTAAAGTTCCGCAGAGCAAGGCAGCCGTTGGTGTCTTAGGAAGAGGCATTATCGTCAGTGTGATGCTGGTCGATGTTGTGGTGAAGATTTCTTCGTTTGGCCTTAGGACCTGATTTAGAGATTGGCAAACTGGTTACTCCACCACAAATGTGACAGATATCCTGTCTGCCATATTACGATCTCCATAGGTTATAATGGAATCGTAATACGGCTGACATGAAATCTGTCTCGTTTGTGATGGAGCAACTCTCTCCACTAAACTCTAAATCAGGCCCTTGGTCTCTTTTTTGAAAGTCAAAAATCTCTGGTGGGGAAAGGCTGCAGGCTGTAGCTGACAGGAGTTCCACAAGGTCAGATACCCTTTCTGTGAGGAGCCACTGAAGCAGGGCCAGCCTGGAAACACAAAGCAGTCCTGGCAAATTTTGACAGACAAGTCCCCGTAGGGTACATAGCGAACAAGCCTAACCACTACAATAGGGATGGGGGAGGCCTTAAATTTGGGGGAAATGGCAAAAACTGTGAATTCTACAACACATTTTTCATTATACATTCAACTGTATTAGGTTTTAAAGCATAGTAAAAGATGACCGATTTAGGGTGTTGGAGCACTTTACATCACAGACACATACAGACAATGAATCATACATGTGTCAATCAGTGTATAGAAAATGCTATATAAGACATAGTGGAGTAGAAGGTATAGGATTCACGTCATCCATGCTGGTTTGCATGTTTTAAGAGTACTTGGTTTGGGGAAGCAGTAACCCGGGATTCAGAACGTAATCCGGTGGTTAGGGTAGACTTTACTAATAATTTATTTCTACCTAAACAAACCCTTTTTGCAGCAATACCCCTCCCATCCTGTCAGGATGCCCATCCTACCAACATTCATTCCCTACTTTGTGACACTATCTGAGAGGAATACACAAAGGCCAACTAGCATCGACACCTAGGCATGTGACCCAGGACACAGGCTGCAGGCATCAAATGGTTATGACAATAAAATACCAATTTACTAAAAGTAGTATTTTCAGAACTGTTACTTACAATCTGACTTTAGCATTAAAGAGGACATTAAACTGCAGTTCTTTAGAGACCAAACATGACATTTCTACCTATCCCCAAACAAATGTTATCACTTATTAAATGTAATGAGTTAACTCAATGTTATCCCATTCAGAGAGGTAGGCCTTGCAGTTTAGAACATTACTTTTATAGTTTTTTTTTACTACCAAGACATGTAAAACTTAAAAGTGCATATCCAACTTTTTAAACACACTGCAGTCTGTCTTAAAAGCTGCTTAGGGCCTACCAAAAGGGGTGGTTTATATGTATTAACAAGCATTTGCAATGCAATAGGTCTCGCAGTTGCTTGAGTTAAGGCTATTGGCATTGTAAATGCATAATTGGACTTTTCTTGCCATATAAAATGGTCAACCCTCTTGCATAATTTGGTCCTCTCAGCCACAAATTCCAGTGGCCCTGCATATAACTAAAGCACTTTCATTTATCTTCTTCCTCTATCTGCAGCAAAAAATGAAAAGAATGCCTTTATTTATTATATTTTTTAATGTTCTTATTTAGGGGTGCCCCTTAACCTACTGTGGGGACCCAGAGATGACCTAGACAGAAAGAGCATGTCGTGCAGTGAGTTATGGAAAAAAATAAATTATGAAAGGAATGCCCACAAAGCATTATGGGCCAAGTTTCCGAGTGCAGTAAATATTGTAGAATCTTGACTGAAATGCTCAGGACAACCCCTAGAGGTCACCACTGTAAAAATAACATGTGTAAGAAACATGGTCATGTAACCATATAGTCAACCCTAGAGAGCATTACCACATGAAAACAGAATGGCAGAGGGTAATGCAGTGTAACCATATATTTAGCCCCTTGAGGGCGTAGAGCATTACACATTTTGAGGCCTAGCAAGCCTACTGGCAGACAACTAGAATAATATTACAAACAAGGCGATTAAAACACAAACTACTCCCAGCTATAAAACAAAAGTTCCAGCCATGAGAAAACTTAATAAAAAACGGACTGGTGGGAGAGTTGTTATTTTGGGGTCCCCGACCTAATGTAGGGGCCCACCCAGAGATGCCCTAGACAGAAAGAGTGTGCCATGCTGAACATTTTGATGATGGTCCCATTGTCCTACGACCACCACATGGTTAATTATGGGCAAACATGTTTTGCAAAAGGAATGCCCTGAAAAGCATTATGGGGCGATTTTCCGAGTGCAGCGAATATTTAAGAATCTTGATTGTAATGCTCAGAACAGCCCCAAGAGGACACCATAATAAAAAGCATTTGTAAGAAACATGGTCATTTACCCATATATTCAGCCCCCATGAGAAAATAATGACATGAAAACAGAATGGCAGAAAGTAATGCAGTGTAACCATATATGTAGCCCCTACAGAATGTAGTGCATTACACGTTTTCAGGACTAGCAGGCCTACTACAATACTATTACAAGCAAGGCCCTTAAAACACAAACTACTCCAAGCTGTAAACTAAAAGTTCCAGCCATGAGAGAGCATAAAAAGACATAAACCTGTGGGAGAGGTTACTATTTTGGGATCCCCCCAACCTAGTGTGGGGACCCAAAGATGTTCTAGACAGAAAGAGTGCATTGTGCTGGACAGTTGGGTGGTTTTCCCATTGTCATAGGACCACCACAGGCTGAGTTATGGGCAAAAATATTTTTAAAAAGAAATGCCCTGCAAAGCATTGTGGGGTGAACTTCCTGAGTGCATCGAATATTAAAGTGTCAGATCTCCCGTTGTGCAGGGAGAGCCACTTTGAGGATTTCTGTTGTTTTTTCTGTTTTAAATGCTCCATTTTGTGTATTTTTCAACTGCTAACCTTGTATGTAAGTGGTACTCATGTAAAGTGCTCCTCAGATCAAGGTTGCGCTATATGAAACTTCACGTAGCCATGTCAAGCGTTCCTCTGATCACGTTTGCGATATATGAACCTTTCAGAAAAATATTATTAAATAAATAAAAAAGAACCACCCTCCAGCTTGCAGCCTGTGGACGCAAACACCACAAAGAAACAGTGGCATGCCCAAAACAAGGAAGAGAAAGAAACAACATATGGCCATGCAGTGCGCAGCTGCGAGGCAAAAGAAAAAAGTAGTGCGCCACACTAAGGTATATGGCCAATCATGCAATAATCCATGTAACAGGGTCAGCTCCAAGGCGGTAACAAAGTAGCTCCAAGGCAGGACAAACCTAAAGCATTTACCTACGAAATCAAGGAAATTTTGAAAAGCAGGACAAGGAACGAATGAAAGTGATGGGGGTGAAATAGGCATGGTGCAAGCCCATAGATGTAGATTACAACATGTCAAGACACAGCAATTGCGCGCAGCCTAGGCTTGACCTAAAAAGGAAGGTTTAGTCCTTCCAAAGAATTTATTTTGCAAAGTCGAACTGGCAGTTTAAAATGGCTCACAGGCTGCAATGGCAGGCCTAAGACATGTTTTAAAAGGCTACATAGGTGTGTGGCACAATATGTAGAATTTAATTTACAATCCACTAGTAGAATTTACAACCCCTAGGTACATATGGTACCACTTTTCTAGGGGCATCTAAGTAAATTAAATATACAGTTTTGGGTGTCAGCCAGTTTTACTGTTTTTAGAGGAGTAAGCACAAACACTTCAGCACTAGTTAGCAATGATAAAGTGCACTGAGTCCTAAGGTCAACAAACGTGAATTGCAGGAAAACAGGAGAAGTGTAGGCAAAATGTTTGGGGGAAGACCGCCCAAGGCTGACAGTTCTAACAGAGACTGAGAAGGATTAAGTAAAATTTCTAGTTTTCTGAACTATTTCGGGTGATTAAAGTGGCCAGGTGCTCAATGAAATTGGAAGATGGTAGATGGTGGTCTAAGCAGAAATTGTTTTTTGATGACGATGTACAGTGCAGCATTAATGTGGATAAATTGCAAGGACCATTCCATTGTAAATCTGAGGTAGCGCCAAAAGTAATGGGTGTTGCGGGGCTAGGCCCACAGCAACAACCACTGCACACCCCTCTGCCACAAAAATCTGAGCTGGGAGGATCCATATATACAGTGTGGTGTTAAGCCACACAAAGTGGCTCAATGGCACCTTGTAAATAAATGAAAGGGCACAGTGCCACTGGAGAGACTCTAGTGGTGGTAGGGGGCTTGTCAAAATTCCCCTGATAACTTCCTAAGGGATATGTGTAGATTTGTGACATATACAAAGCCACACACACTGACTGCAACATGACTGAGGTGACTGACAGCTATGTGGACTAGCAAGTTTTAACTGAGGATCACAAGCAGGGCATGTGACAGCATGCATGTATTGAGGTAGCTGACATCAATCACTACACAAGTGGCTGGGCCAAGCAAGGATGGCATCAACAGTAAAACATTGATGTGACAAATAAATGATGCACGTGTAAGACTGTGAGGGGCAGCCATGAGTGTCTCAGTAACAAAATCTAGATTTAGGGGGAGTGCAATGATAACAACATATTGACAATGCAAGTCGCATTACTTCACAACACCGAGAAATGCTGTATGAATACCTGTTTTTAAATGTGTATCCATGCACATCCAAAGTGTCACATACATTGCTGAATGATGTCTGGATTTGCTGATGTGACACCAGTGCCAACCTGACAAGTACTTGACCATAGGGGATACACATAGTCACACGTAACTAACTACTGTCTCCAAAGGCATGTGCCTAACATGACCTGTGCAGACATATTACCAACTAGACAGTACATCATTATGAAGACCATACAGTAGGAAAAAACAAGATTTAATCAAACTCAAATATTATCCTAAAAAACCCTAAAATAACCAACCTACCTATACTAACTGAAACTACACTATCTTAACCTAACTTATTCCTACAACTAATGTATCTTAACTTATTCTTTATAACTAACGCCACATGATAAACATCAACCCCCATCCCCCTTAAAATACATCTATAGACAAAGACAACAGTACCAACTGAACCTAAACATTGACTAGCTAAACATATAGCCTAAACAATCATATATATATATATATATATATATATATATATATATATATATATATATATATATATATAATAATTATAGATATTTGTTTTTTTATTATTATTTTTTTGGGGGGGTTTGTTTGTATTTGTATTTTTTTTTTTCAACAGACATACCCAAAATATCACCTCCCCAAAAAAAGTTAGCCAAAAACCCACCCCCTAAGAAAACACTACTATGTCCTACAACTAATTTACTCTACGCTAACTTATCTAACCCTAACTATCCAAATACCCAAACTACGTAAAAAACATATATATAAGGAGAAGGGAAGTTCAGCCTATCCGGACCATTCTCCACCTCAGGCTTTATAACTGCAGTCCTGAACTCTCTGAGCATTTTCATTATTTGGTCATTCTCATGCTCCAGTCTGGCAATCGGATACTTTTGGTCGGCAAGCTCTGTGCAAAATTCCTGCACATAGGGTGGTTCCATATATGTTGGTATAGCCTGTGAACCTGTTGGGGCACTTGTTGTTGCAGCTGGTGTTGATGGTCCTGCCCCTGTAGAGCTTGCCATGTCTGCTATGCGGGTTCTAGAGGTGTATGGATCCATTGGTGGAGCCCCTTGAGGTTCCATCCTCCAGTAGCCCTTTGTGATCGAACATATGTGGTGGTAGCATTCCACATGCTTCTCGAACTGGAGCACCTGGGATGGGGTCATGTTTGCAGCTGCAACATGAATGGGACATGTCAGCCAAATGTATAATAGGCAAATTAACTACAGGCATGCAATGACAACACCATCTGTGGTTGTCACTTGTTGGCCAGCACAAATCATAGTGCCATCTTGAAGGGCAGGGGTACTACATTTTGCACACCAACCATCATCTCCACATTGCTCATGTCAAAGGTACCAAGGCAAGCTATTGTTGCACAATAACACTGAACCATCTTGGAAAATCTTCAAAGGACCATGTCACCATAGACTAAGATTGTCATACACATCAGCCATGTGACCATGGCAGGTCACACTCATCATGTTGGATTGCTCAACAATGTCCCTCATGCTTGAACAAGTGACCTCCGGTCCGTTGGCATGTACCTAAATCATCTGAGCAAGGACGGCAAGTTAAATGTGGTCTGTAGGAGGCTGGACTGGCTTGTAGTGAGTACCAAGGGGTACTTGCACCTTGCACCAGGCCCAGTTATCCCTTATTAGTGTATAGGGTGTCTAGCAGCTTAGGCTGATAGATAATGGTAGCTTAGCAGAGCAGCTTAGGCTGAACTAGGAGACGTGTGAAGCTACTACAGTACCACTTAGTGTCATATGCACAATATCATAAGAAAACACAATACACAGTTATACTAAAAATAAAGGTACTTTATTTTTATGACAATATGCCAAAGTATCTTAGAGTGTACCCTCAGTGAGAGGATAGGAAATATACACAAGATATATATACACAATAGCAAAAATATGCAGTATAGTCTTAGAAAACAGTGCAAACAATGTATAGTTACAATAGGATGCAATGGGGAAACATAGGGATAGGGGCAACACAAACCATATACTCCAAAAGTAGAATGCGAACCATGAATGGACCCCAAACCTATGTGACCTTGTAGAGGGTCGCTGGGACTATTAGAAAATAGTGAGAGTTAGAAAAATAACCCTCCCCAAGACCCTGAAAAGTGAGTGCAAAGTGCACTAAAGTTCCCCTAAGGACAAAATAGTCGTGTTAGAGGAATAATGCAGGAAAGACACAAACCAGCAATGCAACAACTGTGGATTTCCAATCTAGGGTACCTGTGGAACAAGGGGACCAAGTCCAAAAGTCACAAGCAAGTCGGAGATGGGCAGATGCCCAGGAAATGCCAGCTGCGGGTGCAAAGAAGCTTCTACTGGACAGAAGAAGCTGAGGTTTCTGCAGGAACGAAAAGGGCTAGGGACTTCCCCTTTGGTGGACGGATCCCTCTTGCCTTGGAGAGTCGTGCAGAAGTGTTTTCCCGCCCGAAGGACGCCAACAAGCCTTGCTACACGCAAATCGTGCGTTTGGCGTTTTTAGACGCTGCTGGGGCCCAGGAGGGACCAGGAGGTCGCAAATTGGACCTGAAGAGAGAGGGGACGTCGAGCAAGACAAAGAGCCCTCACTGAAGCAGGTAGCACCCGGAGAAGTGCCAGAAACAGGCACTACGAGGATGCGTGAAACGGTGCTCGCCGAAGTTGCACAAAGGAGTCCCACGTCGCCGGAGACCAACTTAGAAAGTCGTGCAATGCAGGTTAGAGTGCCGTGGACCCAGGCTTGGCTGTGCACAAAGGATTTCCACCGGAAGTGCACAGGGGCCGGAGTAACTGCAAAGTCGCGGTTCCCAGCAATGCAGCCCAGCGAGGTGAGGCAAGGACTTACCTCCACCAAACTTGGACTGAAGAGTCACTGGACTGTGGGGGTCACTTGGACAGAGTCGCTGGATTCGAGGGACCTCGCTCGTCGTGCTGAGAGGAGACCCAAGGGACCGGTAATGCAGCTTTTTGGTGCCTGCGGTTGCAGGGGGAAGATTCCGTCGACCCACGGGAGATTTCTTCGGAGCTTCTGGTGCAGAGAGGAGGCAGGCTACCCCCACAGCATGCACAAGCAGGAAAACAGTTGAGAAGGCAGCAGGATCAGCGTTACAGAGTTGCAGTAGTCGTCTTTGCTACTATGTTGCAGGTTTGCAGGCTTCCAGCGCGGTCAGCGGTCGTTTCCTTATCAGAAGGTGAAGAGAGAGATGCAGAGGAACTCGGCTGAGCTCATGCATTCGTTATCTAAAGTTTCCCCAGAGACAGAGACCCTAAATAGCCAGAAAAGAGGGTTTGGCTACCTAGGAGAGAGGATAGGCTACTAACACCTGAAGGAGCCTATCAGCAGGAGTCTCTGACGTCACCTGGTGGCACTGGCCACTCAGAGCAGTCCAGTGTGCCAGCAGCACCTCTGTTTCCAAGATGGCAGAGGTCTGGAGCACACTGGAGGAGCTCTGGACACCTCCCAGGGGAGGTGCAGGTCAGGGGAGTGGTCACTCCCCTTTCCTTTGTCCAGTTTCGCGCCAGAGCAGGGGCTAAGGGGTCCCTGAACCGGTGTACACTGGCTTATGCAGAATTGGGCACATCTGTGCCCAAGAAAGCATTTCCAGAGGCTGGGGGAGGCTACTCCTCCCCTGCCTTCACACCATTTTCCAAAGGGAGAGGGTGTCACACCCTCTCTCAGAGGAAGTTCTTTGTTCTGCCATCCTGGGCCAGGCCTGGCTGGACCCCAGGAGGGCAGATGCCTGTCTGAGGGGTTGGCAGCAGCAGCAGCTGCAGTGAAACCCCAGGAAGGGCAGTTTGGCAGTACCAGGGTCTGTGCTACAGACCACTGGGATCATGGGATTGTGCCAACTATGCCAGGATGGCATAGAGGGGGCAATTCCATGATCATAGACATGTTACATGGCCATATTCGGAGTTACCATTGTGAAGCTACATATAGGTAGTGACCTATATGTAGTGCACGCGTGTAATGGTGTCCCCGCACTCACAAAGTTCAGGGAATTGGCTCTGAACAATGTGGGGGCACCTTGGCTAGTGCCAGGGTGCCCTCACACTAAGTAACTTTGCACCTAACCTTTACCAGGTAAAGGTTAGACATATAGGTGACTTATAAGTTACTTAAGTGCAGTGTAAAATGGCTGTGAAATAACGTGGACGTTATTTCACTCAGGCTGCAGTGGCAGGCCTGTGTAAGAATTGTCAGAGCTCCCTATGGGTGGCAAAAGAAATGCTGCAGCCCATAGGGATCTCCTGGAACCCCAATACCCTGGGTACCTCAGTACCATATACTAGGGAATTATAAGGGTGTTCCAGTAAGCCAATGTAAATTGGTAAAATTGGTCACTAGCCTGTTAGTGACAATTTGAAAGTAATGAGAGAGCATAACCACTGAGGTTCTGGTTAGCAGAGCCTCAGTGAGACAGTTAGGCACCACACAGGGAACATATACATGCACACCTATGAGCACTGGGGCCCTGTGTGACAGGGTCCCAGTGACACATACATATAGGCCACAAACCTATGAGCACTGGGGTCCTGACCAGCAGGATCCCAGTGACACATAACAACCATACTGAAAACATAGTGTTTTCACTATGAGCACTGAGGCCTGGCTATCAGGATCCCAGTGAGACAGTGAAAACAGTGACAAACACCCTGACATACACTCACAAACAGGCCAAAAGTGGGGGTAACAAGGCTAGAAAGAGGCTACCTTCTCACACAACCCCCCCCCAAACGAAGGACAATAAGGCTAACCTTGGCCAGTTGAGACTTTATTGTCTAAGTGGTGATAAGTAGAGAGTAGCTCTGCAATAGACTGGTTACTCCCTTTATCATCCACTATATGGTTACTTCCCTGTGGGGATGTAAACCACCCTGTTTGAAGTTTTTTAGCTAAGCAACAATGTGAAGATGTATTTTCAGAGTTTCTATCAGTAAGTTTTAGTTTAGAGCAGTGGGAATTGTCCACTGAACCTATTTGTAGTGATGGAAATGCCAGACAGGGATGCTGTCTCAGAAAAGCCATAGCTGGGCAAAAACTTTGTCCATCTGGCTGGAAGAGAGAACAGGGATGCTGTTTCTCTTGAGTTGGAGCAGGGCAGGGATGCTGTCCTATGAGCTCCACACTAGGGCAGGGATGCTGTCCTAAGTGTTGTGAGGTAGTGCAGGGTTTCTGCACTAAAGTTTCTCTGGGAGGGTTGGAGGGATGCTCCATGTTAACTAAAATGGTGCTGTTTTTCTCACCAATGTTAGTTATCCCACAGAGAGGTACTTCCACCTCAGGGAGTCCAGCTTTGCCAGCTGATGATTCCCTTGGAACAGGTGCCACCCCAGGAGAGGTTTCTCCCACCACAGGAATAGTATCCTGAATGGTAGGGTGGTTAGGGGATACTGTGATACCCTTTTTACCTGTTGATGGAGAGGGATCCTGAGTTTTCAGGCCTTCTCTCCTTTGCTTTTTCATTTCAGTAGAAATGAGAGGGAACAATTCCTCAGGGATGCCCAGCATGGCTGCATGGGCATAAAACTCTACATCAGCCCAACCTGAGGCCTCTAGGTCATTACCTAAGAGACGGTCTACAGGTAAGCTAGGTGATACCACCACCTGCTTAGGGCCAGTAACTCCACCCCAACTAAACTGAATTATAGCTAAGGGAAGAAACTTAGTGGAGTTATGGACATCAATAATCTTATACTGTTGTCCAATGATGTGTTGATCAGGGTGCACTAGGTTTTCAGTCACCAAAGTGAAACTGGCACCTGTGTCCCTGTAGGCCAAGGCCTCAACACCATTTATTGAAACTGTCTGCCTGTACTTATCCATTGTAAGGGGACAAGCAGCCAGTGTGGCAAGGCCAATGCCACTAGGTGTGACAGAAACTGTCTTGGGACTGATTACATCAGTTTCCACTATGGACCCATAAGTGAACCCAACTACACCCTTTGCTTGACTGTTGCCAGCAGTCCCACCACTAGTACCACTACTGCTAGGGGCACTAGAGCTTGATGTATTAGTGGTGGTAGGCTCAGGGGGTTTACCTGGACAGGACTTATCCCCTGGCCTATGGCCTCTGTTTTTACACACAAAGCACCAAGGCTTTTTAATGTGTGCAGGTTGGGAAGAAGAGGAAGAATTTGTTTTATCCCCACCCTCTGAAGAGTGTTTAAGATTTGAAGTGGGATCTTTGGTTTTACCCTTATCCCCATGCTTATCTTGAGATTTTTCACCATCTTTCTTCTTATTGCCATCTTTGTCACCCCCTGTATGAACTTTTCTGTTCACCCTTGTTCTGACCCATTTGTCTGCCTTCTTTCCCAATTCTTGGGGAGAGGTCAGATCAGAGTCTACCAGGTACTGGTGCAACAAATCAGACACACAATTATTAAGTATATGCTCTCTCAGGATTGTGTTATACAGGCTTTCATAATCAGTAACTTTACTGCCATGTAACCACCCCTCCAAGGCCTTCACTGAATGGTCAATGAAATCAACCCAGTCTTGTGAAGACTCCTTTTTGGTCTCTCTGAACTTTATCCTGTACTGTTCAGTGGTTAAGCCATAACCATCCAGGAGTGCATTCTTAAGAACTTGGAAATTATTAGCATCATTTTCTTTCACAGTAAGGAGCCTATCCCTACCTTTTCCACTAAATGATAGCCATAGGATAGCAGCCCACTGCCTTTGAGGGACATCCTGTACAACACAGGCCCTCTCAAGTGCAGCAAACCACTTGTTAATGTCATCCCCCTCCTTATAAGGGGGAACTATCTTGTGCAGATTCCTGGAATCATGCTCTTTTGCAGGATGACTATGGGGAATACTGCTGCTGCCACCATGGGTATCTAAACCCAACTTCTGTCTTTCCTTCTCTAATTCAAAAGACTGTCTATCCAAATCCAGCTGTTGCTTTTTAAGCTTCAGTCTGGTTTGTTCCACCCTCAACTTATTGAGTTCCCTCTCTAACATTCTATCATCAGGGTTGGTGGGAGGGACATTTCTAGAAACAGAGCTATGATGGGAATGAACAGAAGGAGACCTGTCCCTTACAGAAGCCAACTTAACAGCTTGGTTTACAGAAACATTACTACCAGTATGGTGAGAATAAATGCTTTTGCTATGATGTGAGACAACACTATTTCTATGGTGTGGCTCATCATCATTACCATCTATGCTAGATTGTCTAGTAATGGGCAGGCTAGGAAGTTTCTTTCCTGAATCTTTTCCTGGGGGAGTCCCTGAATCTGATTGGGAACTATTAGGTACTTTTTCTACAGATGGGCCACCTCTGGCCTTATCCTGTTCTCTAAGCATGTTAATTAACAGTTCCAAGGCAGGATTCTTCCCTACACTCAAACCTCTCTCTATACAGAGACTCCTTGCTCTTTTCCAGCTAAGGTTGTCATATGCAAGTTTGGACAGATCAACACTTTGGCCTGTGCCAGACATTTTTTAGAGAGAGTTAAAGTGATAGAGAAAGGGAAAAAAGTTTTCAGAACTTTTTTGGAAAGACAGAAAAAAACTTTTTAAACTTTTAAGAACTTTTTGAAAGTTTAGAAGTACTTTTCAGCACTTAGAAAAGAGTGAAAAGAGGAAATGCAAAACTTTTTGGCTATGTGTATATACACTGACCTTGTTTTGTATATTTTTCTCTTATGAAAAGTACAATGACAAGAGTGGTAAGTAGTCTCAAGCACTTATCCCACCACTGCACAACCAATGTAGGAGGCTGGACTGGCTTGTAGTGAGTACCAAGGGGTACTTGCACCTTGCACCAGGCCCAGTTATCCCTTATTAGTGTATAGGGTGTCTAGCAGCTTAGGCTGATAGATAATGGTAGCTTAGCAGAGCAGCTTAGGCTGAACTAGGAGACGTGTGAAGCTACTACAGTACCACTTAGTGTCATATGCACAACATCATAAGAAAACACAATACACAGTTATACTAAAAATAAAGGTACTTTATTTTTATGACAATATGCCAAAGTATCTTAGAGTGTACCCTCAGTGAGAGGATAGGAAATATACACAAGATATATATACACAATAGCAAAAATATGCAGTATAGTCTTAGAAAACAGTGCAAACAATGTATAGTTACAATAGGATGCAATGGGGAAACATAGGGATAGGGGCAACACAAACCATATACTCCAAAAGTGGAATGCGAACCATGAATGGACCCCAAACCTATGTGACCTTGTAGAGGGTCGCTGGGACTATTAGAAAATAGTGAGAGTTAGAAAAATAACCCACCCCAAGACCCTGAAAAGTGAGTGCAAAGTGCACTAAAGTTCCCCTAAGGACAAAATAGTCGTGTTAGAGGAATAATGCAGGAAAGACACAAACCAGCAATGCAACAACTGTGGATTTCCAATCTAGGGTACCTGTGGAACAAGGGGACCAAGTCCAAAAGTCACAAGCAAGTCGGAGATGGGCAGATGCCCAGGAAATGCCAGCTGCGGGTGCAAAGAAGCTTCGACTGGACAGAAGAAGCTGAGGTTTCTGCAGGAACGAAAAAGGCTAGAGACTTCCCCTTTGGTGGACGGATCCCTCTCGCCTTGGAGAGTCGTGCAGAAGTGTTTTCCCGCCGGAAGGACGCCAACAAGCCTTGCTACACGCAAATCGTGCGTTTGGCGTTTTTGGATGCTGCTGGGGCCCAGGAGGGACCAGGAGGTCGCAAATTGGACCTGAAGAGAGAGGGGACGTCGAGCAAGACAAAGAGCCCACACTGAAGCAGGTAGGACCCGGAGAAGTGCCAGAAACAGGCACTACAAGGATGCGTGAAACGGTGCTCGCCGAAGTTGCACAAAGGAGTCCCACGTCGCCGGAGACCAACTTAGAAAGTCGTGCAATGCAGGTTAGAGTGCCGTGGACCCAGGCTTGGCTGTGCACAAAGGATTTCCGCCGGAAGTGCACAGGGGCCGGAGTAGCTGCAAAGTCGCGGTTCCCAGCAATGCAGCCCAGCGAGGTGAGGCAAGGACTTACCTCCACCAAACTTGGACTGAAGAGTCACTGGACTGTGGGGGTCACTTGGACAGAGTCGCTGGATTCGAGGGACCTCGCTCGTCGTGCTGAGAGGAGACCCAAGGGACCGGTAATGCAGCTTTTTGGTGCCTGCGGATGCAGGGGGAAGATTCCGTCGACCCACGGGAGATTTCTTCGGAGCTTCTGGTGCAGAGAGGAGGCAGGCTACCCCCACAGCATGCACAAGCAGGAAAACAGTCGAGAAGGCGGCAGGATCAGCGTTACAGAGTTGCAGTAGTCGTCTTTGCTACTATGTTGCAGGTTTGCAGGCTTCCAGCGCGGTCAGCGGTCGTTTCCTTATCAGAAGGTGAAGAGAGAGATGCAGAGGAACTCGGCTGAGCTCATGCATTCGTTATCTAAAGTTTCCCCAGAGACAGAGACCCTAAATAGCCAGAAAAGAGGGTTTGGCTACCTAGGAGAGAGGATAGGCTACTAACACCTGAAGGAGCCTATCAGCAGGAGTCTCTGACGTCACCTGGTGGCACTGGCCACTCAGAGCAGTCCAGTGTGCCAGCAGCACCTCTGTTTCCAAGATGGCAGAGGTCTGGAGCACACTGGAGGAGCTCTGGACACCTCCCAGGGGAGGTGCAGGTCAGGGGAGTGGTCACTCCCCTTTCCTTTGTCCAGTTTCGCGCCAGAGCAGGGGCTAAGGGGTCCCTGAACCGGTGTAGACTGGCTTATGCAGAATTGGGCACATCTGTGCCCAAGAAAGCATTTCCAGAGGCTGGGGGAGGCTACTCCTCCCCTGCCTTCACACCATTTTCCAAAGGGAGAGGGTGTCACACCCTCTCTCAGAGGAAGTTCTTTGTTCTGCCATCCTGGGCCAGGCCTGGCTGGACCCCAGGAGGGCAGATGCCTGTCTGAGGGGTTGGCAGCAGCAGCAGCTGCAGTGAAACCCCAGGAAGGGCAGTTTGGCAGTACCAGGGTCTGTGCTACAGACCACTGGGATCATGGGATTGTGCCAACTATGCCAGGATGGCATAGAGGGGGCAATTCCATGATCATAGACATGTTACATGGCCATATTCGGAGTTACCATTGTGAAGCTACATATAGGTAGTGACCTATATGTAGTGCACGCGTGTAATGGTGTCCCCGCACTCACAAAGTTCAGGGAATTGGCTCTGAACAATGTGGGGGCACCTTGGCTAGTGCCAGGGTGCCCTCACACTAAGTATCTTTGCACCTAACCTTTACCAGGTAAAGGTTAGACATATAGGTGACTTATAAGTTACTTAAGTGCAGTGTAAAATGGCTGTGAAATAACGTGGACGTTATTTCACTCAGGCTGCAGTGGCAGGCCTGTGTAAGAATTGTCAGAGCTCCCTATGGGTGGCAAAAGAAATGCTGCAGCCCATAGGGATCTCCTGGAACCCCAATACCCTGGGTACCTCAGTACCATATACTAGGGAATTATAAGGGTGTTCCAGTAAGCCAATGTAAATTGGTAAAATTGGTCACTAGCCTGTTAGTGACAATTTGAAAGTAATGAGAGAGCATAACCACTGAGGTTCTGGTTAGCAGAGCCTCAGTGAGACAGTTAGGCACCACACAGGGAACATATACATGCACACCTATGAGCACTGGGGCCCTGTGTGACAGGGTCCCAGTGACACATACATATAGGCCACAAACCTATGAGCACTGGGGTCCTGACCAGCAGGATCCCAGTGACACATAACAACCATACTGAAAACATAGTGTTTTCACTATGAGCACTGAGGCCTGGCTATCAGGATCCCAGTGAGACAGTGAAAACAGTGACAAACACCCTGACATACACTCACAAACAGGCCAAAAGTGGGGGTAACAAGGCTAGAAAGAGGCTACCTTCTCACATGGTCCCACAATAGTTTGTGCCTCATATGGCAAGGACAGATGTCTTGACACGTTGCTACATGGAAAATGGATGCAACAGCTATCTTATGTGAAAATGGAGGGTGGAATAGTCACCAATGTCACCCAGAGGAGCATGACACTACTCTCATATTCACACAGGTCAGTACCTGGTGAGCTGTTACACCACAATGTTGGCCAAAACTTTGGCATTTTCAAGTGTGGTATGTTGACCACTGTCCTGTTAATCTTAGGGAAATAGTCACATGGTCATTAATCACACCATAACCTGAGTTACTTTGCGCTTCGTGTGGCGTACAGATCAGTAACATTTAGTGAACAACATCTTTCCACCCTACATACATGTGTATGCCACATGTCCTTACTGTCATCACTGAATTTGGACTCATGTACCATGTCCAACATTTACATGGCCCTTGCTGTACATGTTGCCACCATTGCATTTTTTTCTTGGGATACACATCCTACACACAACTGCAACTGTACAATCCATATCCATGTATACCATACGATGTTTGTAGTAGCATCCATGCACTTGGTACATAGCATTGCACACAACATACAACAGCACACACAATACTTGTGCTACACATTACACATAAAGATTGACACTCACTGGTAGCATTGGGTCTGCAAAGCTTTCCACCTTTCCAAGGGTGTACGGCTGGGGTCCACCTGTAAGAGGGAGCATCAAACACAGCACTGTGAATGTTGCACAATGAACACTATGGACAACTATTGCACATCAGACATGATTTGCTAATGGACATAGAAGACTTTGGTTACTCAATACTCAAATAGGCCATTATACATGTCTCAGTGACATACATTGGTAGGCCAGGCTGACATGTACACATATGTGCTGGAACCTGACATACATGTCTCTGCTACATTGTTTACATTTTGCAGATTGCTTCCTACTGCAACAATTTCCAAACATAGCTAATTTTAATGGCACTCTGCACATACATGACTCACATGACACACTCAGACATGACTCCCTTTACTCCTGTGCCATTTTTAAAATCGCATGTGCATGACTATGCAATGTACAACAGTAGTCAGGCACTTAGTGGACATGGACACGTGTTCCTCATAACCATGTAGCCTTCAACCATGACACAGTTGTGTCAGCATTGGTGCACATCAGAATTTAGTGACAAAACCCAGGGGACAAGGACAGAAATTTGTCTTCTTAATGGTGAATTGCTGCCCTTGTCATGGATGCTGTTTTGCACAAACACACAACTCACAGGCCTGTCCTTTGTCTTAAAATGGTAAAGGAGGGCCTATGGCCACCAGACATGTACTTGCAATTACAGAACAGCAGTCAGCCACATAGAGTGTGTACTCACCCACAGTTCCACCGACCTCGATTCCAAGGTGGTCCTGAAGGTCCTGTTCCTTGCTGGTGATGTCTGGCCAGCGATGTTTCATTTGGCGGGCAGTGCACTCTACCTTCAATATGCAGGTTATGTGGGACAGGACCTTCCCCCACCGCAGGTTGCCTGCCTTCTTCCGGTAGCCCTGTATCATTCTTTCCCCCGTGGCCTCCATATTGGGGAGGTAATGAGTGACCAACCATAGGAAGTCACCCAATTCACCTGCACTGCTGTGATTGGCCCTCCCCTCCCCTAACATGTCCTTAAACAAACCCACGGTACCCTTAACAAAACATATACTACCCCAAACTACCCCCAGCTAACCAAATAGACAAAAGAACTACCAAAGACAAATACCCGACAATACAATAACAACACAATACAAATAACAAATATACAGGACAAAACAGATGTCAAGGACATTATAGAGACAGAAGACAGCACAGAAGATACCTCTAACAGCACTCTCAAACACAGCCCACAAAATACACCACCTCTCTCCAACATAGACAAAAATGCAGTGACTGCAATAGAAAGTGAAAGTAACTTTGCAGTTCCTGGTGTGCAGTATAACAGATCACCTCCTGTGGTGATGCATCATGTTTTTGACAATGCGTAATTTTTTTGACTCTATGCACCAGTGCGTGACTTTTAATGACACATGACAACCCAAAATGAGGCAGTTCCGTCCCATGGGATGCGTAATTTTTGGCAGACGCAATTACTTCAGAAAACACGCATTGAGACAATGCTTCTATTTTTTGGACACAAGGACTGTAATATGTGTAAAGATGTATGGTGGTCTATGGAATTCATTTCTACATGTTTTTTGACTTCATGTGGATTGTTGTTGTGCCTGTGAATAGTTCAGTTCAACATACTCCCCTCTTTCCATGTGTCCAAGGCATGTCTTCTAAGTCTACGAGGGTGATGGTGCATACCTTATTAGGACCAGACAATGCATAGGCTACTTTTCCTATGAGCCATGCACATGACAGATTCAGAGGGTTGCGTCATGTGGCAACTATGAGGCACATTTACAAGCCCTTTGCGCCCCTTAGCTCCATTGTAGTGCAATTTATTTTTACGCTAAGAAAGCACTAAACAGGCCCTCAGCCTGCGCCACATTTACAAAGTGACACAATGCTCACATTGCGCCACTTTGTAAACCCTTGCGCCACATCACCTGCAGAGAGGCCCAAAAAAATGGTGCAGCAAAATTTACAAGATTTAATTGAGCCATTCTAGTGTCATTTTTAAATGTCTGCCTACTGCAGGTGTTAGACTGGTGCTAATGCTATATCCTATGGGCCTACCTGAGCTTTGCTGGACTAGCGCCACAATTTTTGGCACTAGTACAGCAAAGCCCCACAACTGAGCCCCTATGTGTGGCACCTCAAGCCATTGTTTAGTTTCACCCCAAGGAAGACATGGAGTAGCCATGGATTGTGGCCCATACACCCCCTTGTAGGACTGCGCACATGTCAAACAATATGTGATGTGTTCCAAAGTACAGACAGCAGGCTGTCACACATGGGGGGCTGGTTACAATGTGTGGTGCTGGCAAGTGTAGTGATCTCATTTACAAGCTGTTAACTCCACAGGAGCTTCACTATTAACCACCTTCCTGTCTTCCCATGTGTACAATATGTTTACTGTGAGTGTACACCTGTGAGGGAGCATGCATTATTGGGATCAGACTACACAGATGGCAAATTTCCACAGTTTGTCTAGCCACACAGCTTAGGATAGCTGACCCTTGTGCTCGACATGTTCATGCACATGATATCCTTGCTAGGTGTATATCTAGGGATGCTATTGACGTTCCCTGGATGGTGGCCAGCTAAATCACACCTATGACAGTGCATTTCTGTGACAATCTAATGTGTGTCCCAAAGAGCAGACATCAGGCTGTCACACAACATAGGTAACTTACAGTTCCCATGCAAGCAAGTGTTGGGATGTACTGGACAGACATGTGCTCTTTATGTTTAGGGATATCAGTTCAACAATCTTCATGATCCATCCATGGGTCATGGCGTTCCTTCAGAACAATATTTTTCCTCACATCAGTGACTAACATGTTACCCTCTGTAGATACATCTCTACTGTATGTAAGTGTTAAGAGGTGGAGCCTGGATTGTACATGTGCCTTTATTGTATTGGCACTCCATTGATGGATAGTGGGACAGGGACATGTCTGCAGACCCAGGGTACAGATAGTGCAAGTTCACACATGTATTACTCATAATTGTTTGTGCTGGTCAAGCACACAGGTGGACTTGCTGACAGTGTGACTGGGATGTTAAGTAGTCTACAAAATGTGTTGTTTTGTGGAGTGATTTTTTTATGAATGTGGAGTCATTCCCACTTGTTGAAGCCAGATTGTGTACTCTAGGCCTCAAGTCCCACGTTGCTGGCACTGTTTGGACAAGTTGTACTTGCTCTCATCTTCCTCATCCTGACTGTCCAGTCCTTCATGCATGTCACAGTATTTAGTCGATGTGATATTTTCCAATGAACACTGAATTTTATACAGAAAGAGCAATATTTGCTGTATCATATCCGTTGCATGCAGGATAAGTGACTGACACCCACACATCTCCAGACTCCAGCCATAGCACTTGTGTAGTCTGTGAGTCACCTCCACAAAGTGGCTTTGCCAGTTCAGTACAGGAGTGTCTCAGCTATACTTCAATATGTGTGTGTTTTACATGAGTACTCACACACAGCTGCTGTCAACATCTTTTGTCAGATATACGTGTTTGGGTGGATTGTATGAATAGTCCTGACAGCTATGGGCACAACATGCATGTGGAAATATGTCTGTGTCTTGATTGACACATGGAATTTGCCAAATATATGAGACATTCTATGACATTGTTTGACATACATGCTAGATGACAATTGATTTGAGTAAGACAGGCCTAGACATACTGGTGCTGGGTCTGTATGTCACACACTATTTGTCATACATGTAAATAACACTGAGGGGTATGTTATAGGTTGTCACTTGTAATTGTGACATGAAGACATTAACTTGTCACATAGCTGACATTGTCTTACTGTTGTAGGTACTGACTATTCTTGCCCAGATGGATCAGTGTGCTATGTGTGTTGCCATGTAAAATGTATGTTAAATTGGCAATGCATACATTACACCCGCACATTCCTTTATTAGTGCTTTGTGTGTAGTTGTTTGGTCTTCCTGAGTATGTTCCTACTTGTTTTCCCACTGTCGTGGCCTAGTCTTGCGTTCCTAGATATGTATGAGTGTTGCATTTGAGTGTTACAGATACTCCAAGGCAATTGTTTGATTAACTGATTTATTTACAAATTGTTGCAATGTGAAATATTACTTTCAATGTTCATGCAAAGACGTTCTGCACAATATGTGCATGTCTGTGTGCCCCAGCAGCAATATTTTGTGATGCCCCATCATGAGGAGGGGCAACATTGTCCCTATCCTCCTCCTTAGGGTCCTCCATCAGTTCGCCCCAGGAGACATTAGTCCACACACAAATGTTGTGCAATATGGCACACACCATGATAATTTTGCTGACAAGGGATGGTGAGTATAGGAGTCTCCCCCTGATAAATAGAGGCATCTGAAACAGGAATTCAGGAGGCCAATTCCCTCTCAATAACATTCCGGTATGTACTTGATTGTATGCCTTCTCTATGTTGCTCTGAGGGTGTACAAATGGTGTCATCACCCACGGCTGAATGCCATATCCTTGGTCGGCTCAAATGGAAGAGAAGACACAGGGGGTCATTCTGACCCTGGCGGCCGGTGACCGCCAGGGTCACCGACCACGGGGGCACCGCCAACAGGCTGGCGGTGCCCCGTCGAGCATTCTGACCGCAGCGGTTCAGCCGCGGTCAGAAACGGAAAGTCGGCGGTCTCCCGCCGACTTTCCGCTGCTCGGGAGAATCCTCCATGGCTGCGGAGCGCGCTCCGCAGCCATGGGGATTCTGACACCCCCTACCGCCATCCTGTTCCTGGCGGGTCTCCCGCCAGGAACAGGATGGCGGTAGGGGGTGCCGCGGGGCCCCTGGGGGCCCCTGCAGTGCCCATGCCAGTGGCATGGGCACTGCAGGGGCCCCCGTAAGAGGGCCCCACAAAGTATTTCAGTGTCTGCAAAGCAGACACTGAAATACGCGACGGGTGCAACAGCACCCGTCGCACCTTCCCACTGCGCCGGCTCCATTCGGAGCCGGCGTCCTCGTGGGAAGGTAGATTTGCCCTGGGCTGGCGGGCGGCGCGGAGCGGTATTTTGTCGGGGGTAGACTGGCGGGCGGCCTCCGCTGCCCGCCAGTCTCGGAATCACCCCCACAGTGTCAGACTTGCCCTTGTGTTTCTTTCCAACTGGCCTTCCACAGTAGAGATTCAGACTTGCATCTTGCATTGTGTGGTTTCCTGTCTGCATGCATAATTGTAGTTGTGTGTGGTGGTGCACTTTTCAGTTGAGGGGACAGCCTCAGGGACATGATTATTGTGTCATTTGTGAGGTATGACAGTTCACCCATGCAGGATGTGTTTGATGTTGCAGATTATTGTACATGTCAAGTAACATGTGACCTGCCGATGAGTCATGTTGTGTGAGTTTTCACCTAGTTTGTGTTGTGTGTGCCATGAGACGGGTGTTGTGCCCTGTGTGTTGCATGTGAACCCCTCCCTCCCTTGTGGACATGGTACACCTCCCTTGCATACAGAGCTGCTATCCATATTTCCTGGCTGGCATGCATGTATATGGGAAGAAATCATGCAAAGTGTGGCATGGTAGATTAAGCTGTACTGTGATGTATGTGGCTAATTTACAAGTCCCTGTGGCACAGGGCAGGGTGGGAATTGTCTTGCTGCGCCACCCTGCACCACAGGGAAAGGCCAGAAATGTGTCATATCTACTAGATACAGTGAATTTCTGTCCTCACCCCATGCGCTGGCACTGAGTCAGCTGCGGAGCTCCAATGTAGGCACACTTGCACCAATATGCACAGATGCCTGTGTTGTGGGGGTGGTTGTTTATGTGCAGGAAGGTGTCCCTTCCTGCACTTAACCAATCAATGATGGCGATTTACTCTTTCTATGTGTGCTGTGGTATGCATCACACATAGGAAAAGCAAAAACAATGAGAGATTCAAGTATTTCTCATTGTTGCACTAAGGTAATGCCACCCCTATGGTGGCGTTATTTTTTGATGCTGCCTCAGATCTACAGTTCCCGCAAATGTGGGGCTGCACCAAAATGCAATGTGTGTTGTGGTCAAAACAGTGCTGGTTAGGAAGAAATTCATAGGATTTAGGGCGCTCACAGAACGTCCATTAAAATCAAAACATTCCGTTCATGGCACGGTGCTTCTGACAAGAGGATCTTCCTTAGTCCTCCAATGTCTCAAGGGAAACAAAACAGCAAAAAAACAGATGTCAGAGCACTCATGATATCAAATTAGAAGTAAGTTCAAATGTCCAATCTCCTTGGTGAAAGTACGACAAACTCGTGTTTGTCTCAGAGTCCAGTTTAATTCATAGTGTTCTATTGTTCTCCACAAGAACAGCCAACACGTGTTTCATCCTCTGAGAAGTTTCTCTCTTGAGGACTTCATCAGGGCTGAAAATAAATAATAATAATGTCTATATATGTTGTACAGAACTAAAATTAGAGCAGAAAATTGGGACAAATACACTTGAATATATTAGAGTGACAATGGTGCAATGAACAGAAATATAAATATTGTGACTTATGTGAAAACCAACAGACAAACAGATCAATTGATCTGTTTGTATATATTACATCTCATAATTCTAACAACACCAAGGGAAAACCCCCTGATCAGTAAAGTATTTTGTGTCACACCTCAGATATAATATAAAAGAGTCAAAGTGCCGAAGGTACATGTAGTAAAAATGTGCACGTCACCATTGAATAACCAAAAGCTTGATAAAATTCCAGGTGAGTATAGCCGAAAGGGACCCCGATTAATGCGAAATAAGATAGTTAAGAATTATAGGTAGTACCAAAGATTGGAGCCAAGGAAAAAATCCTATATTAAACATCAATCAACTATGTATAATTAGGCTAGAGCATACCTTCATTATAATTGGATTATGAAGTTGAGAAATTCTCAATAATTGAGTGAAAAGTCTGAGAAGAGAAAAAGGGGAAAACACGCCATATCAGCCAAAGTCCCTAAGTGAGTAAGGGATATTTAACCATCATCAAGTGTTATTCCCTGAATAAAAAGGGGCGAGATAACCTCCACTAACCTTAATGTCATATAATCAGTCCAAAACAATTCTTATAACGAGATAGTCTCCGTCTGTATCTAGGATGGAGTGAAGAACACATGAACAGTAATGTGATCAACCCCGTAGTATAGAGTTTCAAATGTCTTTGAAAAGATTTAAGAGTCGAAAACCCGAATGTCATGGGGATGTCCAGAACCTGGACACTCGAACACTCACCTCTCGGTTGGTATCTAAATTCTATTTGGGTTCGGGAAACCGCTGCGTGGTCCGATACACCCTGCAGCGTTTCCGTATCTTAGAACAGCATTGTATCTGAGCGTCCAGGAAATGGACGTGGATTTAACGTCTGCCCGCGTTGAGTGTAAAAATAGAGAAAGGGCTCCGACTATCTAGCCCGGGCGCCATATTGGAGTGTCTCTAATACTATGAGTTGAGACATAAGTCCTATCTAATAGTTAAATCGCTGGTCTATATATGTAAGAGCAAGAAGTAAGGAGCAAAGAAATCGGGCGCCATATTGAAATGTCTAGCCTAGTTTATAAGGATAAAATCCATTACCGTATATCCTCGTATGGGTCTATATGTCTTTAGAGAATGTCCAATAAGTCGAAATGGGAGGTATAAGGGGTCAGAAGGAATCAGAAAGAAGGTCATATAGATAACCATCTATGTAATTATCCAAGAGATACATCAAAACGAGAAAACACTACTGTTGTGTGAGCACGACCAGTACAGAGTTCTTCCTTGTGACAGTGACGCTATTGGGATCAGTACAGGAAGGGATAAGAGGATAAAAAAATCGATATGCTGCCACAAGGGGGGGACGATAGTAACGTGCAACATTCGAACCACATGTAACCATGTGACAAATAAAGAGGCAAAGTAGAGTCAAAACGACATTATATTGAGAATCGCAATATTGTTGTGTCCTCCATATTAGTAATGAAATATAAACATTTTATGCTATGTATCTAACGTACAATGCACGGTCCAAGTAATCGATATGCTGCCACAAAAGGGGGACGATGGTAACGTGCAACACTAGAATCACATGTAACCATGTAACATATAAGGAGGCAAAATAAAGTCAGAACGACATTATACTGAGAATCCCAATATTGTTGTGTCCTCCATATTAGTAGTGAAGTATAAACATTATATGCTAAGAGTCTAACGTACATAGCACGGTCCAAAAAATTGGAACTGTGTAAGAATCGACTATGAGTATGTTAAAAAGACATAGATAAAAGCCTCATACAGTACACGCGGTGATGAGTGTCCAGTCAAAACAAGTGATTGTAAGTATGATTCTGCATACAATAATGACAAGAAATAAGTAGAGGTGTATTACTAGTGGACTAACATTGCTAATGCATTGGTTATGATGGTTCACAGGAAGGCCAAGTACATATTAGTCTAATCAGAGAATAAATTTAAGGACAATAAATCAATCCCCTAAGTAGTATTCCATCTCAAAATTGGTGTTTAGGCCATCTTCCACAGCTCTGAGTTTTAAAATCCAATAACATTCCCTTTTTCTGAGCGCTAGCTCTCTGTTTCCTCCCCTAGGGTCTCTTTTAATGTAATCAAATCCAAAAAACTCGAATCCACAGTGGTTGTTGTGTTCAGGGCAATGTCGCATGTGGTTCACTATAGGGTATCTCCCATCATCCTGTCTCAGGGCTCTGAAATGTTCACTTGCCCTGATTTTGAGTGGTCTGATAGTGCTGCCTATATAATACAGGCCACACTTGCAAATGATCATATATACAACAAAATTACTGTCACATGTGATATTGTAGTTAATGTTGTATGTCATACGAGTTGAGCTCATAAATGAGGTGATACCTGACTTTGCCCATCTGCACATGCCACAATGTCCGCATTTAAAAAAACCTTTATTGCGGTTGCTCAGCCAATTGCCGAGATTCTGTTTAATGCGAAAGCTAGGGCATAGAATATTTTTGAGAGTTCTGCCCCTTCTAAACGTAAAAACCGGGGTTCTAGGGATCACTGTTCTCAGATTAGGATCAGCTCTGAGAATATCCCAATGTCTGTTCATACATTTCTTAAGGAGCGTCGCTGGTTTTGTATAGTTGACTATACATCTGATAGTATTGTCCCTAGGTCTAGATTTGTGACAAAGTGTGTCTGATCTCTGAAGACGTATTGCCCTGGTATGGGCATTATTAATCACATTTGAAGAGTACCCTCGTGTTTTAAATCTGTGTTGGTGGCACGCCCACAGCAACACCCACTGCACAACCGTTCCACACTAAGTGATGAGTGTGAATGGGCTGCATTTACAAGATGTTGTTTAGACACAAAAAGTGGCTTACCACCGCCTTGTAAATGTAGAGATGGCATTGCTCCACTGGAGCATCAGTAAAAGTGATGCTCCAGTGATGCTAGGGTCTTGTACACAGGGGCCTATGTGAGGGTGATGTGCATTGGATGTTTGGAGTGATGCATGTTGCATATGTGTTGATCAGCAGTCATCCATATGTCACTATCCATGTGCGGTGTGTGTACTGTTTGCCACACATGTCTTATTTGTTGTAAGTGTTATTTAGCGACTGCTATTTTACCTATGAATAGGCCATTGCCATATTGTCCATCCTGGACAATAGGAAGTAATGGAGTACAGGAAGTAATAAGCATCATGTACACTGCCAGGATATTTTGCTACCACATTGGTAAAGAGCCCTCGGTGGTTCACAATAGTCTGTACATTAATGGAGTGTGTGCGCTTCCTGTTCCGATAAAGATGTTCTGTTGCAGCCGGAAGTACGAGTTGCACATGCGTGCAATCCATAGCACCCATCACATGTGGAAACCCAGCAATTGCATAGAATCCTTGTTTTGGTTTGTCTCCTGCTGCAGTTGCTGGGTATTGGGGAAGAAGATATGGGGGAGTGAGGCGGATGATGGCGTCCAGTACAGATGGCAGGAAGGCAGAGAAGGATGGCTGTGATATTCCGCTCACTCATGCTGCAGTCGTCTGAAACGAGCCAGAGGCCAGCATGTGCAGCACACCGAGGAGCTTTGTCAGAGGTGGTATATTTGTCGGCCTGTCAACTCTCGCCGTGATTGTGACTGCAATATTGTGGAGCAGCTGGACAAGGACTCCCGATTCAAATGGTAATAATTGATAAACTCTTCTTCTCTGAGGCCAAGGAAGGACATCCGCTAGCGATAGATTTGCTCTCATCTCTTGCGCTGCATTTGTTGTTGCTGTTGTGGTGATTGTGGGTGATGCGGTGGTGCTTGGCGTCATCCTTGTGGTCGTCTCCCTGTGCCTAGCTGGAGCAGTAGCAGGTCCATACTGTCTTGTGGGATGCCAGAGTGTTTTGTGTGTGTTTTCCTTGTATACCTGTGCCTGTGCGCCATTTTAATGCCTGGTCTGACCAGGCGTTAAAATTTTGACACTAGTCAGAGCTAGCGTAATTTTTCCTAGACACATGTCTTTTTTTGTGAGGCTTGTAAATATGATGCTAGCGGACTGGAATAATTTTTTAGGAGGGAACACCTACCCTGTATATCATTGTCGGTAAATGACGTAGAGTGAATCAGCGCTCCTGAAAAATTATGCACACCTAGGAAAAGTGGCACTAGACAAGTCTGGTGGCACTTTGTAAATATGGCTCTGAGTTAGCGCTACCGTTGCGTCAAAATAAATGGTGCAACAGTGGCACAAACTGCTTGTATATATGCCCCAGGGTTTCTTCGAGTACTTTTTGACAGTGCTTAATTACTAAAGATGCACAAAGAGTGCCCCAATGCTGCCTTTATGAACCAACACAAAACAAGAAATCTGAGCACAGTTGTGCACGCTGAAGAGAGATACCCGTATGGCTGTAGGGAAAAGTGAAAAATCCCTTCTGGCGATGACCTAGCTGTCATGATGGAAAATCCCTTAGGGTGATGACCTCGCTGTTGTGATGGGAAATCCCTTCTGGTGATGACCTCGCTGTCCTGATGTAAGATATCAGTTTACACCAAAGGAGCATTAGCAAAGTCAAATAAGCTCCCATATGTAAAGCACAATCACAGACAAACCAACAAAATATCCACATAAATTAAGACATATTTAAAAGACTATTTATACTGGACACTGTGATATCATCATGGACTTTACGATAGAACGCTGTCTTGAAGAAATACAGCCTTAACTTTATTTGTCTTTTGTATAATATTCAGTGTTTTTATTATGCTGCTACAGAACTCAGGAAAGGTGCAAGCGCATCTGGTCCTTAGTAAGTAAACTTGCAAAGGGACTCGTATAGGCCGATGAACCTTTTGGATCGCAGGGAGTATCCTAGCTATGTAGTAATCGATGAACATCAATTATCAATGTAATCAATCAACAAACACAAAGAGAATCATTAAGCATGAGACAATAAATCTACATTTCATAAATAACCACAACTCAGTTATACGTTTTATGAATTTTATTTCCCTATTAGTTACAATACTAGGTCATCAGGTTAGATCAAACTTTATTCAATCAACTCAAAATTAGTTCATTAATGACCACCAACAACATAATCTAATCAGAACTTGAGAAAACATATGCTCAAATACTTTAGCATAAGCCAACAAAGATTAATATAATAGCATTAATAGCAGAGTTCAGCAACCAGTCTGTCAATCATTTGTTACTGTCAGTCACCCAAAGAATCCTTACCTGATCCAAATTGGCATTTAGCATGTGGGACTTCATGCAAAAACAATTTTGAAAACGTGAATTTGGAAAACATCTAGCTAAGAGAAAAACTATAAAACAGCGCAGTTGGTACCTAGAAAGAAAGGCATAAAAGTTAATCAGTCACATTGTCATAGCTACCTATCCAAGAAATGGATCAGCAACAAAGTCAGTCTTCGTCCTCATATCATATCATGAACAGACATTCCCACAATTATTACTATAAACATTATTCCACACATACTTGTCAATCCAACACTCATATATCTACAGCGCCTAGAAATTCTATCTTGATTATTTAGCTCAGCCATGATCCTCAAGGAATCAGTAAGCAGAGTAACTCTTATATAAAGTGCAATAAAAATAAAAAATTATTCTCTCACAGTCTGATTTCACATCCAGGAACCCTTTATCCTTTGTCAAAATCGATTAGCAGCTTGTCACATCCAGTTTTCAGTCAAATCAGGTTATCAATGTCTCTTCCAATATTATTTTCAAACAGTCTCTTTAAGGATTTTTCAGATTAGCTCAACAATTCAACTTCCTTGATTACCTTCAGGTTACATCAAAGTATTGACTCAGAACCTCTCTGTCAAAACAAAAGGACATAAACTTGTGTTGCCATTCATTAGTAGTTACATACGCCCATTCAGGACCTGCATAGCGTCAACTTGCTATTCTCTTTCTTTTCAACCTTCGATCACCACTTAGTTCTTCTTCGCTTAATTCCTCTTTTCTCGTAGTATCCACTTCTTCCTCTATTGTTTCATTTATGACCAGTTCCTTTTTCTTCCTTATCTGCAATTCAGGCCAATTATCTTCTTTTCTTGTTCCTTCTGTCAATATTCTTCTCAAGATTGGACTTTTCTCCTTCTCTTTTTCTCTGGTGTTCTCTCTTGATGGACCTGCAATGGGTTCAGGAGGAGTCGGATCACTTTGACTTTGATCCGTCTCAACTCTTTCACCCTCTTGGTCTGGTGCTTGCTCTGTCTGTTTTTCAGCACCATCTGCTTCTGGGAGAACCTCTGTTGAGCTTGGCTATCCTGCTGTATCCGATGAGATTGGTTCTTGCACACCCTCCTGTAATTCTTCACCTTTGTCTCTTACAGGGGTAATAGAACCATCTTCCACGATCTATGTTTCAACTTCAGGCTCTATTGGCTCCTTTTCTGGCTCACGTGCGGCGACCTGTTTCACTGTTGTTGGTGCTTTCAACAACACTTCTTCATGATCTGGTGGACATACCACTCTCTTTGTATGGCTCGTGTGTATCCAGTTCGGGAGTCCTGCACACTTCACGGCTGTCGTAGTTGTTAACACCACCTGGTAAGGATCTCTCCAACACAGTTCCAAACAGGTCTTGCGTTCATGCTTTCTGACAATGACCCAATCACCGGCTCTCAGGTTGTGCACTGGATCGTGGATGGGTGGCAGGGTGGTGGCCAGCACCTGCTGAGAGAAAGAGCAAACCACATCAGCCAGACCCTTGCAGTAGTCCAACACCATATCATCTGTAATGTTTACAAGTGCATTGGCTGGAACTGCTGGTAATCTCATTGCTCTGCCCATGAGGATTTCATGGGGCGACAGTCCTGGCTTCCTGTCAGGTGTGTTTCTCATCGACATCAACACCAAAGGCAATGCATCTGGCCATTTCAAATTCGTAGCTGCACATACCATACCTTTGAATGATTTCATCTGTTCGACCAGTCCTGATACTTCAGGGCGGTAACTCCAATGCAATTGTTGCTCGATGTTTAATGCTGCACTTAAGAGTTTAATCACCTCGTTACTGAAGTGAGTTCCCCTATCTGATTCTAAAGAGATCAGGAACACGAAATGTGGTATCAACTCCCTAAGTAACAACTTTGCTACTGTGAGACTGTCATTCCTTCTTGTAGAGTATGCTTCAATCCAGTGACTAAAAACACACACAATCACCAACACGTACTTTAAACCTCCACACGCAGGCATCTCAATTAAATCCAATTGCATTCTGCTGAATGGACCTCCTGCTCTTCCAATGTGGCTCAAATTCACCACTGTCCCTTTTCCCACATTTAGTTGCTGTCTAATTATACAGTGATGACATACGGCCTCTGCTGCCTGCCTGAATTAGGATTAAACCAGTCAATCTTGAACAATCTAACCATGGCGTCCCTCCCAATATGTGCCTGTCCGTGATAGTAACGGGCCATTTGTGACAATAAAGTATTGGGCAGGACCATCTGACCCTCCTCAGATACCCAAATTTCATCAGGACTTTGGACATATTTCAATTGAACCCAAAGGCGTTTTTCTTCCTTGTCAACATTATTTTGCAATGTTTTTAACTCGTCCAGAGTATCGATCACTTTTAATGCATAACTTGTACATGTGTTGTCTCCTTCTGACATTAATTCCCATTTGTCTTTGAACGATATACAGTTCAATGCGCAAAACCTTGCGACTTGATCCGCATATCCATTTCCCAGTGAGATGTAATCCTGTTCCTTTTGATGTGCACTGCATTTCCCCACAGCAATTTCTTCAGGTAACTGTATCGCATACAACAATTCTTTTATCTTGTTGCCATTTCTTACTGGTGTACCAGTAGAGGCCAGGAAACCTCTTTGCGACCACAATTGACCAAAATCATGAACAATTCCAAATCCATATTGGCTGTCAGTATAGATTGTGACTCTCAGTCTCGCACAAACATGGCATGCTCTAGTAAGAGCTACCAATTCTGCTACCTGTCCAGAATATACACCTTGAAGCCAGGAAGCTTCGAATGTACCTATGATTGTGCATACAGCATATCCTGCTCTCAATGTCCCTGTACCATCTCTAAGACATGAGCCATCGACAAAGACAATTTGATAATTTTCTTCCAATTGAGTATCTCTGATATCAGGCCTTGGTTTTGTACACAGTTCAGCTACCTCAAGACAATCATGCTCGATGTCTTCCTCCTTCTCAATTTCAACAGTATTGCTTGGAAGTAATGTTGCCGGATTTAACAATGTACATCTTTTCAATGTTACATTTGGAGCACCTAGTATGCTCGTCTCATACCTTGTCAATCTTGCACCAGTCTAATACTCTGTTTTCGTCCTTGTCAGTAAAATCTCCACAGAGTGAGGAATCATTACCATCAAAGGGTATCCCATCACTACTCCCTCACAATGAGAAAGGCTTTGACCAACTGCGGCAACTGCCCGCAACCAGCCTGGCAAATCTATCTGTCTGCTGGTACCACTCAACCGGTTTCTCTCTCACCTTTGGATAATCATTTGTGAATGACGGAATATAATTCCTGTGCCATGGAACATAAACAAACTGCCCTCTGGGAATTTCTCTCATCAGTAATTTTTTACTGGATCCTTTTCTTTGTGAGCACCTTCAGACCCTTCTTGTGAATCTCCTTTTCGCTTATCCTTCTTTGCCCATCTTTCTTCCCACTTTTCTAATGCTCCCCAAATTTGAGCACTCTACAATAATTCTTTAAGGTGCGCCTTCATTCCTGCTAACCTCATATGCTCAAAATCCTTTGCCTCGAAGTCTAACCTGTAGCTTCGTTTCAAATGCTTTGTTTTCTCAATTTCTATGTCACGCTTATCTGCTAAGTCTGCCAATTTCTGGTGTATCTTGCCCACTTCTCTCGTAATCCTCGGACACAAATACCTCAGCTCTTCTTCTGTATAAGATTCTAACCTATTCACTCCCATCGTCCCTTCAACTAGCTCAGTTATTTCTGTAGCCAATCTTACACGGTTTATCTGCTCTTCACCCTTGGAAGTGTTTAGAGAAGTATTCAAACTATCCAACCACTCATTCAATTGCTGTGCTGTCAATCCCTGCAATGAGATATTTCTTGCATTCAGCAATAGTACCTGTTGTACCACTGTACCTGGAGTCTGCGGTGTCAAAATCTTCAAGCTCTGACTTGCACTCGGGCTATTTACAGCATCTGGAAGAGCAACAAGTGGACTAAGATCCTTTAACGGTCTAGATCCATCAAAGGTCTGACCCAAAGGCGGTACCACCTGCACATGATCACTCACTCCCCTCCTCACGAGGCTCTGTGACATTTCACCCTGTTCTACTGCAATCGCTTTCTTTTGCGTAAAAAATGTTACCGCTGGACCTACAGTAATTGGTAGCAATATTGCATCTGGTGCTGCTCTGACACTTGAATTCTGTGGAAGGATTACTCCCATGTTCTGATTCATCACTGGTGTCACATCTGACTGTGTCCCTGTCATTGGCGTGAACTTCGGCAGACCCTGTGGCTGTGTCTTAGGCCACAACATTGGAGTCAGCTCAGTCTGGACTAGCATTGGCCTCGGAACCACGTGCTCCGTCGGCACCACCAAGTTCGAGGTTGTCTCAAGGACTGATACATCTGGATAAAT